>NC_090448.1:1010295612-1010603260 GCF_031143425.1 Pleurodeles waltl
AATACTACTCTATATTGTTTTGGGCCCAGAACCTAGAGGGCCTACTCCAGGACTAGTATCTACGTGACTTTATGCCCCCAAAAAGTGAGGTGGACTTGCACTTACTAGTGGACGACATTGCGCCAGATCAGGTCTGGGCAGCAATCAACAGCCTTCCATCCCGAAAGGCCCCAGGCCCCAATGGGTTTCCAGCCACCTTTTATAAGGAATATGTGTCCCTGCTGATAGGCCCCGTCACAAAGATTTTCAACTATTTATTGATGTCCGGGGTGGTCAAGGACACAATGCAGGGTTCCCACCTTACTCTTCTTCTAAACCCTGATAAGCTTGATGATCTGCTCATCTTATAGGCCAAATTACTTTACTGAATAGCAACATTAAGCTCTTTGCGTTGATCTTTGTGGCCCAGTTTCTGAATATCTGGCCCACTTGTACTGCTCCTCAGCAACTGGGCAGGAATAGGCAGGTGAATTACAACACAAGACTTGCCGTGGCGCTCATGATGGTGGTAAAGCGCTATTGTAGGGGGCTGGCTCAGTATATTGGGCACCCTGTACTGAGTCCAGGCAACCCTCAGTGATAGTGTAGGTGGCTCTGAATAACCAGAGCTCTAACGGGGTTAGCTGTGGAGAGCAGCTAAGGCTTATCCAGGAGGGTATAAAGCAGTTGCAAATACCACACAGGTCATTCAGTCAAGTACACAAAGGAAAGAACCACACCAGTGATAGAAAAATATGTAATATTTATTATAACATATACTCTAGAACTAGCTTTGTTATATCTCCTAACCGGAGATATGGTCATACAAATATATACTTAGTAAAAGGTAAGTAAAGGCATAAAATAACATGGCCCACGAGGGAGGGGCGACACCATATACTAAAAAATGGAACGGAAACATCATTCCTAACCCACACTACCACCTAAGGACCCTTAGGGGTGAGGAAGTACTAAAACCAAAAGATAAGTAGGTAGGATTCCCCAGGCGCCCATGTACCAAGTGGGAATCTTGGGTCATTGTCCATAGGCTAACATGGTTAAGTCGCAGTTGGAGTGCTCCCATTTTAGGACCCTTCCCAGAGGACCCCAAGGAAACCCATTGGGACAAGGGAGGTTGTATAGTGCCACCACCCAAGGATAGCCACCACCCAAGGATACCCAGCACAGTGGAGTACCTACATCAGGGAGTCCAGGTGCAAAGGGGTGAATTTGTGTCAGAACCTCCAGCTGAAGTCAATGGGGATCTCGATTGTCCAGCTGCTGTTGTGACCCGTGGACCAGTTCGGTGAAACCCAGGTGTGGATTTCAGAGGAAGAGGACCTAAAGAGAAAGGGAACAGAGTCCAGACCACCCAGAGGTGGCCAGGCAGTGCAGGGGGGCAATGGCCACACTTCTTGGGAATGCTACATGAAGGATGGTGGACAAATAACTACAGATGTGGAGTCCAGGCCATATAGGGGGATCCCAGGAGTTGTCCATGAGCTGTTCCATGCCGGTCATCGGATTGCAGAGGGATCAATGGTCAGCAAGACCACTAACAAGCCTTGGCAAATGCAGAGAAGCGTTGCATAGAGTTTACAGGGTTTGTGGGGACCAGTAAGGTCCAGATGACCCAACCTTGGCAGGTTGGTCAGGGCCAGCCCTCAGCAAGCAGGAGAGACAGCGGGAATCATTGGAGCACCCCAGCTGGACCCTATGGCAGTAGGCACTGGGAGTCACGAGAAAGCCTTAGCAGCACAGCAAAAAGGGATACATATGCTGCAGGAATTGCAGAGAGGAAGTTGTTCTTGGAGCTGGAGAGTGCTGGAAGGAGGCTGGCTCAGGTTATGGTGTACACCTATGGTGTGGCACCCTATACTGAGTCCAGGCAACCCTTGGTGATAGTGTTTAGGTGTCCTGATAACAAAGGCACTCTAGCTGTAACTGTGGTGAACAGCTAAAGATTATCAAGGAGGAGTGTAAAGCACTTGCAATACCACAATAGTCAGTCAGTAACCAATCACACGAAACAACCACACTAGGTGTTGCAAAAAAAAAAAAAAAAAAAGGTTTCTTTATCACAACCCTAAAGTTACTCTAACACTGGTATATCTTCACCTGGAGATATCAACACACAAAAATATAAACTTAGCAATAATCAGGAAAAGCATAAAAATACATGGGGCCATAGGGGGGCTAACCCATATACTAAGAAAGTGGTATAAGAATGGAGATGCCAAACCACAGAAAGTGTCTTAGGATCCCAGGGACTGGGGGAGTAGGAAATTACTATAGGTAAGTACTAGAAATCCCACAAACACCCATGTGCTCAGCTGTTATCGAGCTGGGTGTCCCATTAGCCAACACAGGACCGTTGCGGTTAGGTTTTTACGGATTCAGGACCCTTCCCAGTTCACTCAGAGGAAACCAATTGGCACAAAGAAGGTTGGAGAGTGCTCCCACCTGTGGATACCCAGAATACCGGAGTACCTACACCAGGTAGCCCAGGTGCATATGGGTGAAACAACGTCGGAAACCCTTGTTGGAGGCAAGGGTAGCCCCAGTTGTTCAGCTGCTGCCGCGACCGTGGACCAGGTCAGTGGAACCCAAAGGTGGATTCCGGACGAGAGGAACCTAAAAAAGAAGGGGACACTGTCCAGACCACTAGGAGATGTCCAGGCGGTGCAGGTAGGCAATGCCTACCCTCTTGGAGGTGAAGTTCCTGCAGAACAGTGAAAGAAGAAGTCCAGCTGAGGAGACCAGGGGGATGCAGGAGATCCATGGAGTCGCCCACGAGCTGTCCCACATTGGTCGCTGGGTTGCAGGAGGGTCAGTGGCCAGCAGGACCAACAACAAGCCTTGGCAAATGCAAATTGTGGTTGCAAGGAAGTTTGCAGATTTTGGAGGACCTGCAAGGTCCTAGTGATTCGAACCTTGGTGGGGAGTCTGGGCAGGCCTTCAGCAGGAAGGAAAGGTTCCCGGAGTCCCACATTGCAGGAGCTGCAGAGGGGGCGGGGGAGCTGAATCTGGAGTTGCAGAGTGCTGAAGGCTGATCTTCCTGGAGCTCTTAGATCTTCTTGGAGGAAGAGCCAACAAGCCTTGGTAAAAGCAACAGTTGTGGTGCACAGGGGTTCTGTTCCAGTGGCTGCAGCGAGGGCCAACCATCTCGCAAGTTGGCCAGAAGACAGATTTGATCCAGAGAGGACCACAGAACCACCACCTGTGAGCAGAGCCCTTATGTTGTCCGTGGGACAACAGGATCCACCAGCCCGTCGTCATTGTCTTGAGATGCCTGCATAAGCAGGGGAGTTACTACTTCGCTCCAAGGGAGATTCCTTCTTGCTTCTTTATGCAGGCAGAGCCTTGTGACCCTGGAGGATGCACAGCCATGGATGTTGCAGAAATCTTGCAGGAGCTGGAGAAACAATGTTGCAATGGGAGACCTCCTGAATGGGTATAGTCTTGTTTCAGTTCCAAAAGCATACAAGCAGCAGTTCTGGAGGCCAGGAGCAGAGGATGTATTGAAGAGAGATCCTTAAGGAGTCTTGCTCAACAAATCTTTGGACCCACTCTCAGGGGAGCCCTTCAGTAACCCTAAAAGGGGGTTGTTCACTCTCTGAAGTGATCTACCTATGAGAGGGGGCCAGGAACGTCACCTACCTGGCCTAAGCAGTCAGATGCTACCAGGGGCCTCTGCATATCTTATTTTCAAGATGGCAGAATCAACTGGCCACCCGGGAGAGCTCTGTGGACCTCCCTTTTCTTTGTGTGGTTTCGCGCCAGAGTGGAAACCCGGGGTTCCTGAACTGGTGCAAACCGGATTATGCAAGGAGGGCACCAAATGTGCCCCTCAAGGCAGTCTGGTGGTGCTCAAAGTCCCTCCCAGCCCAGAGACACCTATTTCAAAGGGAAAGGTGGTCGCACCTCTCCCTTGCAGGAAATCTTCTGTTCTGCCTTCCTCCGCTTGAGCGAAGTTCATCAACAGTGGGGCAGAACAGTGTCTGGGGTCAGCAGCAGCGAGAGCTTGCAGCCAGACTCCATAAGGCTGCATAGGCAGAACTGGGGAATCCTCCAAGGAACCCCCAGAGTAGAAGGGTTCATGCAAATAGTACTGGAATGGGTGTAGTTGCGTGATTCCAACATGTCTGATACCAAACATGCCCAGGTTCGGAGAAGCCATTATTTAATTGGACCATTTGTGTTGACCAGTGTCTACTAAATACCTTATGATGGCTTCCCCACCCTTACAAAGCCCAGAGAATGGAGTCTGGGATTTATAGGGGTACCCTGCTCATGCAGGAGTACCCTCACACTTAAGGACATGCACCCTGCCCTTGGGCTGAAGGGCCTACCAGAGGGGTGACTGACAGTGCTTAAGTGCAGTGACTGCATTGTAAGGTAAGCCTTACATTGGTGGTGAAAGGGTTCATGCATCATTTCACGCAGGTTGCAATGGCAGGCTTGCAGACTCAGTTTGCATGGGCCCCCAAGGGTGGCACAATACACGCTGCAGCCCATGGGAGACCCCTGGTGTACCAATGCCTGGGTACCTAAGTACCATATACTAAGGATTTACATGGGTGCATTAGTATGCCAACTGTGGAGTGTAAAGTTTATCAGCAACCAAATTTAGAGGAGAACATAGGCACTGGGGTCCTGGTCAGCAGGATCCCATTGGACTACAGTCTTAACACACCGACACCCGAGAAAAAAGTGGGGGTAACTATGTTATAAAGATGCTATTTTCCTACATGCTGGAGGCTGGGGATTCTTGGAGCTAGAATTTTTTAGGAGGTCTTCAGGCTGAAGAGTCAAAACGCCTTGGTAACAGCAACCACCACCTGTGTTGCAGAGCTCTGGCGAGTCTGTGGGACAGCAGGATCCACAAGCCGGTCGTCGTTGCTGAGGTGCCTGCAGATGCAAGGGAGTGATTCCTTCACTCCAAGGGAGATTCCTTCTTGCTTTCCAAAGTGCAGGCAGAGTCTTAGGGACTCTGAAGGATGCACGGGCACAGGGTTGCAGAAATCTTTGCAGAACTTGGAAATAAAGTTGCAGTAGGAGCCCTCCTACTGATTACAGTCTTGCTCTGGTTCCAGTTGGATCTTAAATCTCACCCCTTCTAAGAGGCATGCCTACATGACTCAATGGGAGAGGAATTGGACATGGACATTTCCGAAGAGACTTGCAGGGCTATCAGACCGAGGCTTCCAAGTCCTCCATAATAAGGAGAATGCCTCCAAAATAAGCAGGGTGTTTGGGGGCTCAGAGTCAGGCTGACAGAGGTGTGGGGATAGGGGCACTTTTCTACACATCTGGTGGATATGCCAGCGGGTTTGGAAGTCTGGGGAAAAAGGGGGCAAAACCTCCTTGCATCTCCCTCATCCAGTGGGGAAAATGTCCTCTATACCATACGTTCTAACACTAATGTTTCTTTGCCCAATGACCCACTATTGGGTCTCATGGGAGACCAGGAGGAACACAGAACCTTCAACGACCCCTCAGGGGACGCTAATCTCCCACCTTCTCCTGGCCGCACACGTGTGGCTCAGACGTGGAAGCAACCTTAAGCACCTTTGCTTAATATGTGGTGGGGGAAGGTGTGGTCAATCCATGTTACGGAAAAACTTACACCAATCATTTGTGATAGAGTCGCAACATTTGATAATACCTGATGCCCCTTTACTACATATTTGGAGAGAATGCAAAGCACAGGGGAGATACACAACATGACAATGTTCAAGAATTTAAGGGCTTCAGGGGTGTGCGAGATGCCCTTTTTTGAAGAGGAAAAGCTGGTTCCCCTCAGCAGAGCAATATCATTAAGTAAGTGTCATGCTGGTACTTAGTGACTCATGAATCAAGCGAACAGAGGAATCTCTCACAGGCCTGGGCTCAGGTCACGTAACGCTATAAGTGCTTGTATTGTACTGTATTATGTTATCCTGTAATCCTAACCGCTACATGTAGACTATCATAATGTATTACAATGCCGAAGTGTGTGTGTCACAAAATGTAAAATAAAGCTGTAAAAAAAAAAAAAAAAAAAAAAGAAATACAATGTTAACAAGCAGCCTTCTTTGGGGGTTAGCAGCTAATTGGAGGTTCCTAGGATGCTTTACAACAAAAGACACTCACTTTGGATTTCATCACTTTGATATTCAGCAAGACGCAATCATGCTCACCTCTTTGTCCTTGCTGTACTTGCCCTGGTGGAGCTTCTTATATTTATGCAGACGAAGCATGTTGTGAAGTTCTTCTCGTGAGAAAGCAAATTCATCATCGTCGTCGTCATCATCATCATCATCATCACTCAATGAATCTGTATCACTGGAGTCCTCACTCAGCAGAACACTCTGATAAAAGAGCAAACATGACATCACATGATCCCAAACCAACAAAAAAACCTGCTGAGCTTTTTCGATCACCATACAGGAAAGTGTTCCCAGAAAGAAAACAGTAATATAGTTGGGTGGACAGCTGTCAGTAACAATAACAGCAATGCAATTTTCCTCTGACATTCTGAATAAGGTTGATTCAGAGAGTTCCAAAACAAGCTTTCTGCTCTAAACTACAGAGGCCGGAGAAACTGGGGTCACCTTATCTTTACAGATGGAGTACATATTTTTGGTTTCAGATCACAGCTCTATCATGGTTTTTCTTTTGCCTTGGGAAGCCATGGGAAAGGCTTCTCATTCCATAAATAGCATGCTATAAAGAAAACACTAAACATTCCTTTGCTTAGATTTTCATGGTCTCTTATTTTGGTGTACATCAGCAAAACCACTCACTATTTGCTTGACTGGATTGAAGACTTAATGCAAATGTAAACAAAGGTCAAGAAGTGGAATTCCAATGTCTTTTATCGGTCCAACAGGTGCAGGGTCTTTATGTCATAGTATAAGGTGAGTTCTAGCTGTTAAATCACTGGATTGGAAATCAGTACTCATACAAAACGGATCCCTAATCTCAGACAACATGAAATTAAGTGTGCTCTACTAAGCAGGACTAAAAAAATAAGAATTTCATACCTGCATGAGGACAACTATACAAGTGAGTATTATTATTAGCCTCCAAGGGCCACAACTTAATTACCATTAATGTTTCAAGTCCAAGGTCAATGTTCATAACAACCACTGGCAAAGCCTCATTGCTCTGCCAATGCCTTATGTTAATGCTGCACAGCTTTGGCAAAAAACAAAATGGTTTTGCCAAGGTAGGTACATTGTCAAAAAAAAGACATGCTGATGCAGCTGTGTCAATCTGGAAGCACAAGTTTACATCACAAATAATTCGCGTGAGCTTACAGAATGATACCAGTTCCATTTCTTAAAAACTATTTTAGTTATTTAGCAATCCAAAATAGCAAACGCAATTTGGATCCGTAAATTTAAAAAAATTATTTAAGATGCGTGAAAAAAATCTTCTTGCACCGCAAAGTAGCCCTGCAGCAACAAATAAAATAATTATGTAAATGACTTTAAGGGGTTCGGGTAGCAACAGAGGAGTGGGTGGGTAATAACAGGGAGTGGGTTGGAGTGAGGGAGCTATGAAGTGGTTTAAGGTTATGCCTGGGAGAGGAAAAAAATAAACAAAGAAAAGTATTGGAGGGTGTGAGGAAAGCAATGCATAAGCTTATCAACATGTAGGGCCTGGGAGGTGGGTGTTTGGTGGGGAAGTAGTACATGAGGAAGAAAGACAGAATACACTTGTACTGATTAAATGCTGAAAGAAAAAGAAAAAAGTAGTCCCTGAATGTGGGCAGTGGAGGAATACAAGACAGCCAATCAAAATAAGTTTTAGAAGGCTGACATCTAGGGGTGGAACAAACACAAGAAGAGGAAGTCAAGCCATTGCAAAAGAACCAAGCAAATGAGATTGCCAATAAAGTCAACCAGGGGTAAGCAAAGGGTGGGCTCTAAGTCCACTGCAAGCTTTTGGTATGGTCCACAACACGTCTTTCGCAAAGAGCTATAAGCTGTTTGGCAGACGATACCTAAAAATAAATGAATTTAGCATTGATAAGAACATCAATGGAGTATAAGTTCTAAGTTAATCGGCGTACAGGAAATCATAGCTCCACTCTACTGATATTTGGTAAATTAAAGCTCATGAAGACTTTGGAAAATGGGAGTGTACAAATATAGAATAAACGTTTTACACCACTCAATATATTCATAAGTAGTCCTGTACTTCTAACTTGTCATCATGCCAAAGAACTTATTCAGGAGACCCACGCAAGGTAGCAAGGAAAATCATACATTAAGGAAAGGACAAGGAACACAAAAGTGGTCACCAACTACATTGGTTCACAACCTGTGGTCCGGGGTCCCTGGGGGTCCAGGAAGCCTCCTTAGGGGTGCGCGACTACTTAGAAATTAAATATTAACAGATTGATAAAGTGTATATAAATGAAGTGGCTAAATGGGCAATTAAAAAAATGTAAACGTACTGTAAACGTCAAGGAATTTGAAATTGAAGGCTAAAAATTAAATTCGTATCTTCATATTGATTAGTGGGAGCAGCACAAGTCCATCATACAGAATATTGTAAGGCTGATGTGAGGCTTCAATTGAATTTAGAAATACTCCAACCTCCCTATTAAAATTACATATCATTTTTTGTATTTATATTTCTTGTCAAATTAAATAAAATCCGTTATCGTTAGTGTATCAGTTTCATGAATGCTGTTTCTGTATTTTTTGTGTATTATTTTGCATTTCAATTCATCAAACATGTTTAGGCTGGTGTCTCCGGCTTCCAGTAATGACTCAGTGGAGGGCAGGTGGGTCCCTGAATTCCAATAACCATACAGTAGGGCCCACTGGGTTCCAGTACGGATAATGTAGGGGTCCACAGAAGTCAAAAGGTTGGGAACCACTGACCTAACAGATAGTGGATTAGAAGCATCCAGAGTTAAAAGATCCTGCTCTTCCACTGCTCAGTAAGTATCTCTGAGAGCAACTCCCTCTAGCAAACATTCTACTGTAAATATGCTTTCACACCCGTAGGGAAGCAGTTCTCAATATCCACCAGAGACTTTTTTGCTGCAGCACTGGCTAGCCCAGCACCCAGGATGATAGGCCCTGTCCCCAATACAGCTCAAGAAACTATCTGGTAGCTACTGATCACTGAATAGCTAATAACTATATAGGTTTCTAATTCTGGATCCTGTAGCTTGTTAGCATCCATTTCACAAGATTTAGCAGAAGAATGAAAATTCCAGCTTTAACTCCATTCACGTATAGATATTTTGCCTACTGACTTTTCACCTCAAATCCCTCTAGAAAACCAGAAATTGCTCACCTTTAACCACTTTCTGCTCTTTTTCAGCTTGGAAAAATTGTACAGGTTTCCTTTTTCTATCTTTGGTTCTGTTTAAAAAAATACAAAATCACAATCAGATGGTAAATGAGTGTACAACAGACAATAGAAATGAAATGCAATATCCAAGGACTCGGGCATTTCAAACATACCCAAAAGAGCACAGAACCTGATGTCAATTATATAGGAGAAACATCCCTTAGTTATTTCGCACCTGGACTTAGTAACCAAAAGCATCAACAGCTGTGGTGGCTGTAGCCTCTCAACACTTCTTCACACTTAGCCTTCAAATAATCTGTGGTTCACTCGTCCATTTCCTTACCAATTTTTATTAGCATCTATACCTTCCAATTGATTTTTTTTTTTTTTACTGTGGAGTGAAGAAGGTGCAGTCCCTGATCTCAGCCTTGAAACAAAGGTGGATTCCTACATGAATTACTTCTAGAAGAATCTTAATTACCTTATCTGGTGACCAAAGACACTGTTACAGTAACACTCTCATAACAAAATCAAATAGACTAAAAACAATATTACTAACAAAATTAATGTACACAGTCAATTTAGGTAGCAGTAGTGACAAACATCAGATGGTGACAGGCAAGAAGAAATACACATAGTAGCGCATGCATACAGTAGGTGTGGTGGGGGACAATATACCCATAGAAGTTTGAGCAGTGGAAAAAAGAAGACCATATTTTTATTAAAAAGACAAACTGGAACCACTTTAACAATATTCTTTACAAAATGTGCATTGGAGCAAATCAGACAAAGCTGAGAATGTAACAACGTATGCAGGTCAGGACTATATGAATATCAACATACTGTTTTACCAGTGAGCAAAAGGGAAAGGTGAAGTGACCTACTGATGTAAGGCGCACTCCAATAGCAAACAATGACCCCAGTGAGATGTGCATCTTGTTTTCATTGTATCAGGTTCTAATAAACTGAGGAAGCAACACTCCGATTGTAAAAACATTTTTATTTTATTAATGATCTAATCTTATGCCGATTGTGTGATTTCCTTTCATGTGATGAGTTAATGTGATTTCAAGCTCAGTGAATGCAGCTATTCCAATGCGTTTTTTCCAAACTTAATGGAACAATTTGATTGTTTCATGCTAGAGTCATTTCTTCAGGGCTGCAGGCAATGAAACAACATTAAAATAAAATTAGTATTTATACTTTGTGTAAAGAAATGGCTCCCTGTTGCAGTTACCCCCCACTTTTTGCATGATACTGATGCTGACTTGACTGAGAAGTGTGCTGGGACCCTGCTAACCAGGCCCCAGCACCAGTGTTCTTTCACCTAAAATGTACCATTGTCTCCACAATTGGCACAACCCTGGCACCCAGGTAAGTCCCTTGTAACTGGTACCCCTGGTACCAAGGGCCCTGATGCCAGGGAAGGTCTCTAAGGGCTGCAGCATGTCTTATGCCACTCTAGGGACCCCTCACTCAGCACAGACACACTGCTTGCCAGCTTGTGTGTGCTGGTGGGAAGAAAATGACTAAGTCGACATGGCACTCCCCTCAGGGTGCCATGCCAACCTCACACTGCCTGTGGCATAAGTAAGTCACCCCTCTAGCAGGCCTTACAGCCCTAAGGCAGGGTGCACTATACCACAGGTGAGGGCATAGGTGCATGAGCACTGTGCCCCTACAGTGTCTAAGCAAAACCTTAGACATTGTAAGTGCAGGGTAGCCATAAGAGTATATGGCCTGGGAGTCTGTCAAAAACGAACTCCACAGCTCCATAATGGCTACACTGAATACTGGGAAGTTTAGTATCAAACTTCTCAGAATAATAAACCCACACTGTTGCCAGTGTTGGATTTATTAAAAAATGCACACAGAGGGCATCTTAGAGATGCCCCCTGTATTTTACCCAATTGTTCAGTGCAGGACTGACTGGTCTGTGCCAGCCTGCTGCTGAGAGACGAGTTTCTGACCCCATGTGGTGAGGGCCTTTGTGCTCTCTGAGGACAGAAACAAAAGCCTGCTCTGGGTGGAGGTGCTTCACACCTCCCCCTGCAGGAACTGTAACACCTAGCAGTGAGCCTCAAAGGCTCAGGCTTCGTGTTACAATGCCCCAGGGCACTCCAGCTAGTGGAGATGCCCGCCCCCTGGACCCAGCCCCCACTTTTGGCGGCAAGTCCAGGAGAGAGAATGAGAAAAACAAGGAGGAGTCACCGGCCAGTCAGGACAGCCCCTAAGGCAGAGGTCTCCAAACTTTTTAATGCTGCACCCCCCCAGTTGAAAAATAAAAGTCATTGGGCCCCCCTCAGAATTTTTCACAATTATTTTATAAACATGGCAATGTTTAAATATGTCTAAACCTATTTAAACATTGCAGTTAAGTACTGTTACCTTTTTAAAACTGCAATAACATGCTTCTGCTTAAAACAAAGGCCTGTTATCTGTATAATATTTATTTTGGCCAGGGTCTGGGGCCCCCCCTGGGATCACTTGAGGCCCCCCTAGGGGGGCCCGCCCCCCAGTTTGAAGACCTCTGCCCTAAGGTGTCCTGAGCTGAGGTGACTCTGACTTTTAGAAATCCTCCATCTTGCAGATGGAGGATTCCCCCAATAGGAATAGGGATGTGCCCCCCTCCCCTCAGGGAGGAGACACAAAGAGGGTGTACCCATCCTCAGGGCTAGTAGCCATTGGCTACTAACCCCCCCAGACCTAAACACGCCCTTAAATTTTGTATTTAAGGGCTCCCCAGAACCTAGGAACTCAGATTCCTGCAACCTAAGAAGAAGAGGACTGCTAAGCTGAAAAACCCTGCAGAGAAGACGGAGACACCAACTGCTTTGGCCCCAGCTCTACCGGCCTGTCTCCCCCCTTCTAAAGACACTGCTCCAGCTACGCTTTCCCCAGGGACCAGCGACCTCTGAATCCTCAGAGGACTGCCCTGCTCTAGAAGGACCAAGAAATCCCGAGGACAGCGGCTCTGTTCACCCAAGACTGCAACTTTGTTACAAAGGAGCAACTTTAAAACATCTTGTGTTTCCCGCCGGAACCATGAGACTTGCTACTTTGCACCCGACGCCCCCGGCTCGACTTGCGGAGAACAATCACTTCAGGGAGGACTCCCCGGCGACTGCGAGACCGTGAGTAGCCAGAGTTGCCCCCCCTGAGCCCCCACAGCGACGCCTGCAGAGGGAATCCCAAGGCTACCCCTGACCGCGACTGCCTGTTCCTCAGATTCCGACGCCTGGAAAAGACTCTGCACCCGCAGCCCCCAGGACCTGAAGGATCCGAACTCCAGTGCAGGAGTGACCCCCAGGAGGCCCTCTCCCTTGCCCTGGTGGTGGCTGCTCCGAGGAGCCCCCCCTTGCCTGCATCGCTGAAGAGACCCCTTGGTCTCCCATTGATTTCTATTGCGAACCCGACGCTTGTTTGCACACTGCACCCGGCCGCCCCCGTGCTGCTGAGGGTGTACTTTCTGTGCTGACTTGTGTCCCCCCGGTGCCCTACAAAACCCCCCTGGTCTGCCCTCCGAAGACGGGGGTACTTACCTGCTGGCAGACTGGAACCGGGGCACCCCCTTCTCCATTGAAGCCTATGCGTTTTGGGCACCACTTTGACCTCTGCACCTGACCGGCCCTAAGCTGCTGGTGTGGTAACTTTGGGGTTGCTCTGAACCCCCAACGGTGGGCTACCTTAGACCCAAACTTGAACCCTGTAGGTGGTTTACTTACCTGCAAAAACTAACTAACTCTTACTCCCCCAGGAACTGTTGAAAATTACAGTGTCTAGTTTTAAAATAGCTATATGTGATTTATGTGAAGACTGTATATGCTATTTTGATTATTCAAAGTTCCTAAAGTACCTACCTGCAATACTTTCATTTAAAGTATTACATGTAAAATTTGAACCTGTGGTTCTTAAAATAAACTAAGAAAATATATTTTTCTATACAAAAACCTATTGGCCTGGAATTGTCTGAGTGTGTGTTCCTCGTTTATTGCTTGTGTGTGTACAACAAATGCTTAACACTACTCCTTTGATAAGCCTACTGCTCGACCACACTACCACAAAATAGAGCATTAGTATTATCTCTTTTTGCCACTATCTTACCTCTAAGGGGAACCCTTGGACTCTGTGCATACTATTCCTTACTTTGAAATAGTGCATACAGAGCCAACTTCCTACAGACAGGGTTGTGGAACTCTTGCAGAGCACAAGACGGATGATCAATCCAGATAAGACACAAGGACCTCTCAAAATGTAAAGTTTCTAGGAACTCGGTGGAATCAGGGACATAAAGGGGTGTTGCCACAGGCACAACAAAAGATATTAAAATTTGCCACACCCCGTAACAAGCAGGAGACTCAGCGGTTTATTGGATTGTTTGGCTTTTGGAAACGGAACAGCCCTCAATTGAGTCAGATTTGGGCCTCTTTGTACAAAGTGACAAGAAAGAAACATGTGTTTGAATGGGGAGAGCAGCAGCAGTGTGCATTTGACTTAGCAAAGGAGGCGATTCAACAGGCTTTGTACCTACTGCCAGTATTGGAAGGAGACATTGAATTATGCTAATTGACGCATGTGACAAAAACAGGGAAGGAAAAGGGTGCCCCTGGGTTTCTGGACCAAAAAGCTACCAGATGCTGGAGAGTAATATACTCCCTTTGAGAAACAGTTACTTGCATGTTACTGGGCTCTAGTGGATAGTGAGCAAATGACCGTAGGTCATAATGTAATTCTGAGACCCCAATAATGCAGTTGGTCATGAGTTCACTCAAAACTCACCGAACAGGACATGCAAAGGAAGCTAGTGTTATAAAATGGAAGTGGTACATACATGACATGGACCGATTAGGACCAGCAGGGACAGTAGCCCTGCATGAACAGATGGTGCAGGATTATGAGAGGGTTCAGGAGGTATCAGATGTAAAATAATTACCTGTTAGGTGGGGCGAACCATTTGAATGCTTGTCCCCTGAGGATAGGAGGCATGTATGGTTTACCAATGGTTCAGTAAAAAATGTGGGGGCCAAAGACATGGGAAGGCAGTGTCATGTAACCCAGTCACCAAGAAGTTGCTGTCCACTACAGGAGAAGGGAAGAGTATTCAATATGCAGAACTGCATGCTGTATATCAGGCACTGAAACAAGAATTACCTGGGACCTGTCACATTTATACGGATTAGCCACCTGTCGTCCCACATGGCATGCACATAACTGGCAAATACATTCCAAAGAGGTGTGGGGCAAAGAATTGTGGCAAGAAATTTGGGAAATGCTAGAGCAAAGTACTGTTACAGTGTATCATGTAGATGCCCACTGTCTCACTAGAACGATGGTTTAATTCCCTTGCAGAAGACAAAGACAAAATCTCAGAGACAGAAGTGGCGACACAGGATTCTAACTTAGTGGGGATGGCTAAGTGGGCGCACCAAAAATTTGGACATCTGGGAGAGAAGGCCACTAACAGGTGGGCAGAGATTAGAGGGATGCCCATTCCCCTAGACTTGATAAAACAGTGATCATGCAGTGTCCTACTTGTCAACACACACAACAGAGATCTGTCCTGCAAACTGTCAAAGGTCAGATTGGGAAAGGGAAGTTGCCGGCGCAGATATGGCAGACTGATTACATTTGGCCACTACCGAATAGTCACAGGTATCAATACACCTGCATAGTAGTGGACACTTATTCTAGCTACCTGGCTGCAGTCCCTCGCAATAGTGCCACTCAGTTTAACACTCTACAAACTCTGTACTTGTTAATGTTGCATTATGGAATCTCACTCAAAACCCAAAGAGACAACAGGTCACATTTCAAAGGTACATTGGTGCAAGATTATTGTTCACAACACAATATTGAGTGGATTTATCACATTCCAAATGACCAACAGGCTGTGGACTGATTGATAAAATGAACGGCTTACTGAAAGCCCAATGGCGAACATTATCAGATGGAACTTAGAGAAACTGGAGACAGCATTTAAATGAAGCAGACCAAATTTTGAATAACAGACCTCTGACAAATGCAAAGACCCTTTTATTGCAAATGTTGACCCCAGCGGTACAGATACAACCCCATATAGCAACCAACACAATCATGTATTGGAAAATAACATCAAGAGCCTTAGCTCCTTACCGAGCCACACCAGAATCTTCGGGTCTTGATTTACATGCTATAATTGTGTACAGACTGAAACCAAGAGACATGTCACTTCTTGAAACAAGTGTTGGAATACAGACGCCCCCAGAAAATTTAGGATTGAAATGCTCTCAGACCTGGGTTGGAACTCAAAGGTATTCAGGTCTGGGGGGAAGTGATTGATGCAGACTACTAAGGAAAACTTAAGGTTATCCTTTTGAACAGTGGAGACACTGACTTGATGATACCACCCAGAGACAGAATTGCACAGGTCATCATTATTCCAGTGCATGGAAGAATAGTTCAAAAGAGGACTGCCCCAACCCTTCCTACAGTACCTGGGGAGGAAGGTTTTGGCTCAACTGACAAAAATCCTGGTGCTAAGGTGTGGGTAGAATCGCTAAATTGTCGTCCTGAACCAGCAGAAGTCATAGCAAAAGGCAGGGACAATATATTGCTAGTCATGAAACCAGTACAGGACAAGTGGGAACATGTACCAGCTGATGAATGTTATTTGCAAGAACGATCATACTTGTTTCTTTTACATATCATACTGCAAGGTGTCTTTGTGCTGCTTGTACCGCCTGGTCGGTATTCGGGTGTGTGCATGTGGGACTGTGAGTGACCGAAAGCCCCCAGCTCCGCAGTGATTGACCAACTGCGCCAGTCGACACCCATCTGGCACAAGCCGTGCTGAACAGATCGGATTTCTGCATGACAAATTTGAAAAGTACAGTTGATGTTATCTCAACTTGCTTGGTTGCCATACTGACTCCTGACAGTGTGGTGATGCAAATCTTTAATGCCACCAACAAAGATGGATCAGTTCAAGAAACTGAAGTGTTGTCACACTTTACACCTTATGTGTACTGCAGTTTTTGCTAAGAGGTAACAGATGAAAAATATGACAATCTAACCCACTGGATTATTTACAATATTACTATCGGTGATGTTTGATACCACCTAACTTGTGATACTTACAAAATCGGAAAATGTGCTCAAATGCACCATGAAGCAAAAATGGGGTCTCCTGAAGAGATCCAGTTGGAACAACAAATACTGGGTCAGCTTAGAAACCATAAAATGTGTAAAAATATGAATAATGGCATGTCTTGCCAACACACTGGGACTGCTGCTAGTCACATCAAGCATGTTAAATCACCACTGGCATGGTTGTACTCTTGTGGAAATACCACCTATACGTACATTCCTGCCAATATAACTGGAGGACCATGTGCTTTTATGTGGTTGGGACTCATAATGTTTACATTTCAATCTGTACATACTCGCTATCCAAGGAAACAGTTAAATTAAGCGAAGACTGTGATTCTGAAATTTAGTTATTATCTAAATCAGAATATGTGAGCTTAAGTATTTCTATAGTAGGCGTTCCAGGATTACCTGTTTATAATACCTGAGTTATTAACAAGTTAGCCTGTTTGATGGTTAAGAACATCAATCACACCTCCATTGTCTTAGCTGAATTACTGCTTGATATACAAGGTACTAGAAAAGCTGCACTGCAAAAGAGGGCTGCCATTGACTATTTGCTCCTAAAGCATGATCATGGCTGCTCAGAATTTGAGGGCTTGTGCTGCTTTAACCTGTAAGACCACTCTATATCTATCCAGTCTCATACTGACGCTTTACATGAATTGGTGAAAGGAGTAGGACAAGATGTTGACAAAGTGTGGTGGGATTGGCTATTTAACTGGTTACCTAATTTTGGGCAACTGCGCATTATTTTATGTGGAATTCTTGTAGTGAGTTGTATTATAATAATGCTATGTTGCTGTGTACAATGCATACCTAACCTACTTACAATGTTTAGAGCGAAAAAGGTTACTTTTAGACCAGTATGTTATGAGAGTAACTGGTCAAAGGGTGGAGTATAATGCTATCTGTATTTAACCACGGACTCTATTTTGTGCTTAGCTTAGCTTCAGATGCTGTTACATCGGTGGCGCAGGTATTTTTCCACGCACAGCTTGTTTTCTACACAGAACATGTTTATGCTCTTCTTCCTAGCATAAGGTTACACGTGTTGGAACAAAACGCGGGGGATGTGGAAGGTACATGGTAAGAGAAGGCTTTAGCCTGGAATGTTTCCATCAAGAAAAAGTACAGCTTCTCTGTCTCGAGAATGTGCATCGGGCAGGGCCTGTTCCTTTGTGTGTTTTCGAAGCAGGCCGAGTACAGCGAGCATGAATTTCATGACTTGCGCAAAGGGAGGGGAGATTGCCAGAACCTTCCTCTTGCATTAATTTAAGGTACAAAAGGTGTGGAGGCTTGGCACTGAGTTAGGAGTTCTCCTGAACGTGGACGCATGCTCCAGGGTAAAATATCCCATGTTGGAAGGATCTCCAACTGCTTCAGCCGTTCAGGGCTCCTTGGCTTGATGTTGGTTAGGATGATGAAGTCAACCCCCATGGTGATGAGTTTTCATTCTTAATTATCTAGCTTTGCTGTGCGCATACATAAATATATATATATTTCTCTCTCTATATATACACACACATATACATATATATATATATATATATATATTGTAAAGAAATGGCTCCCTGTTGCAGTTACCCCCCACTTTTTGCCTGATACTGATGCTGACTTGACTGAGAAGTGTGCTGGGACCCTGCTAACCAGGCCCCAGCACCAGTGTTCTTTCACCTAAAATGTACAGTTGTTTCCACAATTGGCACAACCCTGGCACCCAGGTAAGTCCCTTGTAACTGGTACCCCTGGTACCAAGGGCCCTGATGCCAGGGAAGGTCTCTAAGGGCTGCAGCATGTCTTATGCCACCCTAGGGACCCCTCACTCAGCACAGACACACTGCTTGCCAGCTTGTGTGTGCTGGTGGGGAGAAAATGACTAAGTCAACATGGCACTCCCCTCAGGGTGCCATGCCAACCTCACACTGCCTGTGGCATAGGTAAGTCACCCCTCTAGCAGGCCTTACAGCCCTAAGGCAGGGTGCACTATACCACAGGTGAGGGCATAGGTGAATGAGCACTATGCCCATACAGTGTCTAAGCAAAACCTTAGACATTGTAAGTGCAGGGTAGCCATAAGAATATACAGTATGGTCTGGGAGTCTGTCAAAAACGAACTCCACAGCCCCATAATGGCTACACTGAATACTGGGAAGTTTGGTACCAAACTTCTCAGAATAATAAACCCACACTGATGCCAGTGATGGATTTATTAAAAAATGCACACAGAGGGCATCTTAGAGCTGCCCCCTGTATTTTACCCAATTGTTCAGTGTAGGACGGACTGGTCTGTGCCAGCCTGCTGCTGAGAGATGAGTTTCTGACCCCATGCAGTGAGAGCCTTTGTGCTCTCTGAGGACAGAAACAAAGCCTGCTCTGGGTGAAGGTGCTTCACACCTCCCCCCTGCAGGAACTGTAACACCTAGCAGTGAGCTTCAAAGGCTCAAGCTTCGTGTTACAATGCCCCAGGGCACTCCAGCTAGTGGAGATGCCCGCCCCCTGGACACAGCCCCCACTTTTGGCGGCAAGTCCAGGAGGAGATAATGAGAAAAACAAGGAGGAGTCACTGGCCAGTCAGGACAGCCCCTAAGGTGTCCTGAGCTGAGGTGACTCTGACTTTTAGAAATCCTCCATCTTGCAGATGGAGGATTCCCCCAATAGGGATAGGAATGTGCCCCCCTCCCCTTGGGAGGAGGCACAAAGAGGGTATACCCACCCTCAGGGCTAGTAGCCATTGGCTACTAACCCCCCCAGACCTAAACACGCCCTTAAATTTAGTATTTAAGGGCTCCCCAGAACCTAGGAAACCAGATTCCTGCAACCTAAGAAGAAGAGGACTGCTGAGCTGGAAAACCCTACAGAGAAGACGGAGACACCAACTGCCTTGGCCCCAGCTCTACCGGCCTGTCTCCCCTCTTCGGAAGAAAACTGCTCCAGCGACGCTTTCCCCAGGACCAGCAACCTCTGAATCCTCAGAGGACTGCCCTGCTCTAAAAGGACCAAGAAACTCCAGAGAACAGTGGACCTGTTCACCCAAGACTGCAACTTTGTTTCTAAAGGAGCAACTTAAAGGCAACAGCGTTTCCCGCCAGAAGCGTGAGACTTGCAAGCCTGCACCATGCAAACCCGACTCGACTGGTGGAGAAACAACACTTCAGGGAGGACCTCCGGCGACTCAGAGACTGTGAGTAACCAAAGTTGTCCCCCCTGAGCCCCCACAGCGACGCCTGCAGAGGGAATCCCGAGGCTCCCCCTGACCCCGACTGCCTGACTCTAAGATCCAGACGCCTGGAAAAGACCCTGCACCCGCAGCCCCCAGGACATGAATGATCGGAACTCCAGTGCAGGAGTGACCCCCAGGAGGCCCTCTCCCTTGCCCAGGTGGTGGCTACCCCGAGGAGCCCCCCCCTTGCCTGCATCGCTGAAGAGACCCCTTGGTCTCCCATTGATTCCTATTACAAACCCGACGCGTGGTTGCACACTGCACCCGGCCGCCCCCGTGCTGCTGAGGGTGTACTTCCTGTGCTAACTTGTGTCCCCCCAGGTGCCCTACAAAACCCCCCTGGTCTGCCCTCCGAAGACGCAGGTACTTACCTGCTGGCAGACTGGAACCGGGGCACCCCCTTCTCCATTGAAGCCTATGCGTTTTGGGCACCACATTGAACTCTGCACCTGACCGGCCCTGAGCTGCTGGTGTGGTAACTTTGGGGTTGCTCTGAACCCCCAATGGTGGGCTACCTTGGACCCAAACTTGAACCCCGTAGGTGGTTTACTTACCTACAAAAACTAACAAATACTTACCTCCCCCAGGAACTGTTGAAAATTGCACTGTCTAGTTTTAAAATAGCTATATGTGTTTTATTTGAAAAGTATATATGCTATTGTGATTATTCAAAGTTCCTAAAGTACTTACCTGCAATACCTTTCATGCAAAGTATTACATGTAGAATTTGAACCTGTGGTTCTTAAAATAAACTAAGAAAAGATATTTTTCTATACAAAAACCTATTGGCCTGGAATTGTCTCTGAGTGTGTGTTCCTCATTTATTGCCTGTGTGTATGTACAACAAATGCTTAACACTACTCCTTTGATAAGCCTACTGCTCGACCACACTACCACAAAATAGAGCATTAGTATTATCTCTTTTTGACACTATCTTACCTCTAAGGGGAACCCTTGGACTCTGTGCATACTATTCCTTACTTTGAAATAGTGCATACAGAGCCAACTTCCTATATATATATATATATATATATATATATATATATATGTGTGTTCACTGCATGCATATTCATTGTTGATGTATTGCACTTTTTCTACCTATCATTGTTTTACTGCTGTGATTATTTTGGTATCTGCATATGTTTTACTGCATTCAAGTTAAATGCCTCATCAGTGGAGTCTCCTAAGGATCATCTCTCAGACCAACCTTGTTTAACATCTGCATGGCTCTACTAGCAGACCTCATCAGCTTGTACATCATCGGCATTCTTTCCAACGCAGACAACACTTGTCTGACACTCTCCCTGATGGACAAAACTACGGCAACAAAAAACAACTTCACCACTTGCATGACCACAGTGGCCACATGGATGAGATCCAACTGCAAGACAGAAGTGGTTATTGATGCAAGATAAATGTCATTGTTACAGGGTAGCGGATATCCTTGAAGCCACATTTTGCCCTATGACTGACTCGTGAAATTGTACTGCATTGGATTTAATAAAATGCTAAAAATAAAGAGTTTTTAAAAAAGCCATGACCAAAGTGGTGATCTTCAGAAGGAAGACTTCTGAGTGGGATTTTCACCTGGTGGCCAGCAGACCTTGGCAAAAGCCGAGAAGCCATCGCCCACACCAGAAACCTAGGAACTGTTCCCGACAAGAAGCATGACATGTCAGCCCAGGTAAATGGGGTGACCTCCACCTGCTTTCACATCCTGAGAATGCTGCGAAAAATCTTCAAGTGGCTATCAGATAGCACCAGGAAATCAATCACACAGGCCCTGATAACCTACAGACATGACTACGGCAAGGCACTCTACATGGGAATCACCAAACAGCTCCTGAACCAGCTCCAAACTGACCAAAACGCTGCAGCAAGATTCATCCTAAATCTACCTTGCAGTACCTAGATTTCTCCACACCATGGAGAACTTCACTGACGCCCCATACATAAGGGCACTCCATTTAAACAACTTGCATACACATGCAAAGCACAATATAACATAAACCCCACCTACCTCAATAGCTGCATACACATCTACCACCCTTAAAGACACCTCAAATGAGCCAGACTCTCATTGGCACAAATACCCTGCATACACAAAAACAGAACTCGCAGTAGGACCTTTTCTCACATCTTTCCCAAAGTCTGTAACAACCTGCCACAACACATCCAAGCCTCCTCAACGCTTCTTGAGTGCCGCAAGAGGCAGAAGACCAGGCCCTTCGAGTAATCACTCTGGAAGACACAGCCTAACTACCTGCTCCAGGATACCCCCCTATACAACATAGTGCACTATACAACTAGGCACATTATATGAGGAATTTAAAATCCAATCTGCTGGTAAAATAATATTTGAACATACTATTTTGAAACTGACAATTTTAGAAAGTTACAATTTCCTGCCTAAAGCCTGTAGTAGCCCTTTGTAAGATAATCCCCAACTGTCCCCTGGCTGCCTGCTGGAAGGTGAACATTCCTGTCAAGAGAGGGTAAACAATGGCCTTGGCTGGGAGAGGTGCAACCTCTTCTTAACAGGGTGCCACCAACTATGCACACTTAGAAGAGGTAGTCCCTGTCACAGGCAGATGTAACCCACAACTAGGCCTGCCATTGCCCAAGTACCCGGAATGGCACCAAACCTAGTGGTTTTGCAGGTGGAGTTTTCCTAGACACACCTTAGGGGTTTGCCCTAGTTCTTACACAGGAAAGAAAGATTCTGCCATCTTGAATGTGGGCAGATGTATGATAATTTAGTGGAAAACCCCCAGTAGATTATGTCAA
The DNA here is from genome assembly GCF_031143425.1 of Pleurodeles waltl. Lineage (NCBI taxonomy): Eukaryota > Metazoa > Chordata > Amphibia > Caudata > Salamandridae > Pleurodeles > Pleurodeles waltl. Next base: position 1,010,318,027 of record NC_090448.1, read on the forward strand.
AGTGAGTAGGGTTTCTCCTGGTAACTTTTTACCTATTGGTTAGGGAGTCACCCTTCACCCACATGCTAACTTCCTCAGAAAACTGCTAGACCTGAGGAAAACAAACGATCTGCACCTGCTGAATCAAAGGACTGGAATTAAACAAGAAGGACTGAGCCTGCTGTTTTACATGTAGAAAGAAACCTTGAGGGCTGGACCTGCCCCCATGTGAAACCAGGACAAAAGAGATGACTCCAAGGGTCAGATGCCTAGCTTCCTGTTATGCTCCAGGAACACAAAAGTTGCAAGAAGGATGCAACAAAGGAAAGCTCAGCTGGCCATTTCCAACTGGGATGGCCCTGGACCATACTGGTGGATTTGGGGGGGGATCGAGACATAACTAAGGCTCCTAGTTTTCTGTTTTAACTGATTTTCACAGATAAATACAGACAGAAAACGATGATTTTCCTATCTGTATTTATTTTTAAAAGTGGATAAATGCAGAAAATTGTGCTTCTTGTGAGTGACTTTCCGTGCTGTCCTTCATGAATTCTGGGCCAACAACTGAGCAGATAAACAGCATTAAGAATAAAAAACATGACAAGACTTCCTTAAACAAAGGCAATAACATATATCTCTATATAATGGTAATATTTACCTGTGGGTGTCGCTGTATGTATATTTGTCTGCTTAATTTGCTAAAATGTGACAGGCATCAATGTATGAGGTCATGTTAATTGGTAAAATATCAGTTAAATTAATGTGGAAATGTAACATTTTTTAACGTCAATTATTCCCAAAACACAAAATAAATATGGATAAATACCAAAAAGATGGTCAAAAAATAAATATGGATAAATACAGACGGAAATGTTAAAAACATAAATACCATAAAACTGGGAGCCCTAGACATTACTGACCAAGTGTTGCCCAAAACACACTGGACCACTGGCTGGTGTTAGAGTGTACTCTTCCCAATTGCAAAGGTGGGAACTTAGAATCTTTTTCTGAATTTTCTTTTATAAAAGAACTAGAGGCTACCATGGGACTGCTGCCAAAGCACTGCTGCAGTCGGAGCAGCGTCGATCAGATTCAACTTGCTGGTCTGCCCCACTGAAAGCAGCTCTGCTTCCAGAAAAGTCCCAACATGGAGGATTTCACCAGAACCAACACCAAGCAGCACATGACTGCCGTCAAGCCCTCCATCAGATCCAACCAGCATCCTACACTGCCAATGAGAAAATTCCTCCAGAAAAAAGACTAAGCACCACTTAGTGAAAAACTTTTCACAGGGATGAATCTGATCCCTGTAGCCGACCGTCACTTCAACGCGGTCAGCCTTAACCTTGGACTTGACCCGGTCTAGCGCAACAAGATACCCGTGGTTGCCACTTTGTGCTTTTTGGCATTAGAAAATTATAAAACTCCTACAAATCACATTTCTAGTTCCCCCGATACGATTTTTCTCATTTTAGTGTCTGATTACTCATCCAATTTAGACAAATTGTTACGCACTGGAGTGGGATTTTTTTTATTGTGCTGTGTTTTCTACTTATTAACTGTTTTGGTACTGATAAATGCTTTACAATTGTTTCCTTTAAGTTACGCCTGACTGCTTTGTGCCACAGCAACCCAGGGCAAAGCCAAGATTTAAATTAAAATAACATATCTGGTCCTGATACAGAATAGCAACATTATCAGTGGGTGAGGTCTCACAAACACCCCAACTAATAATTCACTTTCTCATAGTAAGTGAATATTTTGATTGATTTCAATAATCAAGGCTAAATGTCAATTGATCATATTTGCTTCAGTTCAACAGCTCTGAAGAAAAGACTGTTGCGAAGCACATGTTGGCTTATGAAATCATACTGCATGACTTGTTATGTTTAGCTAGAGAACACCAACTAACTGTATGTTTCGGCTATTACGTTCATCAGGACATCAGCAGAATTTTAAAAAACGTAAAAATTCAAGTACTAGATGGCGCTGACTAACAGATGCCTTCCACTTGATAGGTTACTGTAGGTAGTTGAGAGGAGAGGACAGAAGCCTTGCAGGGACTAGGGTATGAAACCACACTTAATTCTGCAAGAGTACATAAAATCCAGCAAACAAGTCAAATCTGGATGTGCAGAGGTAAAGAGATGCCGTTTCTCTCAATAGTTTATGTAAGGGACTGGTCAAACAATGTTGTCTAGGGCCAAGAATAAAATGCGTACCTGTGGTCACAGTAAACATATTCAAATGTACGAACTTATTAATGTAGACGTCTGTAAAAAATGGAGAGAACCAACGTTTCCTAGTGTTTTACATACAAGGACTGTAGAGAAATAAATACAGGAGCCGATTTCATAGACCATATAATGACGTACCTGGTGTTCATGTGCGAGAGTTTCAACATCAGCTACATTTTGTCTTTTAGAAAACGATATACCTCTTTTTGGGCTTACATTCAATCAAATATACACTTACTGCTGAAAAAAAGAGCTAAAAGCAAGCCTCTGACAACACCCACTTCCCTCCATTTGTATCATGCCAATACAATTACCAGGCCATCTCTGTTCTTTCCCCTACATCTAAACAAAACAAGACTCCCTTTGCAGTTTAAAATGCACCGTTTGGAAAACCAACTAAGAACTTACAGATCATCAGAATTGTATTTATTTTTTTCAAAACTGTGCAGAAAATTCCTGTCCCAGGAATTTACCCCTATGTGAATTTCAGACACATCTGTCGAGGAGTAAAAATATCAACTTTAACAGAACAGCCATTCAAAAGGATTTGCAAAGAGATACATGCATTGCATGAAAGACACGTTAAGATCTAACACAACAGAGTGTGACCCAGCTGAAATACAGACACACACCCTTCAAGATCAAATGACAAAAATAAGTGAAATCCAAATTCCTATGTGAAAGGCAAACTATGAGAATCCACACAATCCTCACACACAGTGGAAAGAATGTCACCGAATTCCTCACCTGGCTGCAGCACTCCATTTATAGAATGTGTTGTTATCAACCCAGAGTGCCCTCCTCCTGATGTTTCTCCAAGCAGTGGTGACAGAGGCTCCTCTTTAACTGTTATTAAAGGGTCTCCAGACTGGGGGAGCATTGGATTGTCATCCAAACCATCTTCGCTTTCATCACTGCAACAAAGCACACAAGTTTATTTATCTGTTCACAGAAGAAGCCATGCAAAACTCACATTCACCATGACAACCACACGTGTTATTCTATGGCATTGACCAGAAGTAAATTTCTTGTGGAAACCGACCAACTGTTAGCCCCATGGTTTATCATAAGTTTCATGTTTTTAGAGTCAGTTCCCAAGTCCTTAATGCTCAACCAGACTTCACAAATATAGATATGATATGGAGATCTGTGGAAGATATTTAAATCACAATTAAATAGCCTTGCCCTGGGTGGCACAAGGTTGTCTGTGATGGAACACCAAAATGCATCAACTCCCACCTATAAAAATCAGTGTGGTGGTCCATCTTTATTTCATTGCTATGGAAGGAGCAGTGACAGGAAAGCCACAATGCCACTTCTAGTCTGCCCCCTTCTAGATATGTTCATACCTGCAAACCCTACTCAATCTTCACTTTATCAGGGATTATCTTTAAAGTGCTCCACCACCAAGTTTCCTGAAATCTCTGCCTCCTCTTTGGGACCAAGGCTATATACAATTCCATTATGTTGTCCCTCGCTATTAGTAGGACTGGAAAGGTTGTTTATTGTGCTTAATATTGGGATTTGAGACCTTGGATATTATCACACTTAATATTTGTATTTTCTGCTAAATTTTTAGCAAAGGAGGCATCCATGTAGGAGCAAGGGTTTTCACCTTGCACAATATCATCCACCCTGGTCCTCGAGATGGAGCCACATTATACCCCTACATCACAGCCTAGCTGCTGGGAGCACCTTGTAGATGTTAGACCCTCATTCGTCATCCGTGGAAAGAAAGTATATCAGACTTGTTTCTGGACTAGTCTTGTGCCCCCTTCTTTCTTCCACCAGAGTCAACCTACAACATTCTAAATCAATACATTTTCTCAAACCGTCCACCGCTATAGAAAACAAAGAGGCAATCTCAATACAGTGAAAACGACTAATCTATAATAGCAAGCAATTTAACAAGAGAAACAAAGGGACAGAGTACCTAGAGAGGCTGCGATTGAAGACAGTAGAAGTTTGTCGAAGAAACTGATCCAAACGCAGGGCTCGTTCAAGATACTGCAGGTAAATCGGCTTTGCCAGATCTGCACAGGACCCATCTTCCCCAACACCCAACTCCGAGGCCATAGACCCAGCCTCTCCTCATGCAGAGCATGGGCTCCTTCAAACACAAGGAAGCACAGACCTGAGAACAACAAAAATACACAAAATAAAAAGCAGCAGTAAAGAATATGCTCAATAAAGCCAAACAAAAAACAGAAAGTGACCAGTCAACAAACTATAACCCACCACAAAAAAAACAATCATGAGAAACCTTTTGTCAAATCATTCATTTAGATGATTTGGCAGTTTCGAGTTCCAGATTTCTTACAAATAAACTATTCCATTTCAAATAGGATCTTTAGCCTTCTTCTTGAAGAATGGATGACTTAGATAGGATGCAATGCACATTTGATTGTTTATTTGCTATGTATTTCATAGCAGAAGTTTGCACCACAAGCATCTTCTATTTAGGAATGATTCTATGATCAAGATGGACCATTTTTGAATCAGCGTTGTAGCCCCAGGACTACTGTTATTTACTTATTCAATACATAGTTTGACCAATAACAATCCACAACAACGAAAATGAATCTTTTGGGAAAGATTGTACAAGCTACTTGTAGTTAAATCATCCATGTTTTCTGGTTTTCGTGCATGAGCTCTAGTATGCTCTATTGAATACCAAGGACAATATCCACTAAGGATCTCTGTTTATCAACGATAACCTCAAGATTCCATTTAAAAATTAATTTCACTGTTCAAGACCATTAGCACTATCTGCCTTCAGGAAGTCAAAATGTAGGAGTATTCCCTTCAGATGATGATCGCTGTTTACTACATAACAGCTAAATCTTCCTCTCCAAAGTAATCTCCCAGGGCACCCATGTGAGGTTATGGTGACGTAATAAACGGGTTATTGAATTTGTCCTATCTGTGTCTTACAATTAAATGGGGCACGTTTATATTAATTTATTAAAAACAAATAGCATGTTTACAAACAGCAATCCTAGGCACCCAAAGACCAACACTGGCCTTAACTTATCAAACAGATTTGGCAACAACGTTCATCTAAAATGTAACTCTTAATTTTAGGATTTTGGGATGGTGCCACGCATGCACCATGTTCCTGGAAACACTGTAGGCTCCTGTACACAACAAAGGATGCGGAAGGACAAAATTAACTTCACAGTGATCGTGTTAATCCTAGTCCAAAATGACCCCCTGTTCCCAGGCAATGGGAATTCTACCACAGAGTCTCAGATAAGAAATTGCTTCTCAAAAGTCGTTAATGACTGATACTAGAAATGCATTCCATTGTACTCTACTGTATTTGCAGTTATACAGTGTTGCTTGCCACTAAAAGGCATTTAAGCGCTTTGCGGTGAGGAGCATGCAATTCTGGAACCCAAGTTAAGTGGTTAGCCCAGTGGTTATTGTTGGTTCCCGATATTAGTCTTGTGATCTCAAGCATAACATTCCACGCATTGACTCCAGTCTTTTGAATTAGATTAAAGGTGTGATTTAGGTGTGATTATCTGTGGGAGATGGGTTGAGTGCAAGCAGATAGCTGGTGGGGTGAACAGTCTAGAAACAATTAAGTAAAGTTAGGTTTCGGTGATATGGTTTCAAAGAAGAAGTTGGTGTCTATGAAATGAGGTGTGGGCAATTTGGGGAATACAACAATGGAGAATAAGGTAGACAGTAATGCAATAGAAAGTAGGCTTCACAGACAGCAGGAATGCAGAGGCTGGAAGATAAGGGAGGGGTCTTTTGATTGAAATAAAAGAGAGTAAAACAAATCACTTGGATTAAATCAAGGGCATTTTGTCATCATGGGTTTTAGGAATATAGTGTGAGGAGGCTTTTGAAACTGCCTGCATTATGAGGATGTAACCCTGTGGAAAGAAAACAGTATTTGCACATGAAATAGTGTATTGTATTTGTAGCATTCAGGAATGTGGAATTCCTATCGACCGACGCCCGGGACATCTTGTTTGGGGTCAAGGGCAACAAGTTTTTATGTTTACTTTGTCCTTGGGACAAGTAGGCCCAACCTACAAACCCTTTTGGCTGCCTGTTTACAGAGAGTGGAATTCTCTGCAGTTGAGGTAATGGGTTTCCAAAAGATAATGCTGTTCGAACTTGTATTTATGGTTCATTATTTGAAAGCCTTCATTATTAGGGTGAGTGCTGTAAATACATGTTTTAAGGTCACACTTCACTAGTGACGTTGGTTCCAGTACAAAAAAAAAAAAAAGTGTACACACGTTTGAAAAGTTTAGGCTAAGAGGCTAAGTATAATGCTCCCAGAATGCTCTCTGATTATATGCAAATGAAGTGTCATTTAGTAAAATGTGTTGATGCATGCTAGTATTTCCCAAAAATATTTCTAATGGAAAATCAGTGTAACCATTTTCAACACGATTATGGGAAGCATGAAAATAAACAAACACTGACAAAGCCAACTGATCTGACATATTTTTATAAGTCTTTTAGTTTCATCAATGCGTGTCTTGTTTTGACATGGCTTTTGTAACACTTTATTGTTGTGGGAGCTACCAGGCCCTCAACATTGTAACAAACATTGGCAAAACCCCCCCAAAACGTTTTTGAACTCTTAAAGCACACGTTGCCACCAGCGGCATAACAAAGGCCCCGCAGCCGCCCTCCGGGGTGCCCCTCCAGCACAGCACCTGCCCTGAGTGAGTCTGGAGAGGGGTCTCCTCCATGTTCTTTGCAAAGGGGCACCCTCCAGTTTCGTTACGTCACTCATTGCCACTCTATTTCCTGACACTGAACAAAACTACTTTGTGTGGCAATATGCTCCTTGTGGAAGAGCAGAATGGGATCGCTCACAGTAAAGCCAGCCGAAAGAGAGAGAAATAGAAGTTTAATAAAAACAAAATGTCTTTGTTAACACCAGACCTAATTAGGGACCAAGACCCACATGTAGGTAGCTTTTTGCATGTCGCAAACAGCGACTTTCGCTGTTTGCGACATGCAAAAAGCACATTGCGATGCACAAACCCAGTTTTGCGATTCAGTAACCTGGTTACCGAATCACAAAACGGGTTTGCGACTCGCAATTAGTAAGGGGTGTTCCCTTCCTAATTGCAACTCGCAGTGCAATGCAGGATTGTTTTGTGACCGCGAACGCAAACCAATCGCAGTTTGCACCCATTTCAAATGGGTGCTAACACTTTCGCAAAAGGGAAGGGATCCCCATGGGACCCCTTCCCCATTGTGAATGTCACTGTAAACATTTTTTCAGAGCAGGCAGTGGTCCTGCGGACCACTGCCTGCTCTGAAAAAATGAAACAAAAACGTTTCATTTTTCGTTTTTGTTATGCATCTCGTTTTCCTTTAAGGAAAACGGGCTGCATTACAAAAACAAAACAAAAAAACTGCTTTATTGAAAAGCAGTCACAGACATGGTGGTCTGCTGTCTCCAGCAGGCCACCATTCGCGAGGAGGTCGCAAATTGCGACCCACCTCATGATTATTCATGAGGTGGGCATTTGCGAAGCCCTTGCGAATCACAGATGGTGTCAAGGACACCATCCTACATTCGGATTTGCGACTCGCAATTTGCAGGTCACAAATCTGAACCTACCTACATGTGGCCCCAAATTCTTAAAGAAAGTCACAAAAGTGCACCCATGGTATATGTCGTACCCCTATAAAATATTTGTGAACTGTATTTTAGCATGGGTAAATACGATGTGTAGATTTGCTCATGTGAAAATCTATTGAGCATTTGCAAGTTCATTTTCCCTCCAGCCACTTTCTTCCCAACCCTGGAAGAAGTTCTAATTCTGCCATTATCAGGAGTAAATGTCCAACCTTTCTTATTATGGGAAAATATTAGAGAGAAGCTGGTAAAAATCTTTAAAACATGCAGGTTAGTAGGTTTGCGGACTCAAAGGCATTCCAGCCCTGAAACTATTGCTTACTGCTTCCTTCAGCCCCAGTATGCAGATCTGCAGAAAGGTGGCAAAATAAGGAAATTGCTACAGTAGGGATTGAAACTCCAAGTATTCAAGCCCTACTATGGTAGTAGCCCTGGCATAATCAGAGAGGCTATTAATTGCTGCCATAATTTGTCGCCACACTACATGGCACCAAAGGGACAAGTAGATCTTTTTACAGGACAAGTAGATTTGAGAAGCAACCTGTCCCCTGGACAAGTAGATATTTTAATAAATTCCACACCCCTGAGCATTTATAAAGTGTATACTATCCCTATGTGGGGAGGTGTGGTTGGAAGTGTGTTGTTTTTCCTACAAGACGAGCCTATGTCTGAAGTGTTTCCATGTTGTGCCTGATGACCACGAAGGTGCAGTTATCTTCTTAAGGGACATGATGTTTGGCAGTGTGATGGATGAGGAAGTGTAAGCGATAGAAATTTATTTTTCTGGTTTGCGGTACACTGGCAGTTTTGTTGTTCAGAAGCAGCAATAAATTATTGCCTATTCGAATACTTGCTTTTATGAACAAGTCGAATACTTGCTTTTATGAACAAGAGGAAGAGCTATTGGCTTTGCCAATATGTTTTAGTCATGTTGTTCATCAGTGTGGCTGCTGTTCAGTATGGCTAAAAGTTAGTGACGTGTAGGAGAGAGGCGTGGAGAGTCAGAGTGGAATAGCTAAAAGCAGAGTAGAGTGTTGTGTGGTGTCAGTGTTGTGTATTGGAGTGGCATAGTGTGGAGTCGTGTAGAATGGCACGCACTGGAGTGGCATATAGTGGAATGGTGTAGCGTGCACTGGCGTAGAGTATTGCAGAGTATAATGGCGTAGAGTAAAGTGACACTGAATTCAGTGGCATACAATGCAGCATCGTAGAATGCTGTGACGTAGATTAGAGTGATGCATAGTAGAGTGCCGTGTGAAGTGGTGCAGAGCATAGTGCCACAGAGCGCAATGGCATAGAGTGCAATAGTGCAGAGTAAAGTGGCAAAGAGTTCAGTGGCGTAGAGTGCAGTGACAAAGTGCAGTTGTGTAGGGTGCATTGACGTAAAGTGTAGTGGTTAAGAGTAGAATGGCACAAAGTGCAGTGGCATTGAGTGGAGTAAAGTAGCGTAGATTGCAGGAGTATATAGTAGAGTGTTTCAGAGTAAAGTGAAGTGGTGTAGAGTAGAGTGCAGGGTAGAGTGCAGTCGCGTAGAGTGGCAGAGAGTGTAATGGTGTAAAGTGGTGTGAAGTGCAGTGGCATACAGTGTAGTGGTGTAGAGGTGACTAGGGTGTCAAACAGTGGATTGGCATGGAGTGCAGGGATATAGAGTTGAGTGTTACAGAGTAAAGCGCATTGGCACAGAGCGTACTGGTGTAGCGTGCATTGGCGTAGAGTACAGTGGTGAGGAGTGAAGCTGTACGGAGTAGATTGGCCTGGAGTAGTGTAGAGAGCAATGGTAAACAGTGCAGTGGTGTAGAGTAAAATGGCAAATGGTGCACTGGCACAGAGTAGAGTGGTACAGGGTAGAGTAGAGAGGCATAGCGTAAAATGGTGTAGAGAATGGTGGTGCAGAGTGCAGTTGTATAGAGTTGAGTGGTGCAGAGTGCAGTGGCATGGAGTTGTGCAGAGTGGAGTGGTGCAGAGTGGCGTAGAGTGAAGTATTCATGGTTTGGTAGCGCACTGCCATTACAGGAATTTTCAAATGAAATGACATTTGCATTTGCAAAGCCATACAGTTTTATTAATAAAACTATACATTGCACAGACGAAAATGTGTGGGAATTCCATCACCTAGTTTAATGATTCAGCTTTTTTATTATTTATTATTATTGATTTTATCATTTTTCCAATACAGTGAACATCTGTGCATCATATACAGAGCAACTGTAGGTGATCAGTGGTAAATCTAATAGTTGACTTTCCATCTCCCCAAGCTTGCAACAATCAAGAAGAAAGGAAACAGTTATTCACTCATCCTCCCACTAGTCCCACCCTAAGTCAACCATAAGTCATTTAATTCTGTCCAGTAGATTCCTGCCTTTAATCGGGGTTCGGCCAGTGTTCAAGTTTAATAAATAGTTTTGATCAGTCGTTCCCAACCTGTGGCCTAGGGAACCCCTAGGGTATGCGAAGCCTCCTCAGGAGGGGTCCTCGACTGCATAGAAAATTGAGTCATAATAACAGATTAACAAAGTGGATATAAATAAAGTGGATAAATGTACAACTGAACATTTTAAAAAGAACTGTAAATGTCAAGGAATTTGAAATTAGATGCTAAAAATCAAATTAATAGCCTCAGATTGATTCGTGGGAGCAGCGCAGATGTGTCAAATAGAATACATTATGGACAATGTGTGGCTTCAATTGAATTTAGAAAAGCTCCAACCTCCCTATTAAATTAAAATGTAATTTTTTATTTTATTTATACTTGCTTGCAAATGTTTAAAAAACGGTTATCATTTGTGTATGGGTTTGATGAATGCTTGTTACTGTATTTTTTGGGGTTCAAATTCATCAACAATGTTTAGGCCGGGGTTCCCTGCTTCCAGTAATGGCTCAGTGGGGTGTCCCAGATTCCAATGATTCAGTGGGGTGTCCTGTATTCCAATACTGATCCATTAATGATAAAGTGGCGGTCCACAGAAGTCAAAATGCATGAAACCAATGCATTAAAGTATTTTTTTCCAACACACTTCGGAAATACCAAACAAATGTACTTCATGTGTGCATTCATAATTCTGACATATTCTGAGATATTTACACAGTTCATTTAAACGTTTTAGTGTGCTAGAAAAAAAAAAACTCTTTCTACTCCCAGTATCCAGCACAACTGTAACATAAAACCTCAAATGGCAACCTCACTCAGGTACACAAAACATTACAATGGACTCCAGACTTAACTGTTATAATTAAGGTCCCATCTCCTTCCTGAGATTTGCTCAAGCCTCAATGATCAGTGACCTTTTCAGAATCAAAGGACATCTTAGAAATGCACAAGATAGCCTGGCTCTCCCTTCCTCCAGTGTGCACCACCACTCTGCTCTAAGGAATGCAGGCAATACACAAATCTGTCTGGGGTGGCACCTCCACGTGCTTTTCCAAGGCCATGGGTTTCCAATATGGACCCCACAGGCCTACATGTATTGTACCACACAGGCAAACATATATTAGAGAACGCACCAAAAATCACAAGCACGCTACACATTACTAGATACTAACATGATGTGGATCAAAGGTGAGTTAGATACACAGCAGCAGAAATGTATGTGAGTGAGCAGGTAGGCCTCACTGCTGCCTCACTGCAGTGACAAGCAAAAAGGTTCTACTCTAATGATCACTTTTACAAAAACAGTATGCTGCCACCACCATGAATGTGTTACTTAGCTCTTGTAGAGAGTAGGAGCCCTTTAAGATTACCAGGGTAACGCTTTGTGTGCTCCTCCCAGTCTGACAAGACTGCAATCCGTGAGACAGGCCTAGGTCATGGTGTATACACATGAAAATCGCCCAGGACGAAAATAACACCACCAAGTGAGCAGATATGTCTGCAGCCGAGGCGTTCCAGGAAACTTTTTGTCCTCTGACCTCCTGATGTTTGACTTCATTTTTGCTGACTTTTAGGATTCTTGGCACTTTACTACTACTGAACAGTGCTAAAGTGCAGGTGCTGTGTAAACATGGCAACATTGGCTTCTCCACAACTGGCATATTTCATTTACTAGTAAGTCCCTAGTAAAGTACACTATACTGTATGTGCCCAGGACCTGTAAACTAAATGATACCTGTGGACCTGCAGCACTAATTGTGCCACTCACTACAGTAGCCTCTGAAGCATGTTTCAGGCCTGCCACTGCAGAGCCTTTGTGTGCAGTTTTAAACTGCCATTCCATCCTGGCAAGGACACCCACTTACCAGGCTGAACCCTTCCTTTTTATTACATGTAGGTTACTCCTAGGGTAGGCCTTGGCCAGTCTCAAGGGGATGGTGCAGTGCATATAAAAATGTGTGACATGCATTTTTAAGTTTAAGTTTAACATGTCCGGATAGTGGCAAACTCTTACATTTGTTTTTCTCTATTGCAAGGACTATCTCTCCCATAGAATAGCATTGGGATTACGCTAAAACGTCTTTCCAGTTGGGAAGAGATAAATATGTGGAGTTTAGGGTCCCTAGACTCACATTTTAAAATCAAAACTTATGGTGAATTTGGATTTTAAATTGTTAGTCTGAAAATGCCATTTTTAGAAAGTTGCCATCTTCTTACTTTAGCCATTCTCCATTCTGTGCCTCTGCATGTCTCTGAATACACGTCTGGGGTTGATGATGGATGGGTTTTGTGCATTACCAATAGACACACACAAAGGGAGCTTGGGTGTGGCATTTGCATACTGATGGCCCATCACCAGGCTGATGGGTCTTCCTGGGCTAGATGGGTAGGAGGAGATGACACTTATTCCTGAATAGGGCTGTGCCTCTCCTCACACAAATGACTGCATATCCTCTTGTAGAGTGTCCGGAGCAAGAAAGGGCAGGAAAGGGTCTCAACCTCACCTTACAATTCAGAACTGCAACACCAGCAGCAAACAAGTCGTTACAACTCGCACCTCTACCATTTTGCTTTACACCCCCATCTACCTACAACCAGAATGTAGGTTCAAAATGGTGGACAAGAGACTCCTTTTTTGATTAAACAGGCAAAACATGCTAAGTCACATTGACTGAAAGCCTATGCCAGCTCCAGATAAGGTATGTAATTAACCTTTTCTGTATTATCACCCAATTTTTCAGACCATCTTATTGCTATTCTGATCACTGTGACACTGCTATCTAGTACTACAGTGAGCTATTCTGGCCCAAAGATTGGTGAAATATGGTTTCATTGATTGGTTTAGTTAACTCTCCTGTAAGGCCATAGTGAATAGCACAGAAAATACACTAATGCCAGGGAAGTTAAAAGTTATATGAGGGTTGCAAAGTATTTACACCACCCAGATATATGACAAACATCTATAGCTGTCAGAAGCACCTCTAATCTAGCAGGGATGCAGTTCAAAGGCATTGCGGTGACACATGGCAATATGTCACTCCTAAAATAAGCCTTGTAAACCTATAAGGTAGAGTGCCTAATGTATAAAAAAGTGGTGACCTAAAGTTAGGCTCAGATTTTACACACACAAAACCATATCAATTCAGCCGTTATAGTTAGCATTATTTCAAGTAATTCGAACTCGTGCCATAAGGAAACTATAACTCACGCCTTAACCATGCACAGTTTTCTCATCAATAATTTTCCTGCAAATGTTACAGGATGATTATCAGTTAAGTCAGAGAACATGTCATGAATGATGTAATATCTGGGGTAATTGACAGGGTGTTGGAAAGTGGATTACTGGTAAGGGCAGGTAAGTACCTACACTTGGCAATAGGCCGCTAACCCCCACTAGGTCCAGTAGGTCTCAATAAATTAACCCCAGCTCAACCCTTGGTAGCGTGGCAATGAGCAAAAGGCTTAACTCAGAAGGCAAAGTGTGTAAAGCAATTAAATATCACAAACAGTAATAAAATAAAACACAGCCAATTTATTAAAATAGGAAATATTTTGATCTTTAATTTGACACCAACACGAATAAAATCGGATAAGGGGAACCAGAGATATGGATTTTTAAAGAATTAGTGGCTTTTTGCACATAGAAACTAAAAACGCCACTTGGGATATATGGTTGCAACTCAACCGGTGCAAAATCAAAGTTTAAGGCCGACCACGATGGAGCCCTGCTCGGTTGCAGCAAGCGGGAGGCCTCAGTCAAAAGTTTACCTTCGGACATAGTCTTTTTCTTGAAGATTTTCTTCAGCGGGACGAAGTCACCAATCTGATCAGATCTCCCTGGAGCCCTCTTCGGATACATGTTGCAGGAGACCTCAGTGAAGAATTCTACCTTATGATTTAGAAGATTTTTCAGGATGGAAATCTTCATCCGGGCTGAAGTTGAATCTGTATTCGACATCCCTGGAGCCTTCCTCGGATATGCTGCGGGGAAGTCCTGGTCAACATTTTACGTTCGGACTTTGTCACTTTTTTGGAGCTTTTTCTCTCTGACTTCAGATGACCCTCCACAGCAAGCCGAATTCAAGTCGATGTCGTCGGATTGCCTTTCCAAAAGAGCACCCAGTGAAATCCTGGAATTCTGGGGCTCCAGAGGTTTTCAGCAGGACAAACCTGCCACACCAGGCCGCGTCGCGTTGACGTAAGCCAGCTTGACTGATGACATCGGGTCAGTCCCTTTATGGAGCTTTTTTCCAAAAGGTCTCCAATTTTGGATCTTCTTCCAGAAGGTCTTTGAAGGTCCTTTAGGAGTCCACAGCTCTACCCAAGGTTCCAGAAGCTCTGAATTGCTCCATGAGGGGTTAGGACTTCAACTCCAAGAATGCACCTCTCTCAAACTCCTAAATGACCACTGGACAGTGGTCAACTGGTCTGTTTCTTAAGGATTTGATGCAGATCTAGCTATTGTTCACCTGTAGCAAGCAGGGAGTCCCTTCATGAACCAGATGAAGCCAGACAAAGTATTTTTTGTGGTGAAGATTCAGTGTGCAGCTGGTGCAGTCCTTCAGAGTGCAGTGTCCAGGTGCAGGTCAGGGGCCCACAGCAGGGTAGTCCTTCTTCTTCTGATGTTGTTCCTTGAAGGGATCGGATGTGTGGGCGCAGCTCTGCCAAAGTTATCCTTGCTCCTAGGGTGAAAAGCAGAGGAGGGGCAACTGTGCAACCACAGACAGGCTACCACCTTCTTGGATGACCACTTCCTGGAAAGTGAGGTAAAAATTAATCCCAGGGAGCAACATTCTTTAAAACTCCAAAATGGTAGAACCTGAATTGTGGAGGTTAGGTCTGGCTGAGTCCACCCACTGGTGTGGCTAAAAATCCTTGGCACACCCCTTGTCTGCCCTCTCCTAATCTAATCAAGAGGGCACCTGGTTGTCTCGGTTTGCAGGAAATGGGAGAGGTCCTGAATTGCTCTAAATGTCCTTCCCTCCTTCGAAGTCCAGTTTGGTTGCTCTACCCCCATACTGTTTTCACCATCTGCTGAGGCATATCTCCTCCCCCAGGCATGGTCTTTGTCTTCAGTCCAGGTCACTTCACACCTCATCAATGTAGGCTGGCCAGGCTGCCAGAAGCTAGCCAATCAGAGAAGGGCACTACAGAGCTGAAGTTAGCAAATTTCAAGTAGAATTCTGAAATGTTTTTCCTAAAATGGTTATATTAAATTCAACAATAGCACGTTGTTGGATTTATTATAACAATCAGTTTGATACCACACCTGAAATATCTTTCTCCCTTTGGGACTTTACTGATTAAAATAAAGTCTACCCATTTTAGCCTTTGAAGCCCATTCAATACAGTGAGAGAAGAACTAATTTGGCTATTTTATCCTCACCAGCATTTATTAAAGCACTTTTTATAAGGTCCCTGCTTATAGTTACATAGCACCCAGCCCTAGAGGCACACATTAGGGTGACATATGTGAAAATATGGTAGTTTAAGACTTTGGAAGTCTAATTTGAATGTAACTTTAGTTTAAAAGCAGCCAGTAAAGCAGGCCTGCCTTTAAAATGACACTGGGCACCTCAGCAGTGCACCCATGGGTGCACTACCTATGCTGGGGTCCCTAAACCTACATGCCCTACCATATACTAGGGACATATAGGTAGGTTGATACTGACCATTATAATTAGCCTAATTTGCATATCCACTTAACACAGAGCACTAGCCCTGGGTAAGCAGTACCCAGGGCACAGCCAAGAGTCAGTAACCACCAGTATTTGTCCAAACCGCTTAGGGGTGACCAGTGCAAAAAAGAGGACTTTCCTACACAGGTATTGGCGAGGGCCAGAGTTATGGTTACCTTAGGGCACAAGTTATAGTTATTTGAAATAACTAACTAGAACAGGTGAACTTATATGGTTTTGTGTGTGTAAAATCAGAACCGAACTATCACATCCCAGGAACCTTTGTTTTTTTTTGTTGTTTTTTTTTTTTTTAACTCCTACGGTGCCTTGGACTAGGTGATCTCGTCCAAGGCACCAGTTCCCAGGTGCCTTGGACGAGATCATCTCGTCCTGCACCCGGGAACTGGGGGGAGCGCTAGCGCTCCCCCCATGGACTCCCCACCCACACACCCCGGTCGTGGATGGAAGAGGAATCCCTTCCCCTCCACCCTCGACCCCACCCCCGTGACGTCAGCGCGCATCGAGCGCTGACTGTCACAGAGGCCTCCTCCTTCGCGCTGGAAGCTCAGCTTCCAGCGCGCTCGGAAGAGAAATGCAAAGCATTTCTCTACCAATCACGTGGAAGAGGCCCGAGAGGCTTCAAAGGGAAGGAAATTAATTTCCTTCCCTTCGAAGTCTCTCTCAGCGTTTCAAAAGCCAGATTGTAAAGCAATCCGGCTTTTGAAACGCCCACTAGACACCAGGGAATTATTTACTGTAATGAAACTGGCATGAGGGAGCGACCCCTTGGGCAAGGGTCGCTCCGGGGGGGGGGGGGTGGTGAGGGGGATTTTTTAAAGGCCTTTTCTGCCCCCCCCTGGGGGCAGATCGGCCTATTTTTAGAAACCTCTAGACACCAGGGATTATTTTTTTTGTTTTGTTTTTGTTTTTTTAGAGGTGGGGAGCGACCCCTTAGGCAAGGGTCGCTCCCCTAAGGGGCAAATTACATTTAGGCCATTTCTGCCCCTTTGGGGGCAGATTGGCCTATTTTTATGAGGCCAATCTGCCCCCAAGGGGGACAGAAACCACTAGACACCAGGGAGTTTTTTTTTCTTTGTGAATTTCACGCAAGGGGAGCTACCCCTTAGGCAAGGGTCGTTCCCCTGGGCGGCAAATTTATTTTAGGCCATTTAGCCTATTTTAATTAGTCCGATCAGCACTAGGCACCTGGGATTTTTTTGTTGTTGTTGTTTTACAGATGGTGAGCGACCCCCTGAGGCAAGGGTCGCTCCCCTGGAGGGGCAAATTGTATTTTGTCAAAATTGTCAAAAAATTTGATGTGTCCACGTTGTATTTTGGGGCATTTCCTGTCGCAGCCGCTAGGCCTACCCACACAAGTGAGGTATAATTTTTATCTGGAGACTTGGGGGAACACTGGGTGGAAGGAAATTTGTGGCTCCTCTCAGGTTCCAGAACTTTCTGTCACCAAAATGTGAGGAAAATGTGTTTTTTTTGCCAAATATTGAGGTTTGCAAAGGATTCTGGGTAACAGAACCTGGTCAGAGCCCCACAAGTCACCCCATCCTGGATTCCCCTAGGTCTCTAGTTTTAAAAAATGCACATGTTTGGTAGGTTTCCCTAGGTGCTGGCTGAGCTAGAGGCCAAAATCTACAGGTAGGCACTTTCCAAAAAACACCTCTGTTTTCTGTCAAAAAATGTGATGTGTCCACGTTGTGTTTTGGGGCATTTCCTGTCGCGGGCGCTAGGCCTACCCACACAAGTGAGGTATAATTTTTATCGGGAACATAGAATAGCAAAACAAGTGTTACTGCCCCTTGTCTTTCTCTACATTTTTTCCTTCCAAATATAAGAGAGTGTGTAAAAAAGACATCTATTTGAGAAATACCCTGTAATTCACATGCTAGTATGGGCACCCCGGAATTCAGAGATGTGCAAATAACCACTGCTCCTCAACACCTTATCTTGTGCCCATTTTGGAAATACAAAGGTTTTCTTGATACCTATTTTTCACTCTTTATATTTCAGCAAATGAATTGCTGTATACCCGGTATAGAATGAAAACCCACTGCAGGGTGCAGCTCATTTATTGGCTCTGGGTACCTACGGTTCTTGAGGAACCTACAAGCCCTATATATCCCTGCAACCAGAAGAGTCCAGCAGACGTAACGGTATATTGCTTTAAAAGATCTGACATTGCAGGAAAAAGTTACAGAGTAAAATGTACAGAAAAATTGCTGTTTTTTTCACCTCAATTTAAAAAAAAAAAAGAAATTCTGTTGTTAATTTCTGTAGGAAACCCTTGTAGGATCTACACAAATTACCCCTTGCTGAATTCAGAATTTTGTCTACTTTTCAGAAATGTTTCTGGGATCTAGCATTGGTTTCATGCCCATTTCTGTCACTGACTGGAAGGAGGCTGAAAGCACAAAAAAATCGTAAAAATTGGGTATGTCCCAGTAAAATGCCAAAATTGTGTTGAAAAATTGGGTTTTCTGCCTGCTCCTAAAAGCTGGGAAGCTGGTGATTTTAGCACCGCAAACCCTTTGTTGATGCCATTTTCAGGGAAGAAACCACAAGCCTTCTTCTGCAGCCCCTTTTTCCTATTTTTTTGGTTTTTTTTTAAACAAAATTTTCACTCTATTTTGGCTAATCCTTCAGGGGAACCCACAAAGTCTGGGTACCTCTAGAATCCCTAGGATGTTGGAAAAAAAGGATGCAAATTTAGCATGGGTCGCTTATGTGGACAAAAAGTTATGAGGGCCTAAGTGAGAACTATTCCAAATAGGCAAAAAAAGGTCTGGCACAGGAGGGGGAAAAGGCCTGGCAGCGAAGGGGTTAAAATGAATTTCTATGCTTTAAAAAATTCTATTTCCTAACTGAAATGTCCCTGTAACCTTTGGTCTTTTAAGTGAATATCTATTTTTTTTTTTTTTTTTTTACATTAAGTAAAATGCCCATCTCAATGCATTGTGAGGGGAGGGAGTTGGAAGCAGGAACTGGCCTGGCCTTGAACTGCCCCCACCCAAGATTGCTGCTCCTGCTGCCCCCCTCCTTCTTGCCATCTATTGTCCAAGTCCATGACCCTGCTCCCTCATTAAAGCCGTGTGGCTGTTGTACTGTCACTGCCCTTCCCACCTGCTCTGAAGAGTTAGCTTGCTGTCCCATCCACCTTCACTCTACCCTCTGATGTCCGAGTCCATGCACAAGCCCTTTCCCTTCTGCCCTGAATGGTCTGATGAACTGTCACTTGCCTCCAGTTAGCTTGATGTCCCTGCCCCCTCCTCCTGCCCTTTGTTGCCCATTTCTAGGCCCCAACATTGCCCTCCTGCTTACCCTCCGTGCTTAGTTTGCTGCAATTACCCTCCTTCCTCCTGCCCTTTGATGCCTGTCCCTGCTCCCCCTCCTTTTTGCCCAACATGTGCCATGGACCTGCCACTGCCCCTCCAATCTACTGTAAGTGTTGTGTTGAGCTGCCACTGCCCCTCCCATCCGCCTAGCATGGTCAGATGACTGCTGCCTGCCCCTGTCACCTACACTCTGCCTGTCCGAGTTCCATGCCCCTATTCGCTTCCTCCTATCCTCCATGGTCCACTTTGTTGCCACTCCCTTCTGCCCTCCACACTCTATTGTGCGGCAACTGCTCCTCCTGTCCACCCCACATGGTCTGTTGTGAAGGTCCTTCCCTCTCATCTGTGTCCATCCCCTACCCATCTCTTATGACCTCCATGGTCCTTTGTGTATGCCCCTGCCCACTACCTCTTGCCCACCATGTTCGATGTTCTGCCAATAACACTCCTGCTTGACACCGGTGTGGTCAGCTTGCTGCTCCACACCCCCTCCCACCTTCCCTCTGTTATCTGTGTATATGCCATCATAGTCTCACTTATGACCTCCATGGTGCGCTGTGTTTCCAGTGCACCTCCCGCTTGCCCTCCATGGTCAGCTTGATGCTCCAAGCCCTCTCCCTTGACCCATGACTTCCGTTCTCCATGTGTAGGCTCCTATCCTCTCCCTCCTGCCTTGTCTGGTCTGCTGTTGTGCCTCTGCCCTCTCCCTCATTCTCTTCATGGTCCGTTAAGCTCTCCCTCCTGTCTGACCAATATGGCCAGCTTGTTGCCCTTGCCACCTTCCCCTCTGCTCGTTGTTGTTCATGTGCATGGCCCTGTCCCTCCCTATTACTTTCCATGGTCCGTTGTGCTGCACTGCAGTCCCTCTTGCCCTGGGTAGTGTATTGTGCTACTGCAACCTCTGACGTCTTCCCTATAAGGTCAGTTTGGTGCCCCTGCCCATCTCTCTCCTGCCCTCTGTTATCCAAGTCCATGTCCCTACCCCATTCCTCCTGCCCTGAGTGATCCAATGTACCACATTTGCCAACATTTTGAACTTGGTAAGAGGGAGATTTAAAAAAAAAAAAAAAACCTGGAGAAATGATTTTCCCCACTGACTTACACTGAAAAAGATGAGATTTTAAACAGAAGACAGATAAAATAAAGTCCTTTTGGGCTTAAAAACATTGGGAGCCTCTTGCATGAATTGGGACTTTTATCATGTATGGTTGTATTGCCTCTTCCTTCTGCCCTCAGTGGTCTGTTATACTACCACAGCCTCTCTTGCCTGTCCTGCATGGTTGGTTTGTTGCCCCTGCCCCCTTTCCTCAGCCCTCCATGGTCCGTTGTGCTCCCATTGCAGCTTCCGCCTTCCCAACTTCTTACCTTTACACACTCTTCCCTGCTGTCAATTATCCGAGTCCGTGCCCCTGACATCTGCCTCCCCACAGTATTCTAATAAACAGTTAGATTGCTAACATTCTATATTTATTACAAAAGTGTGGAAAACCAGACTACATCCTGATGTAATCAATACTGTAATACCCAAAGCATTTCCTTTAGAAATTATTTTGAGAGGGTCTTATTCCCATAGAAATTACTGTTAGTGCTCTAAAATAAAAAACTAAAATGAGGGCATATTTTCCGAGTTCTCAAATGGCGACAAAGCACTTTTAAATTATTTGCTATCTTGATTTTTTTATCCATTTGATCACTCAATTGTATCTAACACTTAGAGAAGAGAATGTGGCATTACGGCCACAGATTCACACTTTGCAACTAGAGAACCAAGTTTGTGTTTTTTCATCAGATCAACATCATGTGATCTGGGCAAAACACTTAGGGGGTCATTCCAACCCTGGCGGTCATCGACCACCAGGGTGGATGACCACGGAAGCACCGCCAACGGGCTGGCGGTGCTTCCCTGCCCATTCTGACCGCGGCGGTAAAGCCGCGGTCAGAAAAGGGGATCTGGCGGTTTCCCGCCGGATTTCCCCTGTCTGGGCTGAATTCCCGCCACCCTGTTTGTGGCGGTTTTTACCGCCAGGAACAGGATGGCGGGAACGGGTGTTGTGGGGCCCCTGGGGGCCCCTGCACTGCCCATGCAAACTGGCATGGGCAGTGCAGGGGCCCCCTAACAGGGCCCCAGCATGATTTTCACTGTCTGCTTAGCAGACAGTGAAAATCGCGACAGGTGCAACTGCACCCGTCGCACCCCTGCAACACCGCTGGCTCCATTCGGAGCCGGCCTCTGTGTTGCAGGGCCTTTCCCGCTGGGCCGGCGGGCGCTCCTTTGGCGGGCGCCCGCCAGCCCAGCTGGAAAGCCAGAATGGCCGCCGCGGTCTTCTGACCGCGGAGCGGCCAAATGGCGGTGACCGCATGGCGGGCGACCGCCTTAATCTTCCCATAACTAAAGCCAAAAGAATTGTGTAATGTAACGGATGCTCATGTAAAGCACTCCAGTACCTTCGGGTCAAGTCTAAGCTATATAAAACTGCAAAAAAAAAAAAAGTACATGTTTTGCATACTTCTGTCATTGGGCTATACCTGGGTTACATTTGGGTGATCTTTGGGCTACATTTGGGCTCTTTTTATCTGGTGGGCATATTGGGAGACTTATTGGTTATGAAGCTCCCTAATCTCCTCATTTAATGCAGTATCCTCAGTAAAAAAAAAAAAAAAAAAAAAATGCTTTTAATTTTACACTTTGATTTCATCAAGATGGGGTTCAGATGTGCCACACTTTTGGCATAAATTCAGAATGTTAGCACTGTAGTTGCTCATTAGAACACTGTAGTAAACTGCTGATCACCAGGGAGTTGAATGGCAGTCTGCTGCTGGTGTTGAAAGTGCAAGTTTCAGTCTACATGTCAGAGGGGGTCATTCTGACGCCGGCGGTCAAGGACCGCCGGGGCCGGGGTCGGCGGTAGCACCGCCAACAGGCTGGCGGTGTTCCGCCGGGCATTCTGACCGCGGCGGTACAGCCGCGGCCAGAAGCGGAAAGTCGGCGGTGTACCGGCGACTTTCCGCTGCCCATGGGAATCCGCCATGGCGGCGCAACTTGCTGCGCCGCCATGGGGATTCCGACCCCCTCACCACCATCCTGTTCCTGGCGGTTCCGCCCGCCAGGAACAGGATGGCAGTGAGGGGTGTCGTGGGGCCCCTGGGGGCCCCTGCAGTGCCCATGCCAATGGCATGGGCACTGCACGGGCCCCCGTAAGAGGGCCCCACTTTGAATTTCAGTGTCTGCTCAGCAGACACTGAAATTCGCGACGGGTGCTACTGCACCCGTCGCACATCCTCCACTCCGCCGGCTCCATTCGGAGCCGGCATCCTCATGGAGGGGTGTTTCCCACTGGGCTGGCGGGCGGCCTTTTGGCGGTCGCCCGCCAGCCCAGTGGGAAACCCAGAATACCCGCGGCAGTCTTTTGACCGCGAAGCGGTATTCTGGCGGTTCCCTCCAGGCGGGCGGCTCCCGCCGCCTGCCGGGGTCAGAATGACCCCCAGAATGTTTTAATGAAATGTAAGAGATAGATATTTCAGAACTCACTTAAAACATTTCCTAATTTTCCCTTCTGCAGCACTAGCCATAATTTCTATGACAAAATGAAACCCCTCAAGTTGCTCCTTTCTAAATTAAATGTTTGAAGTTTTACCAGTTGAATCCAATCAAGATGGCTTCAGGAGTGCCACACTTTGGCATAAGTAAGACTGGCAGTGCCATAGTTGTTCTTTAGAACACTGGGATACTGCAGTAGAATACAAAGGAATCAACTGATAAGCTTGCTCCTGTTGAAGTACGTTTTACTGGGAATGGAAGACTTCATTCTCATATAGCTGAGAAAGATAATGTACATTTGCAGAAAATTTGCTCTGGAGCACCTTTTATTACCTCTATGGGAAAATCGTGAGAAAACAGTTCTCTCAAACATGATTCATTAAATCCCAGCAAAAGGCTTTTTTACAAGGTAAAATCACCTTCGCAACAAATGATACATATTGTAACTAAAATCTGTTATCACCATTTATATGTTCTCCTTTTTGAGACCCTCAAACCTGCCATTCAGTACAATGAATTTCAATAGGGTGCTATCATGCATATTGGCCCTAAGATGGCTGCCAGTACTTTCTGATTGATGTGCTGACAATCAGATCTCACTAAGAGATCTGTACTTAGGTTCTGCTCAAGTATACAAATTGCTTTTTTCCTTTAATATCTTAAAAACTACTGACTGGATTTACATCAAATCACAACAGGCATTTGCAATAACTATATGTCTTGCATTTGTGAGAGTTAGAGCTATCGGTGTTGTAAATGACAATGCCTTTTACTTATGTTTTTTGGTTTGGAGTGCAGTGTATGTATGCCAGGTGCCACAGCAACCCTCCCAGACCCGTCTCTGCAGGAGAGAGGTCATAACAAGGCCACCATCTTAGGAGTGTTTTTGCCTCTTTCCTGCAGACTGGCTGTGATACCCTAGATATGCAATGCTTTCTAGTGTGTTTACCTAACCCTTTATAGTGACAAACAAGCCACAAAGAGGCAGCTTTGCTGCATAAACACAGAGAATGAGGGGGGTCAAAAGAGTAAGAAGTAATGAAAAGGGTGCAGCCATATATTTCTGTGTTAAACTTGTAAAGGAATTATTCCTGTACATCGGCAATGCCAGACTAACTTTTAAATAATTGGCTGTTTACAAAGAGAATAACAGAAGAGGCAACCTAACTGTAAATGAATTATAGTGATTTTTTAAAAATGCCACTTGCTTTCCAGCGCTATGAAATGGCAGAACCTGTATTACCAAGCGCTGTATAAAATTTTTAAAAAAATAGTAATTCCAGACTGCTCCAACATGTACCACACAAAGAACCCTAGGGAGAGGATGTGGCAAGGGCAGGAGCTGCTGAGTTTAGAGCTGGGAAACATGGTTTGCGTCTCGGCGCCTTCTCAACATTCTGTGATTCTGGGCAAATCACTTCATCTCCTCTTGCTACCAAAAAAGAATATGTTCTTGTGTGACGTAACCGGTGCTCATGTAAAGTGCTGTAATACCTTTGTATCGTGTTAGGGTCGGCAGAGGATTGAACAGTTGACAGTTCAGCAAAGCTCTGGTGCGATGGTGACGCTGACCAAGTTGGAGATGTGATGTGGGCAGGATTTCGAGGGTGCCCCAGAATGGATGGAGTTCATGAGTTTACGGGTTGGGGCGGGTTTTGGTTCTTGAATCCTACACACGTGTACTGGATTTTCCAGTGGAAAAAAGTGGCAAGGTTGTCGCAGAGGTCTTAAGACGGGGGGATATCTGAGGAGCCTGTTCTGGGGTTCGTGAAGTCCTTGACTATGGTGAATAGCTCCTTGCTGTTGTGTGCATTGGTGCTGATGCGTTCTTGAATGCAGCTTGCTTGGAGGCTTTGATGTACTGGTGGGGTGAGGTGATTGAGTCTTTGTAAGCTCTGTGGTCTCAGTAGTTTTGTTATTTCTCTATTTTCGTTCCAGACGTCTGAAGGCGCATTTTGACTCTTGGAGTTCTGTCATGAACCAGCTGGGTTTCTTACAGTGCTGGTTTACGGTGGGTTTTCTGAATCCAGTAAGGGGGGGGAGTGACTGAGTACGTTGGTAAGCTGAAAAGTTTCGGGGTAATCAGTCAAGCGGGGGCAGAGGAAAAGAGGGGATCAAAAAGAGTGTTTCCCACGTTAATTCCTATAGGGATTTTGAAAATTACTGCAGGCAGAACCGCTGGACGGAATTACACCAAATCTGGCAGAAAGGTAGCTTCTGGTCCAGATAGCACGCTTTTTGTTATTTGGTGTAAATCCGTTCAGCAGTTTTTTAGAAATTAAAGGGAAAACAAATATACATACCTAGAGCCGTGGATCCCGAAGATCTCATGCTGAGCTGATTGGCTGCCAACATTTCAACCAGGAAGAGTTGGCAGCCATTTGGGGACTCAGCTTCAAGAAAGCAGCAGGCACGCACAAAATGGGCTGAGATCAAGGAGAAAGCAGTGAGAAAGAGGGAAAGTCAAAGAGCAGGCATGCTCAAAATGGGGCTGAGAGCAAGAAGAAAGCAGCAAGAAGGAGGGAAAGGCAAGCAGCAGGCACATACAAAACGGGGCTAAGAGCCAAGAGGAAACAGTGAGAACAAGGAAAAGGCAAGCAGCAGGCAGGCACAACAGGGGATGAGAGCAAAGAGGAAGTACTGAGACGGAGGGAAAGGCAAGCAGCAGGCATGCACAGACAGGTCTGAGAGCAAGGAGGAAGTAGTGAGAAGGAGAGAAAGGCAAGCAGCGGGAACGCACAACACCCACATTTTTTGTGTGCCTTCTCATTGGGTTTCCCTCGAAGTCGGTGTATGGTGTGTGGTTGGATGCTTGCATGGAGGCTGGATGCATGTGGAGGGTTGGGCACAGGACCTAGCCGCAGACCAGGCCCAGTGATGAATCCCCTCGGTGCATAAAAAAAATCAAAACAATTCACTCAAAAAAACAAAGGTCACAGGGACGCTGTAGTTAGCAAATGGATTTTTTTTTAAACCTTAGAAATTCACTAAAAAGTCAAAGGTTACAGCGACAATATAGTTCGGTTCCGATTTTAGACGCACAAAACAAAAGAAATTCAGTTGTTATAGTTAAAGTTTTCAAGAAACTATAGCTCATGCCCTAAGAAAACTATAACTCGCGCCCTCGCCATGCACTACTAATTACCCAAATGACATTTTCTATGACAGCATTGACAATATCACTAACATTTGCAGTGAAATTATTGATGAAAAAAACTGCATGACAAGGGTGTGAGTTATAGTTATCTTACGACACAAGTTATAGTTTATTGAAACAGCTAACTATAACTGCTCAATTTCTATGGTTTTGTGCGTGTAATATCTGAACCTAACTATACCATCCATGTAACCATTAGTTTTTTTAGTGAATATATATATATATATATAACACCAAATAAAAACGGAATACCGAGGCTCACTCGCAGGGTGGTCCGAGTGTGGTTCCAGCACACCACATATATGAACCAAGCTTTCTCCAAATACTACAAAAGTCCGCGGACAACAATGTGTGTTCAAAAACCTATATCTATATCTACACAAGTGGTATTCGCTCTATAGAAATATAGATTTTTGATCACACATTGTTGTCCGAGGACTTTTGTATTATTTGGAGAAAGTTTGGTTCATATATATATATATATATATATATAGATACACGCACATACATATATATATATATAAAAATATATATACATATATATACACACATACACAAACACACACAAACACACACCATAAAACTGTTTCTTTTTTTTTTTTTTTTTTTTTTTTTTTTTTTTTAAATGCAGCCCGTTTTCTTAAAGTTCCGGCTGACCCTAGGAAGACAGGAGAGCCAGCAGAAGCAGTTGGAGCTCCCACGAGCAACCCACTGGCAGCAGGCACAGTAGGTCGCAGTGAGGCCCAGGAAGCACACCTGAAGAGGAATCCCACGTCTCTGGAGCAGCAGAGAGGAGACTGTCCTTGAAGAGGTACAGTGCTGGGGGCTGGGGCTACTTGGAGCCTGAAAGTACCTCGGAGCAGGAGTCAAGAAGCCTTGGCTGCTGCAACAGCCGCGGAGCATAGGAGTTCTGTCTTGGAGGAAGAGGCAAGAACTCACCGTCTCCCAAGTTGGACAGAAGGCAGAGAGGACCCCTCAGACCCACCACCTGTGTCGGGGAATCTTCGGAAGTCCAGAGGACGGCAGATTCCAGCAGCCAGATGTTGTCTTAGGTGCCTGCAGATGCAGGGGAGTGACTCCTTCACTCCAAAGGAGATTTATTCTTTCTTCTTTGGTGCAGCTGAAGTCTTGCTGACCCAGAGGATGCACAGCCCTGGAAATGTTGCAAACTGCTGACAGGAGGCGCGGAAACAATGTTGCATGGAGAGGTCACCTCAGTGTTGCAGTATTGTTCGGTTCCCGTGAAGCCCTGCAGCGGTTCCAGGGGCCAGGAGCAGAAGAGGGTCTTGCATGGGAGCCCTGGTGGAGTCTTTCATGCTGAATCTGGGGACCCACTCGCAAGGGAGTCCCTAAATAGCCCAAAAAGGGGCTTGGTCACTTTGCAAGGTGACCATCTATCACAGGGGGGTCGCTGATGTCATCTGCCTAATCTGACCAGTCAGATGCTCCCAGGGGCCTCTGTCCATCTTGTTTTCAAGATGGCAGAATCAAGTGGCTACTTGGAGGAGCTCTGGGCACCACCTCTGGGGTGGTGATGGATAGGGGAGTGGTCACTCCCCTTTCCTACATGCAGTTTGCGCCAGGGGTCCCTGGACTGGTGCAAACTGGATTATACAAGGAGGGCACCATATGCGCCCTTCAAAGAAAACTGATGGCGTGGAGAGGCTACCCCTCCTCAGCCTTGTAACACCTATTTCCAGGGGAGAGGAGGTTGCACCCCTCTCCCACAGGAAACCCTTTATCCCCTGCTTGAGCTGGAAAGGAGGTCAGAACTTTGTCAGAGGGGCTGCAGCAGCCTGGGCTGCTCACAGACCCTGAAAGACAGGTAGGAGCAATAGTGGGGGTCCGTCTTTGGAGCCCCCAGAGTGCATGGGATCATGTCACCAATACTGGCATCGGTATTGGGGTAGAAGTCCGACATGTTTAATACCAAACATGCCTAGGTTCGGAGTTACCATTATGTAGCTAGACTATAGGTAGTGACCTATGGCCAGTACATAGCTAAACGGCTTCCCCGCACTGACGAAGTCCAGGGAACTCGTTATTGCTGTTGAACTTCGGGAAAGAAATCTGACAAAATAACTACTTTAATCTAAAGCTCTCTAGAGGATACCTGTGGTGTTGACTGCATTGATTGTGAGGGATGCTTTTTAATGGTCTTTTTAGCAACAGAATCCAACTTTCCTCCCTTTTTATTAGGTGATAATTAAGTAGAAGCAAGAGAATTAATAGTACAGTACGTGGCCATTTACGTAAAGAGCAGCTACCCACATAACAGAGATGGGCAGTTTTAATTTTCTTTTGTTTCCGTTATGCACAACTGGTTTATTAGATCTAGAGACCAGATGGTATGTCTGCTCCAGTACTGAATGAAGGGAAATTTGAAATGCTTTGTCTACTCTCTTGATCAATGCAATAAATTTGGATGCACTGAGGATAACAAACAAATGATGGGTGGATCGCTTTAACTAATCTCAGCCACTGGTAATTACTCTGGGCCATAATCCAATCCATGCTTTGTCCCGCCTTAAGCCATATGCAAATCAGTCTTGGTCCTGCTATAACAGGACCAGCTCAATTTAAAGTGTGTGAACAAACACTTTACTAGAATTTACTAGTAGTTACCACCAGCGGAGATTAATTCAAACATTCCACCCATCACATGTTGCTTTCTTATGAACTTGCATGCATCCTCTAGCACAGACAGCTGGGAAGGCTCAGAGAGGGTTGATCTTTCAAGATAACAATTGTGGTATGCGTCTTCCTTATGTTTAGGGTCATTGCCATATCTTTCTTACCTCATCTTTATTGTAATCAAGACTAGCTATGACCCTTCAAGGGTGTTCTTCAGAGTTGAAATCTCCTGAACACTAATTATTTTATGCCCCCTAAAAGTAGGCCCATAAGATTTGTTTTATTGTTTTGCAGCAGTTTCACAATGGATTTCACCAGACCTGGAAGTCCATCATTTCCCTACTGTCTGAGAGATTTGGCATCTCATGGAGCAGACCCAGTGTATGGGTGATGTTGGGACAATGGGTGATGATAATGACAAGTGACCATGTCAAGGTGCTGACTTTTCTCTAAACAATGTTATCACCAAAAGGATGTAAGGGTGATGTCAGAATACTAGAG
Organism: Pleurodeles waltl; assembly: GCF_031143425.1. Taxonomy (NCBI): domain Eukaryota; kingdom Metazoa; phylum Chordata; class Amphibia; order Caudata; family Salamandridae; genus Pleurodeles; species Pleurodeles waltl. Next base: position 1,010,347,089 of record NC_090448.1, read on the forward strand.
GAGGAAGAGATGATGATGATGATCTTTAGGATGAGGGATTCTCTCGACACTCCATAGATTTGTCTTTGCTGAATTGATGACAGCTGTGTTGAGGATAGAAGCTCAGATGACAACAAAGGGACTCATCTGTTAACCAGACCCACAGGAGAGAATATAGGCCTGGTGATATGTGCCCAAGATATAATACGAACATCCCTGGATTTGTGAAAGGGCGGATGGAGACCTTAGATTCAGATTCTGATGTAGAACTATGTTCTGAGTCTCGTTCTTCGGGCGAGTACTTCAAAAGGTTAGATGTTCTTTTTCATTTTAATGACTACTAAAACATGAAAGAAACCCATTACTGTTCTGGCCATGTAGGTATGGGTTTTACAGACAGCATCCCAGATTTTAAAGTGTGCTATGTTGCAAGAATATATGCGCTTGTCCTGCATTACATTTGTTTAGCCACATAGGCTTCATTCCCTGAAAAGATTTTTCTTTATCATCTATCGAACAGATATTCTGGAGTAGATAAAAGGAAAGAAGTTCCAGGAACCATTGTGCCTGCTCATAAGACAAAAGCTCAGAAACTGGAGATAAATTCAAAAACACAACTGTTTCAATTATTTATTTTAAAAACCTGTGAGAAACATAACGTGTATAGGTATATGCCCACCGAGATCAGCGTAATCAGAAGAAGCACAACAACTGTCCCACAGGATTCGTTTCGAATAGTTTCATGTGTCCCAGATCACAAGTAGTAGGCATAACTCAAGAAACACACTTGTCTGTATAATTGAAAGATTATTTAGATCAACAGTTTGAAGTAAACACCCAAGGCCTCTATAGATCTATATATAAATACCCACACAGACGAGTGGTAAGTGCCTTAAGTGCAAACAACCACCCAGTGCTTGGGGAAGCAAAACATATTTACATATTTTCACTGAATAAAAACTAAGGTTGAAGTAATGTTACAGTTAGGTGTAATGTTCAGTAACAACTTAACGTTTTAAATTCTAAACACCACTAAAATTCACTAGTTATAGTTCCCTGAAGTAACTATAACTCCTGCTCCCGTCATTCAGTTTTCTCATCAATAATTTCACTGCAAATTTTGCAGTGATATTATTAATGATGTCCTAGACGATGTCATGAGTGATTAATATGTGGGCTAATTAGCAGTGCATGCCAGGGCACGAGTTAGAGTTACCTTAGGACATGAGTTATAGTTACTTGAGAAAACTATAAATATAACTGGTGAATTTCAGTGACCTAACTACAACGCTACTTTGATCTTTGATTTTTCATTCAATTTCTAGGGTTTTCTTTAATGCAAAGTAACATTTAATTACCATACGTAAATCCAACTTCCCATGACCACCCCGCATGCAGCCATCCCCACACTGTACAGGGCTTTCAGTCGTGCATCGGGAGGGTTGGCCACAGGACCTGGTCTGTGGCCAGGCCTTGCGCCAACCCGCTTTCATGAAGACAACCCTACGCTGCACAGGAACTTCGGTCATGCACTGTGGGTAGGTGGTTGGTCACAGGGCCTGGCCTTGGAGACCTCATCCTCCAGTGCCTTTTTTTCTTTCTTTGAAGGGGATCGGGCTGCGTGGCCCCCCTCCCCGAACATATTATGGCCCTGGGGACTCCATCCCCTAGGGCCAAATATATTTTAAAGGGGGGCACATGGCCCCCCATCACCAAGCATCATTGGACCCTGTACCCCAGGGCATTATTTTAAACAGGGGTTGAGGGGAGGGGAAACAAGGCCGCCCTCCCTTATCCCCATTAGGCCCTTGGGATCCCCATATCCCAGGGCTGTGTTTTTTTTTTATTACAGGGGAGGGGGGGCACATGCTCCTCCTTCCTGAGCCTTGTTAGGCCTTGGAGACCCCATCCCAATACATTTTCAAGAGACCATTCAAATCATACGAGGCTGAAACATCAACAAACCGTCCCATTTGGCTGGCATTTACAATTAACATGAAGGGACTGCGAATTCACCCAAACAACCCATCTGCTTCAAATAATATATAGAACAATTGTGAATTGAACAGTGTTTTATGTTTTCTATGGTGTAAATATACTCACAATTTGAGAGTAGCTTCGTCTGCACTACACTCACTTACGTCACTTTTCACTGCACATGAAGTGTCTCTATGCATTTTTGACAGAAACTAAGTATGTTCTGGACTCTTTTTCAAAAGTATGTTGAAATTAATCATGATGCTAATTAGATTGTGGATCCTCCTAACGCATAGACAAAGTTTCCATTTTGAAAGAGGCCCACATGACTACTATTTGGACAATATGTATTGTCCCTAATCCCGTGGGCATATAGGGTTGTCCTTGTTACGTATATATCAATTGGTTAATGCGGTCACTGCAGATGTTTGTGAGCGTAACCAGACAGTCACCCCTGAACCCAGGTTGGGGCACTGACAGAATAGTGAAATGTATTTACAATGTTTCAAGGTCCCAGCCTGTCGCTGAAAGTACTTTGAATATGCAAGCCATTAATTTAAAAGTGTATTAATGACAGTGTAAGAAAGGCTGACACAAAACATGCAAAAGGATTTGGGGCAAGATTTAGTAACTTTTATGTAGTGCAGCAACCAAAGAAGCTGTGCATGAAAAGGAGAGTGTAGAACAGCTCCATATGTACTAAGGAACGGTGCAGATTTCATCTCTCTCCACACTGGCACACTTTAGGCAGGAAAGAGTCGATGCGCAGAGCCCTGCGTCACAATGCAATGGTGTGTAAGTGTAGTCAGGCATAGGGAAACCCCATACATACAAACTGGGGAAAGTGTTGAACTACCACTAACCATAGTGTTTTGTACTGAAAGGATAACATTCCAGTACAACATTCTATGCTGAGATGAAATTCTGTAATACTTTACCCGCTTTGTGTTGGCACTGTACAGTGCAGCACTGCAAAGTTGAAAACATTTGGGGAAATTACAACATTCTTCAAAGTTATAGCCAGATAATCTTAATTTCTTCCTTCACCCTCCTTCCAGCCGTCTTAAAACAGCCCCCTGTATACTTTTATCACAAAACCATGGAAGATTGTACATCCTGATCAAAGCAGGTGGTAAATGTGTGCACTAAACTCCATGGAAAAGGGAACATCATGTAAAATACAACCATGTAAATTTGTGTGCGTACAGTATTTCACCCTTCCGGGGAGTTTATATCGTAACTGGATGTTACTTGTGGATTGTTACATGAAGTCTGCACCCCGCTAGTATTGTGCAACTTGTAATCGGGGGCTGGGTGGGCTATTTAAAGTGCCTGGAGATAGATCAACAGGGATAAAAGGAATAGTAATCACATTCCAACACATCTAAAAATGTGCAGGAATGTACTTCTCCACACTTTTAACTTCAACAAGACAGAGAATGCAAGATTCCATCATACTGGATCTTTGAGAAAAAATATTTGTATTCTGTGCCATTGAAAGTTTGCATTGTTAATGCTACCATCATCATTTCTAGATTGACCTATGCCAGTGGTATCTGACTTAGAAGGACAACATGTTTATAATACGGCAGCAAGACATCAGGATTTTTGGGGAAATTTGATAGGTTCTCCGAGATTCACAGTAAGCAATACTGGTTGCATTTTCTAAAATGATCCCTTATATGGCACTCTGCTTTACCCACAGGCCTATCGGGAAACAGCTACCAAGCTGCTTATGAGCTTAAAAAGTTTAATCGATCCCTTCATTTTGGTTTTTCCTCCTGCTATCAGTCCCCCACTTTAGACAAGGCTAGACAGGGTATGCTTCCTCTAATTGAAATGCCCTTAGTCTTGGCCCACACAAAATATAGGGCCTTTCTATGTTTATGAAGGCTCTTCAAAGTCATCTATTTTACTGATTATCTTCATATCTTTCTAATGCTCTTAGCCACTTCAGTGCTAAAATGCCTTAGGAAACTTATTGCATTTTCTAAGTAATGCCACAGCTCAACTCATAATCTTGCATGTATATATTTTTCAACAATTTAGTGGGTGCCCTCCCCTTCGATATTAAACGCAGATCTGGTGACAAATTTTATAAGAAATCATGCAGAAATGATGGCCCGTTTGCTCGGAAATTGAGCACGGTGACTTGGGGGACAGCTCAGGTGCCGGACACCTGACCTACGGGTAGTGTGAAAGACATCTCAACTACATGAAGCCTAAACATATAATTTACAGTTAGCCAGAGGCATACCTCTGCCATATAAAGCAGAAGCCTGTATGATTATTTTCTCTCAGTGCGTTGTAAGAAAAATGTAGAATTTGTTTTAACTCCTACCTTTTGGTTTTTCTCCGGCATGTCGTCTATGCAGAGGCAGTACACTGGCACTCCCACTGTATAGACTGCATCATTGTGTCACGCACCTTCAAGCTAGTGTAGTTTGACAGCAAAATGCTTGTTAAACTAAGCCTGGACTGCAAAAGCCAAATTGTGTGTAATAGGTTACCAACGAAAAAGCAATGCACAATGAAAGCACTAATTTGTGCACCACTTGTTCCAGTTTTATAATGCCGTGATAATTACCATGTTGCCTGCGTTATCTCGCTCTTGTGGTTCATTCAAGGTTGTTGCTTCCTCTACCCAGGTAATGCTAATTGCTATAGTTAGTATTCTAGTTATTCTCAAAGCAATTTTTGAGATATTTGTAACAAATGCAGTTATTTTTTTAAACATATTTTATTGGTATTTAGACATAACAGTGCATACCTTTTGGGTGCACCGCCCTTCCGTCATTACAATTTCGTATCAGTTGTTTTATGTTCTTACAGACAACATTCAAACAGTGTAGGAAGTTGGCTCTGTATGTGCTATTTCAAAGTAAGGAATAGCATGCACAGAGTCCAAGGGTTCCCCTTAGAGGTAAGATAGTGGCAAAAAGAGATAATACTAATGCTCTATTTTGTGGTAGTGTGGTCGAGCAGTAGGTTTATCAAAGGAGTAGTGTTAAGCATTTGTTGTACATACACACAGGCAATAAATGAGGAACACACACTCCGAGACAAATCCAGCCAATAGGTTTTGTTATAGAAAAATATATTTTCTTAGTTTATTTTAAGAACCACAGGTTCAATTTCTACATGTAATATCTCATTTGAAAGGAATTGCAGGTAAGTACTTTAGGAACTTTGAATCATTACATTAGCATGTATACTTTTTACATAAAACACAATAAGCTGTTTTAAAAGTGGACACAGTGCAATTTTCACAGTTCCTGGGGGAGGTAAGTTTTTGTTAGTTTTCACAGGTAAGTAAGTCACTTACAGGTTTCAGTTTTTGGTCCAAGGTAGCCCACCGTTGGGGGTTCAGAGCAACCCCAAAGTTACCACACCAGCAGCTCAGGGCCGGTCAGGTGCAGAGGTCAAAGAGGTGCCCAAAACGCATAGGCTTCAATGGAGAGAAGGGGGTGCCCCGGTTCCGGTCTGCCAGCAGGTAAGTACCCGCGTCTTCGGAGGGCAGACCAGGGGGGTTTTGTAGGGCACCGGGGGGGACACAAATCCACACAAAAAGTACACCCTCAGCGGCACTGGGGCGGCCGGGTGCAGTGTAGAAACAAGCGTCGGGTTTTCAATGGAAATCAATGAGAGATCAAGGGATCTCTTCAGCGTTGCAGGCAGGCAAGGGGGGGGCTCCTCGGGGTAGCCACCACCTGGGCAAGGGAGAGGGCTTCCTGGGAGTCACTCCTGCACAGGAGTTCCGTTCCTTTAGGTGCTGGGGGCTGTGGGTGCAGGGTCTTTTCCAGCCGTCGGGAAATGGAGTTCAGGCAGTCGCGGTCAGGGGGAGCCTTGGGATTCCCTCTGCAGGCGTCGCTGTGGGGGCTCAGGGGGGACAACTTTGGTTACTCACGGACTCGGAGTCGCCGGAGGGTCCTCCCTGAGGTGTTGGTTCTCCACCAGTCGAGTCGGGGTCGCCGGGTGCAGTGTTGCAAGTCTCACGCTTCTTGCGGGGAGTTGCAGGGGTCTTTAAATCTGCTCCTTGAAACAAAGTCGCAGTTCTTTTGGAGCAGTGCCGCTGTCCTCGGGAGTTTCTTGGTCTCTTGGAAGCAGGGCAGTCCTCTGAGGATTCAGAGGTCGCTGGTCCTGGAGAAAGCGTCGCTGGAGCAGGGTTCTTTAGAAGGCAGGAGACAGGCCGGTAGGACTGGGGCCAAAGCAGTTGGTGTCTTCTTTCTTCTTCTGCAGGGGTTTTCAGCTCAGCAGTCTTCTTCTTCGGTAAGTTGCAGGAATCTAAATTCTTAGGTTCAGGGGAGCCCTTAAATACTAAATTTAAGGGCGTGTTTAGGTCTGGGGGGTTAGTAGCCAATGGCTACTAGCCCTGAGGGTGGGTACACCCTCTTTGTGCCTCCTCCCAAGGGGAGGGGGTCACATCCCTAATCCTATTGGGGGAATCCTCCATCTGCAAGATGGAGGATTTCTAAAAGTTGGAGTCACTTCAGCTCAGGACACCTTAGGGGCTGTCCGGACTGGCCAGTGACTCCTCCTTGTTTTTCTCATTATTTTCTCCAGCCTTGCCGCCAAAAGTGGGGGCCGGGGCCGGAGGGGGCGGGCAACTCCACTAGCTGGAGTGTCCTGCGGTGCTGGCACAAAGGGGTGAGCCTTTGAGGCTCACCGCCAGGTGTGACAGCTCCTGCCTGGGGGAGGTGTTAGCATCTCCACCCAGTGCAGGCTTGGTTACTGGCCTCAGAGTGACAAAGGCACTCTCCCCATGGGGCCAGCAACATGTCTCTAGTGTGGCAGGCTGCTGGAACCAGTCAGCCTACACAGATAGTTGGTTAAGGTTTCAGGGGGCACCTCTAAGGTGCCCTCTGGGGTGTATTTTACAATAAAATGTACACTGGCATCAGTGTGCATTTATTGTGCTGAGAAGTTTGATACCAAACTTCCCAGTTTTCAGTGCAGCCATTATGGTGTTGTGGAGTTCGTGTAAAACAGACTCCCAGACCATATACTCTTATGGCTACCCTGCACTTACAATGTCTAAGGTGTTGCTTAGACACTGTAGGGGCACAGTGCTCATGCACTGGTGCCCTCACCTATGGTATAGTGCACCCTGCCTTAGGGCTGTAAGGCCTGCTAGAGGGGTGACTTATCTATACCTGCATAGGCAGTGAGAGGCTGGCATGGCACCCTGAGGGGAGTGCCATGTCGACTTACTCGTTTTGTTCTCACCAGCACACACAAGCTGGCAAGCAGGGTGTCTGTGCTGAGTGAGGGGTCTCCAGGGTGGCATAAGATATGCTGCAGCCCTTAGAGACCTTCCTTGGCATCAGGGCCCTTGGTACCAGGGGTACCATTTACAAGGGACTTATCTGGATGCCAGGGTGTGCCAATTGTGGATACAAAAGTACAGGTTTAGGGAAAGAACACTGGTGCTGGGGCCTGGTTAGCAGGCCTCAGCACACTTTCAATTCAAAACATAGCATCAGCAAAGGCAAAAAATCAGGGGGTAACCATGCCAAGGAGGCATTTCCTTACACAACCCCCCCCCAAACGAAAGAGGATGAGACTAACCTTTCCCAAGAGAGTCTTCATTTTCTAAGTGGAAGAACCTGGAAAGGCCATCTGCATTGGCATGGGCAGTCCCAGGTCTGTGTTCCACTATAAAGTCCATTCCCTGTAGGGAGATGGACCACCTCAACAGTTTTGGATTTTCACCTTTCATTTGCATCAGCCATCTGAGAGGTCTGTGGTCAGTTTGAACTAGGAAGTGAGTACCAAAAAGGTATGGTCTCAGCTTCTTCAGGGACGAAACCACAGCAAAGGCCTCCCTCTCAATGGCACTCCAACGCTGCTCCCTGGGGAGTAACCTCCTGCTAATGAAAGCAACAGGCAGGTCAAGGCCATCATCATTTGTTTGGGACAAAACTGCCCCTATCCCATGTTCAGAGGCATCTGTCTGCACAATGAACTGCTTGGAGTAATCTGGAGCTTTTAGAACTGGTGCTGTGCACATAGCTTGTTTCAGGGTGTCAAAGGCCTGTTGGCATTCTACAGTCCAGTTTACTTTCTTGGGCATTTTTTTGGAGGTGAGTTCTGTGAGGGCTGTCACAATGGATCCATATCCCTTCACAAACCTCCTGTAGTACCCAGTCAAGCCAAGGAATGCCCTGACTTGAGTCTGGGTTTTTGGAGCTGCCCAGTCCAGAATAGTCTGGATCTTAGGCTGGAGTGTCTGAACTTGGCCTCCACCTACAAGGTGTCCCAAGTAAACCACAGTTCCCTGCCCTATCTGGCATTTGGATGCCTTGATAGAGAGGCCTGCAGATTGCAGAGCCTTCAAAACCTTCTTCAGGTGGACCAGGTGATCCTGCCAGTTGGAGCTAAAGACAGCAATATCGTCAAGATAAGCTGCACTGAAGGACTCCAAGCCAGCAAGGACTTGATTCACCAACCTTTGGAAGGTGGCAGGGGCATTCTTTAAACCAAAGGGCATAACAGTGAACTGATAATGCCCATCAGGTGTGGAGAATGCTGTCTTTTCTTTTGCTCCAGGGGCCATTTTGATTTGCCAGTACCCTGCTGTTAAGTCAAAGGTACTTAAGAATTTGGCAGCCCCTAATTTATCAATCAGCTCATCAGCTCTAGGAATGGGATGGGCATCTGTCTTGGTGACAGAGTTAAGTCCTCTGTAGTCCACACAAAACCTCATCTCTCTCTTTCCTTCTTTGGTGTGAGGTTTGGGGACTAAGACCACTGGGCTAGCCCAGGGGCTGTCAGAGTACTCAATTACTCCCAATTCCAGCATCTTGTGGACTTCCACCTTGATGCTTTCCTTAACTTGATCAGACTGTCTGAAGATTTTGTTTTTGACAGGCATGCTGTCTCCTGTGTCCACATCATGGGTACACAGGTGTGTCTGACCAGGGGTTAGGGAAAAGAGCTCAGCAAACTGTTGTAGGACCTTCCTACAGTCAGCTTGCTGTTGGCCAGAGAGGGTGTCTGAATAGATCACTCCATCCACTGAGCCATCTTTAGGGTCTGATGAGAGGAGATCAGGGAGAGGCTCACTCTCAGCTTCCTGGTCCTCATCTGTTACCATCAACAGATTTACATCAGCCCTGTCATGGTAGAGTTTTAGGCGGTTTACATGGATCACCCTCTTGGGGCTCCTGCTTGTGCCTAGGTCCACCAGGTAGGTGACCTGACTCTTCTTTTCCAGGATTGGGTAAGGGCCACTCCATCTGTCCTGAAGTGCCCTGGGAGCCACAGGCTCCAAAACCCATACTTTCTGCCCTGGTTGAAATTCAACCAGTGCAGCCTTTTGGTCATACCAACACTTCTGGAGCTGTTGGCTGGCCTCAAGGTTTTTGCTTGCCTTTTCCATGTACTCTGCCATCCTTGAGCGAAGGCCAAGTACATAGTCCACTATGTCTTGTTTAGGCTCATGAAGAGGTCTCTCCTAGCCTTCTTTAACAAGAGCAAGTGGTCCCCTTACAGGGTGGCCAAACAGAAGTTCAAAGGGTGAGAATCCTACTCCCTTCTGAGGCACCTCTCTGTAAGCGAAAAGCAGACATGGCAGGAGGACATCCCATCTCCTTTTGAGTTTTTCTGGGAGCCCCATGATCATGCCCTTTAATGTCTTGTTGAATCTCTCAACAAGGCCATTAGTTTGTGGATGATATGGTGTAGTGAATTTATAAGTCACTCCACACTCATTCCACATGTGTTTTAGGTATGCTGACATGAAGTTGGTACCTCTGTCAGACACCACCTCCTTAGGGAAGCCCACTCTGGTAAAGATACCAATGAGGGCCTTGGCTACTGCAGGGGCAGTAGTCGACCTAAGGGGAATAGCTTCAGGATACCTAGTAGCATGATCCACTACTACCAGGATGTACATATTTCCTGAGGCTGTGGGAGGTTCTAGTGGACCAACTATGTCCACACCCACTCTTTCAAAGGGGAACCCCACCACTGGAAGTGGAATGAGGGGGGCCTTTGGATGCCCACCTGTCTTACCACTGGCTTGACAGGTGGGGCAGGAGAGGCAAAACTCCTTAACCTTCTGGGACATATTGGGCCAGTAGAAGTGGTTGACTAGCCTCTCCCACGTCTTGGTTTGTCCCAAATGCCCAGCAAGGGGAATATCATGGGCTAAGGTCAGAATGAACTCTCTGAAACCCTGAGGCACTACCACTCTCCTAGTGGCACCAGGATTGGGATCTCTTGCCTCAGTGTACATGAGTCCATCTTCCCAATAGACCCTATGTGTTCCATTTGTCTTGCCGTTGGACTCTTCAGCAGCTTGCTGCCTAAGGCCTTCAAGAGAGGGACAGGTTTCTTGTCCCTTACACAGCTCTTCCCTTGAGGGTCCCCCTGGGCCTAAGAGCTCAACCTGATAAGGTTCCAGCTCCATAGGCTCAGTTCCCTCAGAGGGCAGAACTTCTTCCTGAGAAGAGAGGTTCTCTTTTTCTTGCTGTGTTGCAGCTGGTTTCCCAGCTGACTTTCCTTTTCTCCTGGTAGGCTGGGCCTTTCTTCCAGACTCCAGCTCTACTTTTTCACCCTGTGCCGTGCACTGTGCCCTTGTCTTGACACACACCAGTTCAGGGATACCCAGCCTGGCTGCATGGGTTTTCAGTTCTACCTCAGCCCATGCTGAGGACTCCAGGTCATTTCCAAGCAAACAGTCTACTGGGATATTTGAGGAGACCACCACCTGTTTCAGGCCATTGACCCCTCCCCACTCTAAAGTTACCATTGCCATGGGATGTACTTTAGTCTGATTGTCAGCGTTGGTGACTGGATAAGTTTGTCCAGCCAGGTATTGGCCAGGGGAAACCAGTTTCTCTGTCACCATGGTGACACTGGCACCTGTATCCCGCAGGCCCTCTACACTTGTCCCATTAATTAAGAGCTGCTGCCTGTATTTTTGCATGTTAGGCGGCCAGGCAGCCAGTGTGGCTAAATCCACCCCACCCTCAGAGACTAATGTAGCTTCAGTGTGACACCTGATTTGCTCTGGGCACACTGTTGATCCCACTTGGAGACTGGCCATTCCAGTTTTAGCTGGAGTGGAGTTAGAAGTGGTATCTTTCTTGGGACAGGCCTTGTCTCCAGTTTGGTGTCCAGACTGACTACAGCTACAACACCAGGCCTTTTTGGGATCAAAGTTTTTACCCTTGTACCCAGAATTGTTTTGTGAAGAGGCTCTGGGCCCACCCTCCTGTGCAGGTTTTTGGGGGCCTGTAGAAGACTCTTTACTATTTTTGTTTTTGGCTGTCTCACCACCCTTCCCCTGGGGAGGTTTTGTGACCCCTTTCTTTTGGTCACCCCCTGTGGAAGTTTTGGACACCCTAGTCTTGACCCAATGGTCCGCCTTCTTTCCCAATTCTTGGGGAGAAATTGGTCCTAGGTCTACCAGATGCTGATGCAGTTTGTCATTGAAACAATTACTTAACAGGTGTTCTTTCACAAATAAATTGTACAGCCCATCATAATTACTTACACCACTGCCTTGAATCCAACCATCTAGTGTTTTTACTGAGTAGTCTACAAAGTCAACCCAGGTCTGGCTCGAGGATTTTTGAGCCCCCCTGAATCTAATCCTATACTCCTCAGTGGAGAATCCAAAGCCCTCAATCAGGGTACCCTTCATGAGGTCATAAGATTCTGCATCTTTTCCAGAGAGTGTGAGGAGTCTATCCCTACACTTTCCTGTGAACATTTCCCAAAGGAGAGCACCCCAGTGAGATTTGTTCACTTTTCTGGTTACACAAGCCCTCTCAAAAGCTGTGAACCATTTGGTGATGTCATCACCATCTTCATATTTAGTTACAATCCCTTTAGGGATTTTCAACATGTCAGGAGAATCTCTGACCCTATTTATGTTGCTGCCACCATTGATGGGTCCTAGGCCTATCTCTTGTCTTTCCCTTTCTATGGCTAGGATCTGTCTTTCCAAAGCCAATCTTTTGGCCATCCTGGCTAACTGGATGTCCTCTTCACTGGAGTTATCCTCAGTGATTTCAGAGTTGTTGGTCCCTCCTGTGAGGGAACCAGCATCTCTGACTATGATTTGTGGAGTCAGGGCTTGAGAGGCCCTGTCTTTCCTAGTTAGGACTGGTAGGGGGGAATCACCCTCCAAGTCACTATCATCATCCTCTGTGTTGCCATCCTCAGAGGGGTTGGCTCTTTCAAACTCTGCCAAAAGCTCCTGGAGCTGTAGTTTGGAAGGTCTGGAGCCCATTGCTATTTTCTTTAGTTTACAGAGTGACCTTAGCTCTCTCATCTGTAGATGGAGGTAAGGTGTGGTGTCGAGTTCCACCACATTCACATCTGTAGTAGACATTATGCTTCTAAAAGTTGGAATACTTTTTTTAAGAATCTAAAACTAGTTCTAGGTTCTAATTCAAACTTTTACCAAACTTTTAAACTCTAAAAGGAAATGCTAACAGGGACTAACACAAGGCACTAGCAGGACTTTTAAGAATTTAGAAAAATTTCAAATTGCAAAAACAATTTCTAATGACAATTTTTGGAATTTGTCGTGTGATCAGGTATTGGCTGAGTAGTCCAGCAAATGCAAAGTCTTGTACCCCACCGCTGATCCACCAATGTAGGAAGTTGGCTCTGTATGTGCTATTTCAAAGTAAGGAATAGCATGCACAGAGTCCAAGGGTTCCCCTTAGAGGTAAGATAGTGGCAAAAAGAGATAATACTAATGCTCTATTTTGTGGTAGTGTGGTCGAGCAGTAGGCTTATAAAAGGAGTAGTGTTAAGCATTTGTTGTACATACACACAGGCAATAAATGAGGAACACACACTCAGAGACAAATCCAGCCAATAGGTTTTGTTAAAGAAAAATATCCTTTCTTAGTTTATTTTAAGAACCACAGGTTCAATTTCTACATGTAATATCTCATTTGAAAGGTATTGCAGGTAAGTACTTTAGGAACTTTGAATCATTACATTAGCATGTATACTTTTTACATAAAACACAATAAGCTGTTTTAAAAGTGGACACACTGCAATTTTCACAGTTCCTGGGGAGGTAAGTTTTTGTTAGTTTTTGTCAGGTAAGTAAATCACTTACAAGTCTCAGGTTTGGGTCCAAGGTAGCCCACCGTTGGGGGTTCAGAGCAACCCCAAAGTTACCACACCAGCAGCTCAGGGCCGGTCAGGTGCAGAGGTCAAAGAGGTGCCCAAAACGCATAGGCTTCAATTGAGAGAAGGGGTGCCCCGGTTCCGGTCTGCCAGCAGGTAAGTACCCGCGTCTTCGGAGGGCAGACCAGGGGGGTTTTGTAGGGCACCGGGGGGGACACAAGTCCACACAAAAAGTACACCCTCAGCGGCACTGGGGCGGCCGGGTGCAGTGTAGTAACAAGCGTCGGGTTTTCAATGGAAATCAATGAGAGATCAAGGGATCTCTTCAGCGTTGCAGGCAGGCAAGGGGGGGGGGCTCCTCGGGGTAGCCACCACCTGGGCAAGGGAGAGGGCTTCCTGGGGGTCACTCCTGCACAGGAGTTCCGTTCCTTTAGGTGCTGGGGGCTGCGGGTGCAGGGTCTTTTCCAGCCATCGGGAAATGGAGTTCAGGCAGTCGCGGTCAGGGGGAGCCTCGGGATTCCCTCTGCAGGCGTCGCTGTGGGAGCTCAGGGGGGACAACTTTGGTTACTCACGGACTCGGAGTCGCCGGAGGGTCCTCCCTGAGGTGTTGGTTCTCCACCAGTCGAGTCGGGGTCGCCGGGTGCAGTGTTGCAAGTCTCACGCTTCTTGCGGGGAGTTGCAGGGGTCTTTAAATCTGCTCCTTGAAACAAAGTCGCAGTTCTTTTGGAGCAGTGCCGCTGTCCTCGGGAGTTTCTTGGTATCTTGGAAGCAGGGCAGTCCTCTGAGGATTCAGAGGTCGCTGGTCCTGGAGAAAGCGTCGCTGGAGCAGGGTTCTTTAAAAGGCAGGAGACAGGCCGGTAGGACTGGGGCCAAAGCAGTTGGTGTCTTCTTTCTTCTTCTGCAGGGGTTTTCAGCTCAGCAGTCTTCTTCTTCGGTAAGTTGCAGGAATCTAAATTCTTAGGTTCAGGGGAGCCCTTAAATACTAAATTTAAGGGCGTGTTTAGGTCTGGGGGTTAGTAGCCAATGGCTACTAGCCCTGACGGTGGGTACACCCTCTTTGTGCCTCCTCCCAAGGGAAGGGGGTCACATCCCTAATCCTATTGGGGAAATCCTCCATCTGCAAGATGGAGGATTTCTAAAAGTTGGAGTCACTTCAGCTCAGGACACCTTAGGGGCTGTCCGGACTGGCCAGTGACTCCTCCTTGTTTTTCTCATTATTTTCTCCGGCCTTGCCGCCAAAAGTGGGGGCCGGGGCCGGAGGGGGCGGGCAACTCCACTAGCTGGAGTGTCCTGCGGTGCTGGCACAAAGGGGTGAGCCTTTGAGGCTCACCGCCAGGTGTGACAGCTCCTGCCTGGGGGAGGTGTTAGCATCTCCACCCAGTGCAGGCTTTGTTACTGGCCTCAGAGTGACAAAGGCACTCTCCCCATGGGGCCAGCAACATGTCTCTAGTGTGGCAGGCTGCTGGAACCAGTCAGCCTACACAGATAGTTGGTTAAGGTTTCAGGGGGCACCTCTAAGGTGCCCTCTGGGGTGTATTTTACAATAAAATGTACACTGGCATCAGTGTGCATTTATTGTGCTGAGAAGTTTGATACCAAACTTCCCAGTTTTCAGTGTAGCCATTATGGTGCTGTGGAGTTCGTGTAAAACAGACTCCCAGACCATATACTCTTATGGCTACCCTGCACTTACAATGTCTAAGGTGTTGCTTAGACACTGTAGGGGCACAGTGCTCATGCACTGGTGCCCTCACCTATGGTATAGTGCACCCTGCCTTAGGGCTGTAAGGCCTGCTAGAGGGGTGACTTATCTATACCTGCATAGGCAGTGAGAGGCTGGCATGGCACCCTGAGGGGAGTGCCATGTCGACTTACTCGTTTTGTTCTCACCAGCACACACAAGCTGGCAAGCAGGGTGTCTGTGCTGAGTGAGGGGTCTCCAGGGTGGCATAAGATATGCTGCAGCCCTTAGAGACCTTCCTTGGCATCAGGGCCCTTGGTACCAGGGGTACCATTTACAAGGGACTTATCTGGATGCCAGGGTGTGCCAATTGTGGATACAAAAGTACAGGTTTAGGGAAAGAACACTGGTGCTGGGGCCTGGTTAGCAGGCCTCAATACACTTTCAATTCAAAACATAGCATCAGCAAAGGCAAAAAGTCAGAGGGTAACCATGCCAAGGAGGCATTTCCTTACATACAGGATGTATAGGTACAGATATTGCATATGCAGCATAAAACTGTGTTCAACATTGTAGTCAACTTCTATGTATCTCAACTTCTATTTTCAGTCTTGAGTGCATTGTTATCGTCTTATCTTCACTCAAGGTTGGATTCCCCATGGAGGTAACTGCCCCTCCCGTCTTGTGTGCCTAGCTGTTTCAGGGTACCTCAGTATTCCTAATGACTATCGCTTTGGAGGATGGCCCTCAGTCGGATTTCCTCTCTTCCCCTTTCCTCTCATATCACTGTATATTCGTCAGGTGCATGGGATTAGTCTCCTGGACCCTGTGGTATGTGTCATCTTGCATTTCTTAAAGGATGATACCAGGGGGCGTCCCTCAGATGTTCCCAATCATATACCAGGTTGCCCCAGGCTCGTGCTCTCTCCATCAACCCCTGACCTCACCTGGCTTCCCGGTACCTCACTGTCTCTTCTGCCCGTGTCCATTTAATTACTTTTCTTCTCCATGATCCCTCCCGGGCCACCCCTAGTCTCCTTTCAGTTCATTGCTATTTCTCTTTTAGCAAGCAAAAGGGCCAGATCCCTGAACTGGTTGGTCACTTTATGACGGGTCGTGTGTTTATACCCCTGAGCAAACTGTGTCTGGGGTCGTTGGGAACCTCCTGCTCGAGTGTGTCCACTAAGGAGTTAATAACAGCACCCCAAAACTCCTGTATACGCGGACAAGTCCAAAACATGTGAAGGAATTCTGCCTCTACATCTCCAGATCTTTGGCATCTTGCCTCTACCATCCGAAATGTCTCCTAAGTCTTCCTCGCGTCAAATATGCCCTGTGTAGGACATATATGTTTATAAGCTCGAACTGAGCATTTTGTTTATGCTTTTGGAGTCTGGGTTAAGATTTCCTACCAATCTTCGTCTATAGTTGAGGTGCCTAGATCCACTTCCCACTTCTGATCAAGAGCTGTGAGCGGTTTGCTTAGTGTATTCCTTATTTTCTTGTAAAGGCAGGTCACTGCTTTGTGGGTGCCCGTGGCACTCGTCAGATATTGCCAATGGACTACAATCACCTCGGTGACCGCTTTGTATAGGAGAACGTGGCCTGTGGGAGACTTTATGGACTTCAGAAGTCTTCAAATGGTAAGAGGGAGTTAGCTTTGTACAAGGTGCCCATGGATGTCAGCCGAGTGGCCTCCCAGTTCGACAGCCTCCTCCAATCCCCCATGTGGCAGTGCCAGAAAACATTGTAACAGAGTTTCTGGTGCGTAAGGTGCAACACTCTTCGAACAACGAAGATAGCACAACCAGTATTTGTGCACTACCTTCAGTTCACAAGAGCTGGGAGCAATAGTGGGGCCTAAATGTAGGACCACCCTGACCAACGATTGAAGGTCTGGGGTAAAAGGGGTGATATCACTGTCAGGCACTGTCAGGCATTGTACAGCAAGCCATCCAGCAGGTCAACCACTGTAGCTGCCCTGCTAAATAGTAGGACTCAAAATCGGGGACAGCCATCTCACCTTCTGCAAGCGGTCCTTATAGTGTAGCGAGTGCCAATCGCCGTCTCCCAGTCCCCCACAAGAAGCTGACCACCATCAAGTTTAGTTCCTTGAAGAAGGCTCTCTGGATTGATAACCGAAGGGTGGAGAAGAAGTATAGCGATCAGGATAAGGCTATTATTTTCAGGAGCGCAACCTGCCCTGCCACTAGTGGCAGGGATACCCAGAAGGTCATACTACTGCAAAGTCTTTGTACCGCCAGTTCTACGTTCCCTTCTAGCAGATCAAGCCGGTTATGATAAACGTGGAGTCCTAAGTAGGCCAAGCATTGTGGTTCCCACTGCAGATCGTCAAGATTGGGGGTGTTGCTCTGCCTTTCATCACAGGAAATAGGCTACATTTTTTACAGTTAACTCTAAGCCGGGATATACTACCAAACGTCTCCAATAGGTTTCATGCCCCACACAGGGCGTCTGCTGCGTTTCCTTAAAAGAGAAGAAGATCGTTAGCACAGAGTGCAATGTAATGAATGTGGCCCGCCACTGCGAGTTTTCTATATGTGCTTCCGTTCCTAGCTATGAAGACTAACGGCTGAATAGCAAGAGCAAAAAGCAAGGGGGAGAGTGGGCAACCTTGCCTGGCCCCCTCTCTACCCTATAGGTCTCTGATATAGTGGCACCTGTGCAAACCCGTCAGATCAGCATAGAGCAATCAGGTCCATGCAACAAACTGGTCACTGAAGACGAATTTACGAAGCACTTCATGTAGCGATTGCCATTCCAAACTATCGAAAGCTTTTTCAAAATCAATAGCGAAGATCATCGCCTCCTGCTTATCAAAAGCATCACTATCTAGGATAGAAAAGAGACGCAGTATGTTGGTAGCTGTGTGGCGCCCAGGATAAATTCGGCTTGGCCTATATGAACTAAATGTGGCATATGTTGTAAGAGGCGCATAGCTAATATTTTACTTAATATCTTATAGTCTACTGACAACATCAACACGGATCAGTAAGACGTAACGTCTATGGATGGTTTACTCGGTTTCAGCACAGAGATAATCAGGGCTTCTCGGGTCAATGCAGGAAGAGTACCACACTTCTTGGTCTCTTCATACATCTCGATCAGCCTCGGGCCGAGCTTGGTTGAATATGTTGAATGAAATTCAACCGGAAGCCCATCTGGTCCTGGGGTTTTATTTCGCGCCATGCTAGCGACAATGTCTCTCACTTCTGCAAGCGTAATTGCTGCTCCCAAATCTGTCGCCTCTTATTCCGAGATAGTTGGGAGGACAAAAGGTGGTAAGAAATTTTTTACGTCTACCTCAGTTGGCCGTACTTTGCTTGTGTAGAGATCAGCGTAATAATTATAGAATTCCCTATTGATAGTAGTCTGGGTACTTATGCTGTGACCTGTGGGGTTTGTCAGTTCGACTATAATCGAGCCCCTACGTGCCGGGTTCGCCAGCCATGCCAATAGGGAACTGGCACGGTCCCCCTTCGAGTGTGTACGTGTTATATAGGCTTTATAATCAAAACAACGTAGTCTCTCGAGTGCTACCGCTGTGTTTTCCTGGGCAGTAAGAAGTGCTGTCTCCAGGTCTGGGTCATCCAGGCTCCTCTGTTCAAGTAAGTGCAACTCCTACTCAGCTTGTGCTATATCGTGAAGCATCACCCATCGTTCCCCTTGGGCCAGTGGCGTAGCGTGGGTTGTCAGCACCCGGGGCAAGGCAAGTAATTTGCGCCCCCTAACCCGGGGCAAGGCAAGTAATTTGCGCCCCCTAACCCGTGGATTTTAGCACTCGAGTCTCTTCCAAGATCTTGCGCCCGGTGCGGCCGGCCCCCCCTGCACTCCCCACGCTACGCCACTGCCTTGGGCTGCTAAGATGCATCATCCTCTGAGCACTGCCTTAAATGCATACCATTCTATCAGTTTTGAGTTTGTCGAACCCTCGTTTATCTTGAAGTAATCATTTATAGCGGTGTCTGCAAAAGCCTGATCTTCCAATCGAGCAGGTTGGAGCCGCCGGGATGCAGGACCACCCAAGCATCAGTAGAAAGGGATTATAATCTGAGATCTTTTGGGTCGAGTATTCGGTCAGATGTGCTAACTCATGTACGTCTGGTGAGCACAGGAATGTGTCTAGTCGTACGTGTAGGTCATACATTGATGAATAAAAGGAGTAGTCTCTGTGCTCCGGGTGGTGAGCTTGCCAGGAACCAATCAGACCCCACTCCCTTTGCCAGTTCGGTACAAATTAGCCATCCGGATAGTCGGGGAGGATGGAAGCGGGGGATGCGATTTATCTAGTGCTGTGTCTGCGATACAGTTAAAGTCCTCTCCCAACAGGAAGGAACCTGTGAAATGCCTGGCTAGACACTCAGAGAGGGATGCCAGGAAACCTGATTGGACAGTGTTAGGACCATATATGCTTCCCAGGACTATTTCTCGCCCATCCAGTTTGCCTATGGCTTATGGCCCAGAGGGTCTATAATGGATGTGGTGTGCTGATATGGGACCTGGGTTTAACTTATACTAAGGTCCCCCTGGCATATGCCGAATAAGTACTACAGTGGACCTGGCCCCTCCACCGCCGTTGAAGGGCCTGTCCCTCAATGGCACCTAAGTGTGTTTCCTGCAGCACAGCTATATAGATTCCTCGCCTGGTAAGGTGTGAAAATACTTTGCCGTTTGGTCACAGAACGCACCCCCCTAACATTCCAGGTTAGGGCCTAGACTTTCAGTGTGGTGTCCAATGGATGGATAGTGTGTGGCATGATAGTAAGTGTAGGGGTCCAGCACTTGTTCAGGAGGGAACCCTTCTCACAGCTAAAGCATATATGACAGAGCTAGGCAACACACTATATGCTATTCATTGATCAAATAACATTTTCCCCAACTCCCAGTCCCCAGGGCAAAAGGTGTGATGCTCTCACCCAAACTGTGAAACAACCAAGAACCAAACTTGTTGCTGCCGTCTTTTGTTCAGGCTACTGTTTATGAGGGGGAGTTAGTCCCGTCTTTATGCAGCGGTGGGCTCCATGGACGCCTAGCTCTCATGTCGCTCTCCTCTTCTTGTGTCTGCAATGTAGGATCTTTATGTGGTAAAGTTTATATGTAGGCCTTTGCAGATGGTGTGGGGGTAAATCGTGAGTGTTTTCATATCGACCGGTGGCAGGTATTAACTGAAGGAGTACTATTGATCATTAGATAAGCTCATCTGTCATACGCGAGTGACCTCTTAAATGAGTTCATCTGCAGTGCCTGGGGTGACCACAAGTAGTACTACACTTGAATGGGCCGATGCCATAGATTCGCGGTCCGAATCAGTCTGTTCATAGGTCACATCCCAGACTGGAGACATGTTGCTCAGTGAAGAACCACCCATGGAGGCAGCCACCGATACCACCTTCTGTCGTTCTTACTGTGCTTCCTCTGCTGTGGGTCACCCAATCCTGGCTGATGATTTTTTTCAATGAGAGCGAAGTCATCTCTTTCTCTTCTGCCACTGGGAGGGGCAGCTTGGGTCCAGATTAGGTAAGAGCTCCAGCTAGGACCATGCTTCTTGTGGTGTGGTAAAGAATTCCACTCCTGTCAAGGTAACAACACAGAGCCGGGCAAGAAACTGCATAGAATATGATATCTCCAGCTCCCTATGTTTCCTTTTGACAGTGATAAAAGCTGCTCTCTGGCGTAGGACTTCTTTAGAGAAGTCGGGGAAAATTGATACTCTGTTGTTTTCCACCATCAAGTTGTCATGCATCCTCGCTTGTTGCAGTATGTAGTCTTGATCCTTGAAGTGAAGCAGCCATGCTACCACCGTCCTTGGCAGAGTGCCTGGGGGTGATGATTTAGCAGGCATCCTATGGGCCCTCTACAGTGCAAAGAAGTGGGAGAGTCCATCCGGGGCCCCCACAAATTTGAGCCAGGTTTCTAGATGACCCACCATGTCAGGGCCTTCAATTTTTTCAGGTAGCCCTACCACTCTGATAATGTTACATCTTGCCCTGTTCTCTACATTCTAGTGTTTTTAAGCCAGCTTCAATGGTTGTCAAGCGGTCATCCGCTACAGCCAATGCAGGGGTTCCAGCTGAGATTTCTCGTTCCGTCGTGGGGACCTGCTCTGCTCTGCTAAACAACGATGGTCATCGCGGAGGTCTATGCTTATAGTGTCGATTTTGACCTCCAGTGCTGTTCGTGACGACGCTATGGCCTGAAGTACATCTTGTAATGTAGGGGTGGTGGTTGTCATTGCCGTTGTCGCTGGCAGTATCTGCTCTGCCTCAACACTGGTTGTTCTTATACACAGTAGGCATCCCAGCTCCTCACCTCTCTTTTTGAGGGCCTTTCTCACGTTGTGTGGTGGGAATTGTGTGCGCACGTGTTCAGGTGCTCACTCTGCTAAGTATTAGTGCTCCTCTGTATGTCGTGTATGATCCCCGTCACAGGTGATAGCCGCGCCTCAGTTTACATTTGTTGGTGGGGTCTGCCCGGGTCCCAGCTGCTCCTGGTTCCCCTCTGCTTTTCTTCCGGGTCCCCCAGGGGTTGAGAGCGTCTGCTAGTTGGTTATGGGTCGTACTAACGTCAGCTAGGGAAACCGGGGTCCTCATCTTTGCACCTCTTCGTCTGTTTAGGCCCCGTTCACCCAAAATGGCACCCAGCCATACAGTGAATGCTCCTCTATGGGTCTTCTCAAGGCCTCGCTCTACACTTTGCCACTGAGGCTGCTCTTTGATGGGTACCAATGTTCAGCGCGCCTTCATTTGCACCTGCTCCCCCCTATGCAAGGGCCCGCTTACTTGGAGTAGCATGAAAGAAATCTCATCCTCCGCGCAGCATGATCTCGCCGGCAGGGTCCCTGCTGCTGTTCAAGTTTGGCTTCTCTATGGGCCTCTTTGGCCTTGGGATGGTTAGCGCTCCGGTGAAACGTCTCTTGATTACAGCTGTGGCCTAGACCATGCTCTCCCTAGCGATGCGTCGGATTGCTGAAGGGGGGCGGCCTCCAGAGGCCCCTCCACACCCAAAGCTGTGCCTGGGCCCGGGGCTCCCGTGGCACCAGGCACCTGGGCATCACCAACTGGCCTCTGTTATTGGCCTTGCTGCTCCACGCGGGGCTATATCTGTATCGTGTCTCCAGCACCAGAGCACCTCCACTCATGCGGCACCTGGAGTACCCGATCCGAGATGTGGCACCTCAGGCCGGCTCTCAGTGTGGCTCCCCTCCATTTTCACCTCTCCACCACCCAGCGGGAGGACGACTCTATAGGCACGGG
The DNA here is from genome assembly GCF_031143425.1 of Pleurodeles waltl. Lineage (NCBI taxonomy): Eukaryota > Metazoa > Chordata > Amphibia > Caudata > Salamandridae > Pleurodeles > Pleurodeles waltl. Next base: position 1,010,369,100 of record NC_090448.1, read on the forward strand.
ACCCATGGACGCCACCCTCACTGTCTGCCCCTCCAAAAGAGGAGCAGCGTCTCGTGCTTGCCGCTCCCTGATGCCACCTGCTACCCGTGCTCCTTCAGCTGGATCCAGTAGGCTGCAGCGCAAGATAGTTCCCAGAGGAATTTAAGAGACTCCTAGTGTGTCAGGAAAGACGACAACAAAAGGATCCAGTCCTGGACCATATACCACTGGTCAGCTAGGCACCTCAAGGAAAAGGTCTTTTGCAGCTAGTTATCTTCAAGCAGCCACCCAGGAGGTAAGCCAACTGATACTTGGAGTCCATTTCCACTGTCATGGGCGCAAGAGGGAGCAGGTCCAGTCCTTAAGGGCTCCTCTGAGGTCACAGACAGCAGGTCCATTCCTCTTCTAATCTTCCACAGCTCCATAAAGTGTTTTGCATTGGGTACCCGGATGTACCACATTTATTGCCTGGCATTAGCTAGTGAGTCTGAATTATTCCTGGGTACACCCTAACCAGAGGTTCAAGTTTCCAAACCCTGACCTACCTACTTTTTCAATAGTTCTTGTTTGCTTACGGCAAGCAGGACCCAAATGCAATGTGTCGGTCAAATCCAAGATGGTGAAAGTCTTCTGTCACACTCAAACTGGGATTGGGGAGCTTGGGTGTGTACTATGGTAATCCTAGACATATTTGTTATAATAGCATGAGGTTTAAAATAATCTGTTTTAATATGAACAATTTATCGCTTGATCTTCTTGTTCTGGGTCTAAGGATAGGTCCGCCTCCATTGTTTGACCTGTTAGCTCATAATCCTAGTTGCACCACCAGAGGAAACACATGCCACCAGTGAAAGGACATACGTGAATGCCCCCCAAGGCAGCAAAACACTCAGCAATGGTAGCTATATATACTAGAGTGCACTATTCGGGCTAAGGGTTATGAGACATACAACTCAATCATCAGCATATGCAGTTTACAGAAGTCGGTTTCCATTATGAGGGGGCTGCTAGCCATTTTTGTTTCCGCCCAGCACAGTATGACCAATGTATACCAGTCTGTAGATGGCTAAAACTCTGAAAGACTGGCGGGGACACTGTCTGACTACGAAATATAGAACTTTGTGATTGTAAGAGTATTAATTATGACTAAGATGTTTAATATATCATACTGTAAAAGGAAACAAATTTAAAAAATCTAAAATCCAATACAAAGGTGAAAGTGAAGATTCTAGACGTGTTAAAGGAAAAGAAGATAATGGGAAAAAATAAAGACAATGAGGCAACTGTTTCCAAATTGCCATGATCATCATGGGAGGAATATTAATGAGGAGGAATGAAGAATGGACTGTTAAAAAGAGCAACAGATTAACATCATGGACACTAATGTGGTACAGAATGAAAGCTATACAAGAGACAGCTTGTAGGTATATGGGTGCTGGCACTGTAGTACAGTACAGGCAGTGTACCCACCCCTCCTAATATTGGGTAAGAAATTGCAGGTCACAAGTTTGAGCGCAGGACTTGAGATAACTCGTGTGGAATACACTGCATTGTTATGGAAGAATTCAATCATGAACAATCAGCAAACAATAGCAAAGCCAATGAGCCTCAGCTCTCAAAGGTATTACTCAACCTTTCGGCTCTATAAATGCTTGTTGATTATGCTGAACAGTATAACCAAAAACAACAACAGTAAAATGAGCAGCCCCAGTGTGAGACACATGCGTACGTCATGACCTTTAGGCTGACATTTTCTACTTTTTTTTTTTTTTTTATTTATTTTTTTTTACTTTTAATGTACTTTCCCTAAGATAGTGAAGACACTCCTTGAAGCAGCAATAAGTATTGGCAACGTACAAAATCTCACATTAGGAGCTTAGTAGTTTTAACACTATTTTTTAGCAATACTATACAGTACTATCAATGCTGTGCGACATGACTTAAGCAAATACAAAAAAGGGACTAGTATAATGCAGTTGTGTCGTTTTGTTAGCGCGCCCATAAAGCATGCATGCCTATAAAATGACACAGGGTCTTTTTTTTTCTATTTGATTTACTGATCCGAGTTGGAACAGAAAAAGAAGAAATAAATACAGCACAAAAGAATATTTTTCTCAGAATGGTTAATAAAAGCAAAACTGAAAGGGTGGGGGATAGCAACACAGAAGGTAGAAGTAGCACGTAGGTTAGAGGAAGAAGTAAACAAAAGAAAGAGCAATGTGGAGTGTGGTGAAGAAGAAAGTGAGCAATGTGGAGTGCGGGGAGGAAGAAGCACACAGGCGAGAAAGCAACGGGAGGCGGATACAAGGGGTGAGCAGAACACTGATGGGGGTGGGGGAAGAGGCACATAGGTCAGAGGGCAACACTGAGAACAGCGGGGGAGAGAAGTACACGAAGGAGACAGCTATAAAACACATGCACTTTCATGCAGTGGCTAATCAAAAAGAGAGAAGTAAGCAGGAGAATGGCACAAGTAATAGGGCCATACTCCTGGGGAGCGACAAAGAGAAGAAGAGCCCACAAAAGCTAATGAATAAAAAGCAAGCCAAAGATAGGAACAATAAAGCCAACTAATAGTAAGCTGACAGTAGGTCTTTTTCGCAAACAGACAGCTTATGTTTGAAAGTTAAAGTTAATAAGTGTACGAAAGTGCATTAAATAGAAACAAAGGAGTAGACCTGCATCAAAATGCAGTTGCCAGCACCTTCCATAAAAAACAGTAATAAAAAAGGTCAGGGTGTGATGTGCGAACAATGGAAGAGCGGGAGACCTGCAGATCACCACCTCTAAACAGTAGGGAGTAACAGTGGTGTGTGGAGGGGGCTGCACAACACAACACCAAGCTAGGAAGCGATAGAGGAGCAGTGTGAGTCAGGGAGCAGAGGAAATGTAAAAAAAGAAACAAATGTGTTACGCCTGTGGGGGCAGAATGCAACAGATGAGATGGGGAGGAACCCAGTGAGCAAGGGTAGCGTGGGATGTTACAGCAGAAGCAGCAATTAAGGGAGAGAGTAAGAAAATCTTCACTCCCTTGGAGTACTTCTCGGAATGTAAGCTGAGGAAGTGACACGCCTATTGTAATCAGAAAGACTGCAAAACAGCTATCCTCTCGGAGAGGGACAAACACAAGACGAGGAAGGAAAGTTATTGCATAAGAAGTAAATAAATCTGATAGATAAGGAAATCAACAAATCATGAGCAATGGGACCCATTCTAAGTATCTGTACTGTACACAATAGTTCCTTCAACCATATAAAGAGCTGTCTGTAGGCAAGACCAAAAAGTAGCTAATGTCATCTGAGTAAACATTGTTTAATCGATCAGTTCTATAGTGAGAATCTATACTTTGAACCATAGTGGGCGATTAAATTCGGAACAGCAGACATATGGTAGTAAACTCTGAAGGTGAAACACAGTGAGAAAGCAAAGAGCAACCTAGAGACCTAGTAGAGAAGGAAACAACCCAAAGCTAGAGATAAAGAGAACTTGAGGGTCAAAAAGCACCAACTGAAATGATTTGATACTTCACACACAATATAAAAGAAGAGTCAGCTAGAATGCTGCAAAGTGGAACAAGCACTGGAAAAACCAATTATAGGTCTTGCCTATGCAAGAGCTATTGGTTTTGCCAATATGTTTTAGCCATGTTGTACCCCAGCATGGCTGCTCTTCAGCATGGCTAAGTTAGCAGCGTAGAGGAGTGTTGCGAAGTGTCGCAGAGTGAAATGGCAAAGAGTGGAGTAGTGTCTTACAGTAGAGTAGCAGAGAGTGTTGTGTACTGGAGTGGCATAGTGTGGAGTTGCGTCGGGTCATATTCTGGAGTGGCAGAGTAGAGTGAACTGTTCTAGAGTGCACTGGCGTAGACTGTTGCAGAGTATAGTAGCGCAGAATGCAGTGGCACTGAATTCAGCGGTGTAGAATGCAGTGGTGTAGATTAGAGTGGTGTATATCAGAGTGCAATTTTGCAAAGAGGAGTGTGGCAGAGTAGAGTGGAGTTGCACGGAGTGATGCAGAACAGAGAGGCATGGAGCACAGAAGAGTGGCACAGTGTAGAAAAGAGCGGAGTAGAGTGCAGTGGCATCGAATGGTGCAGAAGGCAGTGGTGAAGAGTAGAGTCGAGTGGCATAGCATGCAGTGGCTCAGAGTCGAGTGGCATAGCATGCAGTGGCTCAGTCGAGTGGCATAGCATGCAGTGGCTCAGTCGAGTGGCATAGCATGCAGTGGCTCAGTCGAGTGGCATAGAATGCACTAGCGTAGAATGGTGCAGAGAAGAGGAGCACAGAATGGTGCAGAGAATATTCTATGTCAGGACCGGAGGCGAGGATTATGCCTTGCTTTCTCCACTTTATTTAATGAGCAGCCAAGAAACCAATACACAACTACAAGTCCCATGAACATTTGGGAAAAATGAGTACAGTGTCAACCAATAAACAGTAGGCATTTTGTCCAATGAACAGAAGGCAGTCCATAACATAGTCCTTTCTTTGCGTCCCATCTTCCTCTTTCTTCGCTGCTCGCAGCCGAGATGTCATCTTTTTATTCCTCTCAAACTTCTGTGATTATTTTAATTGTATGTATGTTTTTTGCCATTGTATTTTTTATATTAACTGTTTTCACTACTCGCGGGAGCGTTTCGCCCCTTCGCAAGTGTTTTTTCGTTGTGTGCACATATCTTCCCAACAACCGTCGGAGGGCGCTTGTTGGAAAGGTAACCTTGACAACGAACGCTACTGAGGAGACGCAGTGAGCAGTACACGCGTATTCCCTTTGCTCCTCAGAGCGGAGCGAGGCTGTTCTCTTCAATGCGTTCGTTCGCTTTTTCTTTCCAAATAACGGAGTTTATTCTGCCTGGAGAGCGACGCCCTGCTGGGTCTGTAATTGAAGCAAAACCTACTATTTAAAAAGGCTTTGACGCCCCTTGCACAGGGGTCGGTATTTTTAATCATATATTTCTCTTTATATTTAACCCTTTGGGTTACTACACTGCCTTTTGGGACATACTCCCAGGCAAGCAACTAAGGTTGCTATTAACCCCTTTAAATGTATTTTTGTGCACTGGGGTGTCGTTGTCACTGGCTTTAGCCTCTCGCATTTGAGTGCATAACACTCTTCATTCTATCAGCTGACGCCCAGCTGTGTATATGTGTACATATTGAGAAAGGCGGAGACGCCAAAACGCGTTCCTGCGTTAATTGAATTAAATCCTATTTACACATTCACGGAGTGCCGGTAGCCTTACTGATGCATAAGGTATCGTTCGTATATTAGACGCTGTGGCGCGCGTCTACCAGGCACCATTGGCGGTCAGGAGCGGCGAGGGAATTGCCGATTTCAAGTGTGACTATGTGTATATATATATATATATATATATATATATATATATATATATATATATATATATATATATATATAAAAATCATAAAAGAAAGAAATAACTTCTTAAAGTATTTTTACTATTTAATATTATTCTTTATTCTTTTCCATATTTTCTAATATGGATATGGATCCTAATGAGGAGGAGGAATTTTTTGATGTGGTGGACGCCTCCATTTATAGAGCCGTCTCTGAGGCAATTGGTCCCCTTGAAGACAGACTATCGCAACAGATAGCGCGCGAATGCGTGAAATTTTCATCCCCTCCTGTTATCCCTTCCGCTCCTCCTGCCTCCAACAACACCTTTGCAGACGTGCCTCCAGCTAAGCGTCCTTGTGAATTGGGTACTGATGTGGATCTCTTTGATAAAGTTAGGAATTCTTTAGTTTCTCCTTTGGACCCTTCATTTCCTCTACTTTCCTCAAGGCCCCTGTCACCAACTCTCCCTAACAGTGATTCGTCTGGGGATCAAGATGCAGACGCCAGTCCATCCAGGTCTTGGCTTACCTCTGGATCGCAATCTGCTCCTCAAGTCTCAACCATGTTGGATCCAGACGACATTATCCACCCTAGATCGTCTGAATGGGCACCGTCTGACAAGGTGGCATCTTATGTTGCGGGACGTATAAGGAAGCCGCTGGAGAAAGACTCTCGTAATTGTCTTCGGGCAGAGTGTCCACGACCATCTTTAGTGGACAAGGTAGCCATCACCCCAGAATTAGACCCCAGGATGTCTACCTTTCTTCAAAAATGTATAAAGGACCGTAAGAAAGGAATTGATAGGTCTTGGAGAGCATGTCAAGACAAACTTCTTGATGTCTTAGGACCTTTGTCAAAGATTTTGGACATGGCAGAAGATGCTAAATCTTCTGGTACTATAATTTCTCCTGAGGTTCTCTCTGGCTGGGCACAACGCGCTATAATTTTTTTGGGGGATGCTAATTGTGCCCTTTCCACCGAACGCCGACGTTCCTTATTAATTAAAGTGGACCCCAAACTGGGGGATCTGGCTGATTCTGAAGCAGGTCTGGTAGAGCAAGTTTTTTTTTGGTGAACCCTTCATATAGGAGTTGGGGAAGTTTGTCAATACTTTCACATCCCGGGACAAGGCACACTCCTCAATGAAAAAGGTTTTTCCTACTCAAATTTTCCATGGGGCCGGTCGAGGAAGGGGCCGCTCGTCTGGCCGTCCACAATCAACCAACTCCTTCAGAGGGCAAGGCTCCAGACAAACACAGTTCCAAGACCACAACTGCTTTGCCAACTTCTACCCGACAAGGGCCAGACGCTTCAGACATCGTGGTGGCAGAGGATCTTCATCAACATCCTCTTACGATAAGTGTTCTCCCTTTTTCCCTTCTAAAAGGAGGGGGTCGTTTGGCGAATTTTATCCACAAATGGAATCAAATTACACAGGATGCATGGGTCTTACAAACAACTCAAAGTTTCCATATAGAATTTGTGGGAACTCCCACACAGTTTTCGCTTCCAAAGCCCCTAGTGTTCTCTTCGAAGGACGCCCTTTTAGTAGAAACCGAAATTTGAGACTTGTTGCACAAACAGGCCATCTGTCCAACAACCCCACATCCGATGGGTTTCATAAGCAATATCTTCCTAGTGGACAAAACGGATGGCGGTCGTTGACCGGTTATCAATCTAAGAGTTCAACGAGTGTCTTGTGTATCGCCACTTCAAAATGGAAGGAATCCACCTTCTTCAAGATGTCTTGTGCCCTCTAGATTGGATGGCTCATCTCGATTTAAAAGACGCCTACCTCATCATTCCTGTCTTTCCACCCCATAGACGTTTTCTTCAGTTTTTCTGGGGCAATCAAACTTTCGAGTTCACTACCCTTCCGTTCGGTCTTTCCTCAGCTCCGTGGTGCTTCACCAAGGTTCTCAAACCGGTGGTGGAACATCTCAGAGCTCAGGGAATTCGGTTAATTGTTTACCTCGACGATATTTTACTTCTGGCCCAGTGTCCCAAACAACTTTCAGCCCATCTACAGACAACTGTCAATTTGCTACAAGGCCTAGGGTTCATCATAAACGAGGTCAAGACCCTTTTAATCCCTTTTCAAAAACTGGTCTTTCCAGGTTTCACTATCGATTCGGTATCTGCGATTCAAAGCCTTCCTTCCCGCAAGATGACGTAAATACGTCATGAACTGCGTCGTACCTTGGTCAAACAAAAAGTCACTCTGCGTCAGATAGCCCGTCTCATAGGACTTCTTTCCTCCTCTATTCAGGCAATTTTCCCGAGTCCATTGCATTACCAGGCTCTTCAGCGTCTCAAAGCAACTCATCTGCGCAAACGCCTATCGTACTCTCAAAAAGTAACCCTTTCACAAGAGGCGGTAGAGGAAATTCATTGGTGTCTTTCACATATGGACGCCTGGAACGGCAGAGCTATTTTCAGCTCGGCTCCAGATTTGGTTATAGAGTCAGACGCCAGCAGAATAGGCTGGAGTGCTCGATGTGGCAATTTCTCTACTGGAGGGACGTTGTCACTACAAGAACAGAGCTTACATATAAATTGTCTCGAATTACTAGCTGGTTTATTTGCAGTCAAATGTTGGACCAAGGATTCTATCAAGTCGAAGGTCCTCTTATAGATAGACAATATTTCTGCGGTCCGATATAGCAATTATCTAGGTGGCACTCGCTCCAAAGCACTTTCCAATCTGGCATCCAGCTTTTGGCAGTATTGCCTGGACCATCAGGTTTCTGTGACAGCACAGTATCTCCCGGGAAGCCAGAATCAGATTGCAGACTTTTATTCTCGACACCTCAAGGACTCCAGTCTATGGAAACTTCATCCAGAAGTGTTTTCCTCTCTGTGCCAACTTTGGGGACCATTTTCGATCAACCTCTTTGCTTCCAGATTGGATCATCAGATCCCCAGATTCTTCAGTTGGAGGCCAGATCCGTTGCCAACAGCTACGGATGCATTTCTACAGGACTGGAGCCACGAGAAAGCTTACGCTTTCCCTCCCTTTGCGATGATTACTCGAACACCCGCACAAGTGTGTTGCCAGCCGGCATCCATTGTGCTCATAACTCCAATCTGGAGGTCTCAAGTGTGGATTCCAGTTCTTCTGGAACTTTCTTGGGATTCTCCAATCAGACTCCCCCTGTTTCCCTCGCTTCTTTTCAGTCCGAATGGTACACCTCATCAGATGGTCCTGGAGGGTTCTCTGTCCTTGATAGCGTGGCGGATTTCCGGGGACGCTGGTCGGTCCCAGGACTTTCGCAACAGGCTGAGGAATTACTATGCAAAGCATGGGCCCCCAGCACTTGTAAGCGTTGCAAATCTGCGTGGGGACGATGATCCCGTTGGTGTTTGAGAAGGGGTTTTAATCCCGTGGAAACAGATATAGTTCATGTGCTTAACTTCCTTGCCGACCTTGCTTCCAAAGGTCTTGCTTATCGTTCTATTAATACTTATCGATCCGCTATTTCAGCTGGACACGTAGTGGTCGATGGTTTCCCTGTGGGTGAACATAAACTGGTGTGTTGTCTTCTTCGGGGTAGAAGACTTTCTTTCCCTCTGGAACCCCGGTATTCTTCCCTTTGGGATGTTAATCAAGTTTTGAACCTCTTCCTATCTTGGCAACATAGTCACTATCTTTCCAGAAAGGAACTTTCAGCTAAGTTAGCCATGCTACTTTGTTTGGTATCTTGTAGAAGGGTCTCTGATGTTCGTGCTCTTAACATTTCCCATAGGTCCTTTTCTCCTTCAGGAGTCTTGTTTACAGTAGGTAGACATACAAAAACTAATACCAAGGTTATCTCTTATCCGTCTTTTCCTGACGCTCTGAAACTATGCGTGGTACAATGCCTTAAAGTATACGAGGACATGTCCTCTGAACTCCGTCCTCCTGGTGAAGATAAACTCCTTATTTCATTACGTAAACCTCATAGAGCTGTTTCTTCTCCTACCATTGCTCGCTGGGTTCGTTGGGTCATGCAGGAAGCGGGCATTGATCTTTCCCTTTTTGGTGTACATTATACTCGTGGATCTATGGCCTCTAAAGCATTCCACTTAGGTGCTCGTCTGGAGGACATCATGAATGCAGCAGACTGGTCGTCAGTTTCTACCTTCAAGAGGTTCTATTTCAAACCAGTCCTGAACATAGCACAGTTGGTTGTCAACAAGGTTTAAACTAGCATAATCCTCACCTCCGGTCCTGACATAGAATGAAAAATTTCCTAGCTATTGTAACGGAAAGTTTCAATTCTATTAAGGAGTCGGAGGCGCGGATTATCCCACCCTGCTCACCTTTATAATACTACACATTTTTTAAGTGAGCCCACCCGTATTTAGTAAGTGAATGTTTTCTTGTATTTTACGTTTCTCATGTTTATTAATATACTGCATTTTAAAAAGAAATGTGTGTGTGTGTGTGTATATATATATATATATATATATATATATATATATATATATATATATGGGAAATGTCACTTACCCAGTGTACATCTGTTCATTGCATGAGACACTGCAGATTCACATGCTTTGCACATCCCGCCATCTAGTGTTGGGCTCGGAGTGTTACAAGTTGTTTTTCTTCTAAGAAGTCTTTTCGAGTCACGAGATCGAGGGACTCCTCCCCTTCCGGCTCCATTGCGCATGGGCGTCGACTCCATCTTAGATTGTTTTCCCCACAGAGGGAGAGGTAGGAGTTGTGTATTATAGTAATAGTGCCCATGCAATGGAGTAAATATGTATGTACATAATGTGGTTTAAAGCAATATATTCACAAATTTACAAATGTTCAAGATCAACTTCAAACGGCTATAGGCTCCCAGGGAGGCGGGCGGGCGCATGTGAATCTGCATCGTCTCATGCCACGAACAGATGTACACTGGGTAAGTGACATTTTCCGTTCGATGGCATGTGTAGCTGCAGATACACATGCTTTGCATAGAGTAGTAAGCAGTTATCTCCCCAGAAGCGGTGGCTCAGCCTGTAGGAGTTGAAGTTGTTTGAAACAAAGTTCGTAGTACTGCTTGTTCCACTGTGGCCTGTTGTGCTAACACATCCACGCAGTAGTGCTTGGTAAATGTATGAGGCGTAGACCATGTGGCTGCCTTACATATTTCAGTCACTGGAATGTTTCCTAGAAAGGCCATGGTAGCACCTTTCTTTCTAGTGGAGTGTGCCCTTGGTGTTATAGGCAGTTCTCTTTTTGCTTTGAGATAACAGGTTTGAATGCATTTAACTATCCATCTAGCAATGCCTTGTTTGCATATTGGGTTTCCTGTACGAGGTTTTTGGAAAGCAACAAACAATTGTTTTGTTTTCCGAATTTGTTTTGTTCTGTCAATGTAGTACATTAACGCTCTTTTGATGTCTAATGTATGTAGTGCTCTTTCAGCTACAGAATCTGGCTCTGGGAAGAACACTGGTAGTTCTACTGTTTGATTCAAGTGGAACGGTGATATGACTTTTGGTAAGAACTTAGGATTTGTTCGTAAAACTACTTTATGCTTGTGTATCTGAATAAAGGGTTCTTGTATGGTAAATGTTTGTATCTCACTTACTCTTCTTAGAGATGTGATGGCAATTAGAAATGCTACTTTCCATGTTAAGTATTGCATCTCACATGAGTGCATGGGTTCAAAAGGTGGACCCATGAGTCGTGTTAAGACAATGTTGAGGTTCCACGAAGGAACTGGTGGCGTTCTTGGTGGGATAATTCTTTTTAAGCCCTCCATAAATGCTTTTATGACTGGGATCCTAAATAATGAAGTTGAGTGCGTAATTTGCAGATAAGCTGAAATTGCGGTAAGATGTATTTTAATGGATGAAAAAGCTAGCTTTGACTTTTGCAAATGTAGTAAGTAGCTTACGATGTCTTTAGCAGATGCGTGTAATGGCTGAATTTGATTATTATGGCAATAATAAACACATCTTTTCCACTTATTTGCATAGCAATGTCGTGTGGTTGGTTTCCTTGCTTGTTTTATGACTTCCATACATTCCTGTGTAAGGTCTAGATGTCCGAATTCTAAGACTTCAGGAGCCAAATTGCTAGGATCAGTGATGCTGGATTTGGATGTATGATCTGTTGTTTGTGTTGAGTTAACAGATCTGGTCTGTTTGGAAGTTTGATATGAGGCACTACCGAGAGGTCTAGTAATGTTGTGTACCAAGGTTGTCTTGCCCAAATTGGTGCTACTAGTATTAGTTTGAGTTTGTTTTGACTCAATTTGTTTACTAGATATGGAAGGAGTGGGAGAGGGGGAAAAGCGTATGCAAATATCCCTGACCAACTCATCCATAGCGCATTGCCCTGAGACTGATCTTGTGGGTACCTGGATGCGAAGTTTAGGCATTTTGCGTTTTCTTTTGTTGCAAATAGGTCTATTTGTGGTGTTCCCCATCTTTGGAAGTAAGTGTTTAGTATTTGGGGGTGAATTTCCCATTCGTGGATCTGTTTGTGATCCCGAGAGAGATTGTCTGCTAACTGATTCTGAATCCCTGGAATAAACTGTGCTATTAGGCGAATGTGATTGTGAATCGCCCAATGCCATATTCTCTGTGCCAGGAGACACAACTGTGTCGAGTGTGTTCCTCCCTGTTTGTTTAGATAATACATTGTTGTCATGTTGTCTGTTTTGACAAGAATGTGTTTGTGGCTTATTATGGGTTGAAATGCTTTCAACGCTAGAAATACTGCCAGTACTTCTAAGTGATTTATGTGAAACTGTCTCTGCTGAGTGTCCCATTGTCCTTGGATGCTGTGTTGGTTGAGGTGTGCTCCCCACCCTATCATGGAGGCATCTGTTGTTATTACGTATTGAGGCACTGGTTCTTGGAAAGGCAGCCCTTGGTTTAAATTTATATTGTTCCACCATTGAAACGTGGTGTATGTTTGGCAGTCTATCAACACTAGATCTAGAAGTTGACCCTGTGCCTGTGACCATTGTGATGCTAGGCACTGTTGTAAAGGCTGCATGTGCAATCTTGCGTTTGTGACAATGGCTATGCATGAGGACATCATGCCTAGTAGTTTCATTACCATCTTGACTTGTATCTTTTGTTTTGGATACATGGCGTGTATTACATTGTGAAATGCCTGTACCCTTTGTGGAATTGGAGTGGCAATCCCTTTTGTTGTGTTGATTGTCGCCCCTAAGTATTGCTGTGTTTGACACGGCTGAAGGTGTGACTTTGTGTAGTTGAGTGAGAAACCTAGTTTGTGGAGGGTTTCTATGACATAGTTTGTGTGTTGTGAACACCGTTCTTTCGTGTTGGTTTTGATTAACCAATCGTCTAGGTACGGGAACACATGTATTTGCTGCCTTCTGATATGAGCAGCTACTACTACCAGGCATTTTGTAAAAACTCTTGGCGCAGTTGTTATCCCGAATGGAAACACTTTGAATTGGTAATGTACCCCTTGGAATACAAACCTTAAGTACTTTCTGTGTGAAGGATTTATCGGTATATGGAAGTATGCATCCTTTAGGTCTAGTGTTCTCATGCAGTCTTGTTGTTTGAGCAATGGGATTACGTCCTGTAATCTCACCATGTGAAAGTGATCTGATTTGATGTAGATATTTAATGTTCTGAGATCTAATATAGGTCTTAGAGTTTTGTCCTTTTTGGGTATGAGAAAGTACAGCGATTAAACTCCTGTTCCTCTCTGATGAATTGGTACCAGTTCTATTGCATCTTTTTGCAACAACGCTTGGACCTCTAGTTGTAGAAGATCCATGTGTTGTTTTGACATATTGTGTGTTTTCGGTGCGACATTTGGAGGGAATTTGAGAAATTCTATGCAATAACCATGCTCGATTATTGCTAGGATCCAAGTGTCTGTTGTTATTTCCTCCCATTGTTTGTAGAACTTGGTTAGTCTCCCCCCACAGGTGTTATGTGTTTTGGATTTGTGACGTTGAAGTCACTGCTTGTTTTGTGGAGTTTTGGGACTTTGGAACTTTCCTCTACTTTTTTGGAATTGTCCCCCTCTATATTGTCCCCGAAAATTTCCCCGCTGATATTGGCTCTGATAAGTGGGCCTTGTTTGTGAGGTTGTGGGTTCCGTGCTTTGTCCCCGAAAGCCCCCTCGAAACTGTGTTTTACAAAATGTGCCTCTGCACTGTGGGGAGTAGAGTGCGCCTATGGCTTTGGCCGTATCAGTGTCCTTTTTAAGTTTTTCGATAGCAGTGTCCACCTCCAGCCCAAACAACTGCTGTCCATTAAATGGCATATTCAGCACGGCTTGTTGTATTTCCGGCTTCAATCCTGACGTACGCAGCCATGCGTGTCTCCTTATGGTCACTGCTGTATTTAATGTTCTAGCAGCTTTATCTGCAGCATCCATTGCCGAGCGTATCTGATTGTTCGAGATACTTTGTCCTTCCTCCACCACTTGTGCCCTTTTTTGGAACTCTTTGGGCAAATGTTCAATGAAATGTTGTATTTCGTCCCAATGAGCCCTATTGTATCTCGCCAGCAACGCCTGTGAGTTGGCAATGCGCCATTGGTTGGCCGCTTGTGCTGCAACCCTTTTCCCCGCAGCGTCGAACTTGCGACTCTCCTTGTCTGGAGGTGGTGCGTCTCCTGAGGCGAGTGAGTTCGCTCTTTTGCGAGCTGCCCCTACTACCACAGAGTCTGGTGTTAATTGCTGCGTGATGTATACCGGGTCTGTTGGTGGCGGCTTGTATTTCTTCTCCACCCTTGGAGTTATGGCCCTGCCCTTCACAGGCTCCTGAAACACCTGTTTGGAGTGTTTTAGCATTCCATGTAGCATAGGGAGACTTTGGTATTGGCTATGTGTGGAGGATAGTGTGTTAAATAAAAAATCATCCTTAATAGGCTCTGCATGCAGGGTGACATTATAAAACGCCTCTGCTCTTGACACCACCTGTGTGTAGGCTGTACTGTCCTCAGGTGGTGACGGTCTCACTGGATAACAGTCTTGGCTGTTATCTGATACTGGCGCATCATAAAGATCCCATGCGTCGGGATCATCCTGACTCATTCCAGTATGAGTTGGGGACTGCATCAGTGGTGGAGTGGCTACCGGTGAGGTCTGTGTTGAGCGTGGTGGAGATGGTGGCGGGGTTACTTGTCTTGCCACCTTTGCCTGTGGCTGCTTGTCTTTTTCTTGGAAGGCAAGTCTTCTTTTCCTACGAATTGGGGGAAGAGTACTTATCTTCCCTGTGTCTTTTTGGGTGTGGAGCCTTCTCAGAGTGTAATCTGGCTCCATTGACTCTAGTTCTTGTCCGAACCTATGTCCTTGCATTTGCGAAGACAGTCCCTGTTCCTCTGTGTAGGAACTTGTTTTCGGTTCCGAGGCCGGATGTTTCAGTATGGAAACTTTTTCGGCAGTCTTTTTTGGCGTTCCGGTCTCTCGGTGCCGACTCGTTTCGGTGCTGCCCTCTCGGTGCCGAACTTGCTCTGACCGCTGTCTCGGGGTCGAGTCTGCTCTGTGCCGGTATCTCGACCGGAGTCGGATGCCTTCGACACATGCGTGCCCTTTTTCGGTGCCGATGTTCGGTCACCTATTTTCCGGGTTAAGCCATGGCCTGCTGGCGGTGGCGTCCCCTGGGCTTTAGTGGTCTTTCCGTGAGTTTTGTGTGTCGACGTCTTACTCACGGTTTTCGGCGTCTGTTCGGGATCAACCTCGTCCGAGTCCGAATCCTCAATGGAGAAGGTTTCTTCTTCCTCCTCCAAGTGTTTTTGTCCTGTCGGCGCCGACGCCATCTGTAGTCTTCTCGCTCTTCGGTCTCTTAGTGTCTTCCTCGACCGAAACGCTCGACAGGCTTCACAAGTATCTTCTTTGTGTTCTGGAGACAAACACAAGTAACAGACCAGATGCTGATCTGTATAAGGATACTTGTTGTGACATTTGGGGCAGAAGCGGAATGGGGTCCGTTCCATTAGCCTTGAAGAGACATGTGGTCGGGCCGACCAGGCCCCGACGGGGATCGAAAACCCCAAAGGGCCACCGGAGCTCTTCAAAATTCGGTGTCGATCTGTTGTAACTAACCTGATACCGAACGCAAACAATACCATCGAAATCTCCGAGATTCTAACTATCTTTCCGAACCGAAACGCAAAGCGAAAAGGAACACGTCCGAACCCGATGGCGGAAAGAAAACAATCTAAGATGGAGTCGACGCCCATGCGCAATGGAGCCGAAAGGGAAGGAGTCACTCGATCTTGTGACTCGAAAAGACTTCTTAGAAGAAAAACAACTTGTAACACTCCGAGCCCAACACTAGATGGCGGGATGTGCAAAGCATGTGTATCTGCAGCTACACATGCCATCGAACATATATATATATGGAAAATGTCACTTACCCAGTGTACATCTGTTCGTGGCATTAGTCGCTGCAGATTCACATGCTGTGCACATCCCGCCATCTGGTGTTGGGCTCGGAGTGTTACAAGTTGTTTTTCTGTGAAGAAGTCTTTTCGAGTCACGAGATCGAGGGACTCCTCCCATTTCGGTTCCATTGCGCATGGGCGTCGACTCCATCTTAGATTGTTTTCCCCGCAGAGGGTGAGGTAGGAGTTGTGTATGCTAGGAATAGTGTCCATGCAATGGAGTGAATACGTATGTAGTTTAAAGTAATATATTTACAAATATACAGATGTTCAAGATCAACTTCTAAACGGCTACAGGCTCCCGGGGAGGCGGGTGGGCGCATGTGAATCTGCAGCGACTAATGCCACGAACAGATGTACACTGGGTAAGTGACATTTTCCGTTCGATGGCATGTGTAGCTGCAGATACACATGCTGTGCATAGACTAATAAGCAGTTATCTCCCCAAAAGCGGTGGTTCAGCCTGTAGGAGTTGAAGTTGTTTGAAACAATGTTCATAGCACTGCTTGACCTACTGTGGCTTGTTGTGCCGTTAACACATCTACACAGTAGTGTTTGGTAAATGTATGAAGCGTAGACCATGTAGCTGCCTTACATATTTCGGTCATTGGAATATTTCCTAGAAAGGCCATGGTAGCACCTTTCTTTCTAGTTGAGTGTGCCTTCGGTGTAATAGGCAGTTCTCTTTTTGCTTTAAGATAACAGGTTTGAATGCACTTAACTATCCATCCAGCAATGCCTTGTTTAGAAATTGGATTTCCTGTATGAGGTTTTTGGAAAGCAATAAATAATTGTTTTGTTTTTCGAATTAGCTTTGTTCTGTCAATGTAGTACATTAACGCTCTTTTGATGTCTAATGTATGTAGTGCTCTTTCAGCTACAGAATCTGGCTGTGGGAAGAACACTGGTAATTCTACTGTTTGATTCAAGTGGAACGGTGATATGACTTTTGGTAAAAATTTAGGATTTGTCCGTAGAACTACTTTATGCTTGTGTATTTGAATAAATGGTTCTTGTATGGTAAATGCTTGAATCTCACTTACTCTTCTTAGAGATGTGATGGCCATTAAAAATGCAACTTTCCATGTTAAGTATTGCATTTCACAAGAGTGCATGGGCTCAAAAGGTGGACCCATGAGTCGTGTTAAGACAATGTTGAGGTTCCATGAAGGAACTGGTGGTGTTCTTGGTGGTATAATTCTCTTTAGGCCTTCCATAAACGCTTTTATGACTGGTATCCTAAATAGTGAAGTTGAGTGCGTAATTTGCAGGTAAGCTGAAATTGCGGTAAGATGTATCTTAATGGAAGAAAAAGCTAGCTTTGACTTTTGCAAATGTAGTAAGTATCTTACGATGTCTTTGGCAGATGCGTGTAAGGGTTGAATTTGATTATTATGGCAGTAATAAACAAATCTTTTCCACTTATTTGCATAGCAATGTCTAGTGGTAGGTTTCCTAGCTTGTTTTATGACCTCCATACATTCCTGTGTAAGGTCTAAGTGTTCGAACTCTAGGACTTCAGGAGCCAAATTGCTAGATTCAGCGATGCTGGATTTGGATGTCTGATCTGTTGTTTGTGTTGCGTTAACAGATCTGGTCTGTTTGGTAGTTTGACATGAGACACTACTGAGAGGTCTAGTAGTGTTGTGTACCAAGGTTGTCTTGCCCATGTTGGCGCTATTAGTATGAGTCTGAGTTTGTTTTGACTCAACTTGTTTACCAGATATGGAAGGAGTGGGAGAGGGGGAAAAGCGTAAGCAAATATCCCTGACCAACTTATCCATAACGCATTGCCCTGAGACTGATCTTGTGGGTACCTGGATGCGAAGTTTCGCCATTTTGCGTTTTCCTTTGTTGCAATTAGATCTATTTGTGGTGTTCCCCAATTCTGGAAGTAAGTGTTCAGTATTTGGGGGTGAATCTCCCATGTGTGGATCTGTTGGTGATCCCGAGAGAGATTGTCTGCTAACTGATTCTGAATTCCTGGAATGAATTGTGCTATTAGGCGAATGTGGTTGTGAATCGCCCAATGCCATATTCTCTGTGCCAGGAGACACAACTGTGTTGAGCGTGTCCCTCCCTGTTTGTTTAGGTAATACATTGTTGTCATGTTGTCTGTTTTGACAAGAATGTGTTTGTGGCTTATTATGGGTTGAAATGCTTTCAGCGCTAGAAATACTGCCAATAGTTCTAAGTGATTTATGTGAAACTGTTTTTGCTGAGTGTCCCATTGTCCTTGGATGCTGTGTTGATTGAGGTGTGCTCCCCACCCTATCATGGAGGCATCTGTCGTTATTACATATTGTGGCACTGGGTCTTGGAAAGGCCGCCCTTGGTTTAAATTTATACTGTTCCACCATTGAAGCATGGTGTATGTTTGGCGGTCTACCAACACCAGATCTAGAAGTTGACCCTGTGCCTGTGACCATTGTGATGCTAGGCACTGTTGTAAGGGCCGCATGTGCAACCTTGCGTTTGGGACAATGGCTATGCATGATGACATCATGCCTAGGAGTTTCATCACCATTTTGACTTGTATTTTTTGTTTTGGATACATGGCCTGTATTACATTGTGAAATGCCTGAACCCTTTGTGGGCTTGGAGTGGCAATCCCTTTTGCTGTGCTGATTGTCACCCCTAAGTATTGCTGTGTTTGACACGGCAGAAGGTGTGACTTTGTGTAGTGAAACCTAGTTTGTGGAGGGTTTCTATGACATACTTTGTGTGTTGTGAACACCGTTCTAGCGTGTTGGTTTTGATTAACCAATCATCTAGGTACGGGAACACATGTATTTGCTGCCTTCTGATATGTGCAGCTACGACTGCCAGGCATTTTGTAAAAACTCTTGGCGCAGTTGTTATTCCGAATGGCAACACCTTGAATTGGTAATATACCCTTTGGAATACAAACCTTAGGTACTTTCTGTGTGAAGGATGTATCGGTATATGGAAATATGCATCCTTTAGGTCTAGTGTTGTCATGTAGTCTTGTTGTTTGAGCAGTGGGATTACGTCCTGTAATGTCACCATGTGAAAGTGATCTGATTTGATGTAGGTATTTAATGTTCTTAGATCTAATATAGGTCTCAGACTCTTGTCTTTTTTGGGTATGAGAAAGTACAGAGACTAAACTCCTGTTTCTTTCTGTTGGTTTGGTACTAATTCTATTGCTTCTTTTTGTAGCAATGCCTGAACTTCTAGTCCTAGAAGATCTATATGTTGTTTTGACATATTGTGTGTTTTCGGTGGGACGTTTGGAGGGAATTTGAGAAATTCTATGCAATAACCATGCTGGATAATTGCCAGTACCCAAGTGTCTGTTGTTATCTCCTCCCAATGTTTGTAAAATTTGCTTAGTCTCCCCCCCACAGGTGTTATGTGTTGGGGATGTGTGACTTGGAAGTCACTGCTTGTTTTGTGGAGTTTTGGGGCTTTGGAACTTTCCTCTATTCTTTTGGAATTGTCCCCCTCTATATTGCCCCCGAAAACTTCCCCGCTGATATTGGCTTTGATAAGTGGGCCTTGCTTGTGAGGTTGTGGCCTCTGGAGGTTGACCTCGAAACCCTCCCCTAAATTGTGTTTTGCAAAATGTGCCTCTGCTCTGTGGGGAGTAGAGTGCGCCCATGGCTTTTGCCGTATCAGTATCTTTTTTGAGTTTCTCAATAGCAGTGTCGACTTCCGGCCCAAACAACTGCTGTTCATTAAAGGGCATATTCAGCACGGCTTGTTGTATTTCCGGCTTGAATCCTGACGTACGCAACCATGCGTGTCTCCTTATCGTTATTGCAGTATTTACTGTCCTTGCAGCCGTATCTGCTGCATTCATTGCTGACCGTATATGATTATTGGAGATACTTTGTCCTTCTTCCACCACTTGTTGTGCCCTTTTCTGGAACTCTTTGGGTAAGTGTTCTATGAAATGCTGCATTTCGTCCCAATGAGCTCTATCGTATCTTGCCAAAAGTGCTTGTGAGTTGGCAATGCGCCATTGGTTTCCTGCTTGTGCTGCAACTCTTTTACCCGCAGCATCGAATTTGCGACTCTCCTTGTCTGGAGGTGGTGCGTCTCCCGAGGTATGAGAGTTTGCTCTCTTGTGAGCTGCCCCGACAACCACAGAGTCTGGTGTTAATTGCTGCGTAATATAAACAGGGTCTGTTGGCGGTGGCTTGTACTTCTTCTCCACCCTTGGAGTTATGGCTCTGCCTTTTACAGGATCCTGAAATATTTGTTTGGAATGTTTTAGCATTCCAGGGAGCCTAGGTAAGCTTTGGTATTGGCTATGAGTGGAGGATAGTGTATTAAACAAAAAGTCATCCTCAATTGGTTCTGCATGCAAGGTGACGTTATGAAAAGCAGCTGCCCTTGAGACCACCTGCGTGTAGGATGTACTGTCTTCAGGTGGCGACTGCCTCGCAGGATAACAGTCTGGGCTGTTATCTGATACAGGAGCATCATAAAGGTCCCATGCGTCGGGATCATCTTGACTCATTGCAGTATGAGTGGCTACCAGTGATGTGTGCACTGATGGTGGTGGAGATGGTGGTGGAGTTGTTTGTCTTGCCACCTTTGCCTGTGGCTGCTTGTCCTTTTCTTGAAAGGCAAGTCTTCTTTTCATCTTAATTGGGGGAAGAGTGCTTATCTTCCCTGTGTCCTTTTGAATGTGGAGCCTTTTTTGAGTGTAGTCTGGCTCTACTGATTCAAGTTCTTCTCCGAACTTATGTTTTTGCATCTGGGAGGACAATCCCTGTTCCTCTGTGTAGGAACCTGTTTTCGGTTCAGAGGCTGGATGTTTCGGAATCGAAACCTTTTCGGTCGCCTTTTTGGGCTCCGATGAAACCTTCTTTGTTTTCGGCGTCGTGGTGTCTCGGTGCCGACCCATTTCGGTGCCACTGTCTCGGTGCCGAATCTGCTCGGAGCCGCTGTCTCGGGCCCGAGATTGCTGTGTGGCGGTATCTCGACCGGAGTCGGATGACTTCGCCACAAGCGTGCCCTGTTTCGGTGCCGATGATCGGTCACCTATTTTTCGGGTTAAGCCATGGCCTGTTGGCAGTGGCGTCCCCTGGGCTTTTGTTGTCTTCTCGTAAGTTTTATGTTTCGACGTCTTACTCACGGTTTTCGGCGTTTCTTCGGGATCAAGCTCGTCCGAGTCCGATTCCTGAATGGAGAAGGTTTCTTCTTCCTCCTCGAAACGCCCTTGTCCTGTCGGCGCCGACGCCATCTGCAGTCTTCTTGCTCTTCGGTCTCTTAATGTCTTCCTCGACCGAAACGCTCGACAGGCTTCATAGGTATCCTCCTTGTGCTCTGGAGACAGACACAAGTTACAGACCAGATGCTGATCTGTATACGGATACTTGTTATGACATTTTGGGCAGAAGCGGAATGGGGTCCGTTCCATCAGCCTTGAAGAGACACGTGGCCGGGCCGACCAGGCCCCGACGGAGAATAGAAAAAACCTCGAAGGGCCACCGGAGCTCTTCAAAAGTCGGTGTCGATCTGTTGTAACTAACCCGATACCGAACGCAAACAATACCGACGATTTTTCCGAGATTCTAACTAACTTTCCGACCCGAAACACGGAGCGAAAAGGAACACGTCCGAACCCGATGGCGGAAAAAAAACAATCTAAGATGAAGTCGACGCCCATGCGCAATGGAGCCGAAATGGGAGGAGTCCCTCGATCTCGTGACTCGAAAAGACTTCTTCGAAGAAAAACAACTTGTAACACTCCGAGCCCAACACCAGATGGCGGGATGTGCACAGCATGTGTATCTGCAGCTACACATGCCATCGAACATATATTATAATAATAACATAATTAAAGCGACAACCTAATTTGTTTTCAGAATGACCGTTTTCCTTAATCTGTTTCATTCTTCCTAGGCTCTGGTACAACAAAACAAGATGCTTCATCATCGTTCTTGACTGGCTTGCGCTTCAAAAGAGGAAGATGGGACACAAAGAAAGGACTATGTTATGGACTGCCTTCTGTTCATTGGACAAAATTCCTACTGTTTATTGGTTGACACTGTACTCATTTTTCCCAAATGTTCATGGGACTTGTAGTTGTGTATTGGTTTCTTGGCTGCTCATTAAATAAAGTGGAGAAAGCAAGGCATAGTCCTCGCCTCCGAGTCCTTAATAGATTTGAAACTTTCAGTTACGATAGCTAGGAAATTTTTCATTACAGTAGCATAGAGTGCAGTGTTGCAGAGTGGTGTAGAGTGGAGTTGTGCAGAGTAGGTTGTAGTGGCTTAAACTAGAGTGTGTAGAGTGCATTGGCCAAAACTGCAGTGGCAAAGAGTAGAGTGGTACTAGGTCGAGTAGAGAGGCGTAGCATGAAGTGGCTTAGAGTACAGTGGCATAGAGTAGAGTGGTGCAGAGTCCAGTGGCATGAAGTGGTGCAGAGCTGAATGCAGTGGTGTGGAGAGGTGCAGAGTAGAGTGAAGTATTCATGGGATGGTAGCACACTGCCATTACAGACAACACATTTACAATTGAAATGACCATTACATTTGGACAGACCTACAGTTTTACTAATAAAACTATACAGTACACAGACACAAATGTGTGGAAATCACATCACCTATGGTGTATTGATTTGTTTTGATCATACTAAATTATTTGTTTCCAACACACTATAGAAATAACAAAAAAAGTGTTTTCTTTTGTTCCTAATTCTGATATATTCTGAAATACTTACACAATTCATTTAAATGGTCCTGTGTGCTAGAAAAAACCTCTTTCTAACCCCAGTATACAGCAAGATTGTCGCATAAATCTTCTCATTTTGAAGTCAGAGAAATAAAGGTAAACAAGTGCCCTCCGAAGACAGCGCCTGACATTTGACCTTGGTCTTTCGAATGCACAGCAAATGTGGTAAGATAAGGACAATATTTATAGACCTACTTACAGAAAAGGAGCACTCGGGAGAGTACTGTAAATAAGACTTGGGCAAGGGAAGGAACAAACTCCAACTGGAGAGTCTAAAACGAGTAAAGCCAGCAAACAGAAAGCAAGAAAACATGAGTTACAAACCACAAAGCGAATGGCAAGCAACAGGGCAAATTCATTCCTAGGTGAGAAGTCCCCAAAATGTCTTTAGCAAAAGAGACAGCTGCACTGCCTGGTAGAGTGCGACCTGAAAGGCAAGAGGCAAACATACTAGAGTGCTAAAGTCTGAATCCATCAACTGTCTATGTTCAAGCAAAATATGCATATATCTGTAATAATGTGACTATGTATTGACTGATACAAAGAAAGAAAGCATCTCAACGAAAAATACCCATGTATTCAAATATAAAAAAGTTTCACTACAGAAAGCAATTTCACTACCAATTTGTTAACACAAGTCATGTTTGCATGTGAAAATCGAATCTGAAATGCATGCCGATCACACTCGAGTCATATGACCCATTGCTGCCAAAGCATATGCAGACTTATTGAAAAGGCTAACCAATGTTTCTGATACAATTACATCACCCAAATTACATCAAGACGCTGGATAAGGTGTACTATCACGAAGAAAAGGCCTCAAAGAGAAGAGATTAGTATCAAGAAAATAAACAGCAAACACCAAAATATATCAAACCACTAAAGAAATGAACGCCGTGTACATTTGTAAAGGGTCTGAAAGCAGCTACATTCCAAAGGCAGGAAGTAACAAAACTCATTTCCTTAACATTGAGCGGAACTGAGCTTTGGGCTGAAAGAACAGTTCCTCTTTGCCTGACCTCACATGTTTTCGAGTGAGCCTTAGATTACTCAGGAAGTGCGCTGACACCACAATGAAGCTGTTCGTGTTCTTTAAATGGCGTTGTTTAAAAATGTACCAAGTTAAGGTGCTTCCTCTTCACGTGCTTGGATTCCAGACATGATCATGTAACTTCCTCTCAACGTGTTTGTGTTATAATCTGTATATACATACACATATATCACCAGAATTGCTTCTTCACTAAAGAAGACAACATCGTAGTCACTGTTGTCTTCTTTAGTGAAGAAGCAATTCTGGTGATTTGGAAGGGCTTGCGACCCTTACGTAGTCTGCTGTGTTGGGCGCAGACTGAAACGCCCCTGTTTAGCATTTTTTAAGAATATATATACTTATATAAATATTTATAGCATGTAGTATAGTTATTTATCACAATAGATTTATTAGGGAGGTAGTATTCCATTAGTATATGATGTATTTTCTTTCTAGATTTTCCTTGTAGTGTGATTTATTTCTAGATGGTACGCTCCAGGTGTCTCCTTAGAATGTGGAGGTAATGGCACACCCGGGAGTCCACTTTAGAATGTTGAGGTGTGAGTCTGTGTGGAACCTGGAGCGGTGAGACAGTATTTAAGGTGTTTTGCCAATAAAATGATAAACTATCCTGATTAAGTTTTGAATCTTTAACAGTTTGGATTCTACAAATGTTCATTTATCCAAAGTTGCGCAGCTGACTGGATCATGGGGCTTGAAGTATAGGTTTCAGATTGACATACACGGCAGTGGAAGGCTTCACATACGAGTTCTATTAAACTTAGTTTTTCGCAAGCACACAATTCACTCCTTAAAGTGAACCCAGGGCAGTTTCAGGTTGCAATGGGAAATAGAAACTAATTGGTTTCTGAGTGGTTGCGTCATTCAAAAGGGTCAGATAATCTAACCTTACCTTTCCCCGGCCATGAGTGGGCACTCCGGGGGTCAGGGGTCATATGGCATCTATATGTAATTAAACAATCAGATCGCTTTTTGCTTTTATTACCTCTTTCTCACTCGTATTATCGCCATTCTACCCAGATATGACACGGTCAAGAACACTCTATAAAATTATTGCGTAAATACAGATTTTTAAAGCGCAACCGTTACCCCAGCCGGTGGTCACTGGCTACAAAGATAACAGGCAAGATTAGTTTAGTTTGACGTGCCAGGGTATTCTACAATTTCCCAGCTAGGTAGAAAAAAAACACAACCCAAAGTCTAGATCGCCAAAATCTGTGGATGGTCAGTAGTTTGATCTTGTGGGTGCATATAAATGAATGAGCACCTGAACATTTTTGGGCCTTTTTAGATAGGGCATGGAAGGTAAGTACTTAAGATTTAAAAAGTGTTATTTTACGGTTCTGCAACCAGTGAAGGGCAGTAAGTTGATGGCTTGATATCTGGGGATATTGAAGATTTACAAAGAGTTATTGTATGGCTCTGCAACCAATGAAGGTCACTAGATTGTTGTCTGGGGATACTGAAGATAAATCTGGCTGCAGCATTCTTCGTAATCTGCAGTCATTTAATGGAATATTTGTAGAGTCTTTATCACAGGGACTAACTATAGTCCAAACTTGAAGTAATTAAGGTATGGATCACAGATTTTCAGCAAGAGAAAGGCAGAATGTCCAGAAATTTCCTCAGGACGTTTAATAACATGAAATTAGTACCTACAACATAAGCAATTTGAATCTTGAGTTTTAAAGTATAGGTCATAGTCAAATTAGATGTCTAGATCTCAGAGGGAGCTGGCTGGACTAACTTAGTAGGCCACCAGGCGGATGACCGGACAGCCTTGAAAGTGTTGAAAAAAAGAATGTCAGTCTTCTCCCCGTTAGGCTTCAGGCAGCTTTGTTGCATCCGGTAAACAAAACTAAAAATGTGACACCGTATCGCCAGCACAAGATATTATTTTGATGCCAAAAGGCTGAACAAACATTTATGATTGCTTTATGTATACATTGAGTAGAATGGGCTCAAGGAGGTACTCCATATTGTAGTGGTCTAGAGGAGACAAATGAGTCAAGTGTTACTATCTGCTGACAATCTGATAAAAAGGACACAATCAACAGCAGGTCCTTCTAAGCCAAGCTGACAAATACATTCCAGAAAAAGTTTATGAGAGGCTTATTGAGTTCTACGAAGACCGGTTCTGCTGAGCTCCCATAGTCTACAGTTAGGCAGTTTATCTGAAACCAGAAGAGGGGATTGATTCAGTACTGTACAGAGGGCGAAACCTAAACTGGTATTCATTCAACAAGGAGCTAATTTCCAAATAAGCTGACATTTGGTGATTGATTTTTACAGTATTTTAGAACCAAGTGCCAAGAGAAATGTAGGTCTAAAACTGGATAATTCTGAAGGGCCTGTGCTTTTTTCAAGAGCGGTTTTATGTAGGTTAGCTTCCAAGTATTGGATCTTAAGTAGAGCTGAAGGAACAATGTAATCAGGAACAGAGGTAAGGGGGAGCTCCTTTTCCAATTTAAAATTAGAAGAGAGCCAATGATTCACAGAAGACCTGGATTTGCAGTTCATTATGGCAGATTGAATGTATTCCATCATTACTGGACTGAAGTTCTTTAACTTCTGAGGCTGAGAAATTGGTATAAACAAGTGTAAAATGGAAGAAACATCTAGTGGGGTTTGTATAGAAAAGCTGTCCTAGAGAGTGAAAATGTTATTATGAAAGGACATGACAATTTTCTGCAGATCTCTTATGACGGGAGAGGTTGTAAGCCGAAGCATGACGGGCAGAAATTATGATGGTGATTTCCTTATATGAATAATTAGAAGCAGGCACCTTTCCTGCACAATAAGATGCAAAGACTGCCTTGGTGAGTTTGAGGTAGCCTTTAGTTGCAGTCTTGTATACTATTTTAAAGTCGTAATCAGGAGTTGCCTTCAATTGGAGTTTTAAACTTATGCAGTCTTGGCTTGCTTCTTTAAGTGTATCTATAGGCACCAAGGGTCAGTAAGCTTAAAGTGGATGGATTTACTGGAGTTAATTTGAGCTAATGAATCGACAACTGATGAGATCAGAGTGTAAAAGGCTAAAACACTTTCAACGAGCTTAACTTAAAACGTAGAGGGCCATGAGGCTAGAGCTGTAATACATTTTGTTTCATTAAAGTTAGACCAGGTTCAGACAGGTTTATACTGATTCAATTTATTGGGACTTGGAGTTTTGGAATCTTGAGCGAAAGGAACAACCTAATAGTCTGACCAGACCAAAGAGATAAGTTGGTTTAAGCGAACTTCTGGTAAGCCTTTAATGTGGTGTTCTTTGTGGATGGGTGTAAGAACTAATTGCTTCTAGTTGATCGCTGGCATGTTACTGACCAAAAGCTGTAGGGTGAGTGTCATCAGGAACCAGGGTCCTCAACTTCATCTGGGTTGTCTGCAAATTAAACTGAAGTAGAGGTTGATAAGTAAGTACTCCTGAAAATGAAAGTAGCTTGCAAGATTGTTAGTGAAAAGATCAGAGTTTCTGCTCCGGGTAAGGTTATGTTTTTCAATACAGGGCATGTGGATCGAGAACAAAAATATATTGTGATGCCACCTCCAGTACGAAGAAGTCGATTTAAGTGAACAATAGAAAAACGGTAGGAATGGCTATGTTTACATCGAGCATGGAGGAATAGGATAGCAATATTTCAGAAAGAAAAAAGGAAGTCTGGTTGTGGGCTGAAATAAAATGATTTAAAATTAATGTTTTGGTATTGAGTGTACGTTAATAAGCCACCCATTAAAAACTCTAATGTTTTTTTCAAACTAGCTTCAGATCGCAATGTAGCACCATCAATAAGAACATCATAGAAGTATCGTATCTGGCACAGCAAGCTATTTCACACATAGGCATCTCTCTTTTTGCATGCTTCACAGGCTACTGTGCTACTTTTGATAAAGTGGATAGAAACATACTGTGGATAAAGCTTTCAAATTTGGGCCTTCCTCGCCCACTACTAAAAGCAATCATGTCACTAGACTCAGAGCTATGGATCAACGTTATAAGGTAACAAAAACAAGGTTGCATTTGACACTAGTTAACTTTAGCCTATACATGGCAGACATTAGAGAAGAAATAGGGAACCCTAGATCTCCACCCCCTCCCCAAAAAAATAAGGAACCAACTGATCCAAATGCTCTAGTATGCAGTTGATATTGTTTTATTGGATCAAACTCACATTGGCCTACAAAGAACTTTACACTAGCTGGACGAATTTAACATTGCTAACCAACTAGATCTTAATGAACAGAAGTAAAAAATAGTGATGTTTGGAAAATATGGAACCAAAAACAAGAATATCCGAAGGGGTGGAGCCAAAACCCTTCACAACACTGTTTCTTACATTTATCTCAGCATCTGCATATCAGAAAATGGATTGCCTAGGCTGTACTAAAGAAAACTAAGAACAAAGGTACTTCCATTTCTTTTGGGCTGTGTAGGCTGGTATAACAAATACACAGCCCCTCACAGCAAGCTGTTTTTAAAAGAAGCAGGAGCCAATCTCCTACCCAAACTTGGCTTATGGCCATAATGGATACACAGGATAAATTCGCCAGCACCCTGTATCTGATCCAGGCAGCCTGTAAAAATGTCATAAAGCCAATCATTGACAAAATCCTAATAACAAGAATCCATGGTCTTATTTGCAGGAAGCAAAGCAAGCCTTGAACATGAGCGGCATCTGTGACAATCAGCTATCAAGGATCACCTTGAAGTTTGCAATTAAATCGCAAATAACCCTCCTGAGACCTACTGAAGATATGTTCGTATTTTCTAAAAGAAAATCATCCTCGGTTATCATAGGCTCTTATGAGGTGGTCAATGTGCAAAATTATTTATCTGAACACACACACAGGCTAATAAGACAGCAAATAATAAGAATGAGATTTATGCACTTTCCAATTACAGAATTCAGACTATCCTAAGGTTCAGAATTCTTTTCACAGCTACTTTGTAGACTCAGTTATTATAACAAGGAGTCCTTAGTCCATCTTCTATGCTTCTGTCCGATGGTAGAATCAAAGCAACGAAAATACATAAAACTGATCATGTGTAAAAACAGACTGACAAGTTGCAGTGAGGTTATCGTCCACTGCCTAAACATCAAAAACATTTCTCAACCTATTGCTACGCTAGATTTTTACAATGTGCTTTTAAAAGGCCTCTTAATTAGTTATAACCTTAAAACGTGAATTTTAAGTGTTATTAATTTACTTTAATACTGTGGCACTGTGTTTGGTTATTTTTATTGAGCATGTTTTTGGTTGTAATGATTTTAATGAATTCATTGTAGTAAACGTCTTACTTACGTGTCCAAGCGAGTATTTAAAAAAAAGAACGGACACTACTTAAAGGCTGAATTGCTTGTCAGGTTTCATAGAAAGTGGCACTTTGCTCCTCGTTTGCAGTGGAAAACAATACAATTATCTTCTCCTTATTTGTTGAAAGAACACAGCAAAAGTATTTTAAGTGAACTGGGGTTTCAACACACTGGTCATAGGTGCATAGTCTAGCCTGCTGACATCCCGAAGATAAACCTTTTTGCAGCATCCAAAGAAGGGTACCCCCAGGATAAATCTAAAATAGTGCATTCATTTGGGGCAAGAACAACGTTTCAGGGTAAGGCTCTTTACCATCCAATAATTTGATTTTAAAGTAAGTGGTAGCCATAGTGGTATGGGATTTGTTTTAAAGATTAAAATCAGTTGCTGTTTCCAAAATGGGATGTTATTTTCTCCTTGTCTTGCATAGTCCTAATTGCTGGATCTGTCCAAAATCTGGCTCAATTGATGTTACTTAGTACCTGTGATATTTGACCAATCTTTGGTAGGCTCTCTAAGAAGAACCCTCAACACGGTCAGGAACGTCCAGCAGTAGGATTCGTCTATAGTTTACATAAATAATAACCATTTTAAAAAACTGACATAAAACGGTAAATCTCCGATCCGCACCTCATTGTACCAAGTAAAATTCTGGACTGCGCAGGCACAGATGGCAGTCACCTCTGAACCAGAATCAAAAACTGCAATTGCAGTCTTTACACAAACTTCATATTTTTGTATTATAAGTCGTGCATGTCTGTGTTGTGGAGTTGCAGTCCCCTTGTGTCAAAGAAATTGCAAACCTTCAGAATTTCTATTAAACAGAAGTAATGCAAAAATGTTGGTATCAAAGACACCCCTGAATTTCGTAAACTGGGCCGGCCATTTACCAGTTGAGGTAAGGTGAAATTCTAGTTAGTCTAACTCCAATGCCAGTTTCTTTACAATATTGTTAGTAAAGATCTTATGCTCGAGTTTATGCTAAAACTGTAATTTTACAATGAAGAGTACAAGCTACAATTTTTTTGTCCCACATTATTGCTCAAATCCAGGCAAGAGATTTCAAAATGCATTCAAATGAGGAGAGCTAGTTTTTTTCAACTACAGGACATATTTCTCTAGATTTTCAGTGATTTAGGTCTAAATAAAAAATTACAATGGCTTTTCATCACCTGCACTCGCTCTATTGTTCAGAATACCTCTTCCAACTTGGGCTTTATCTTTCTCTTATGATTGAAAGCTGCCAAAGTTTCTAAGAGATCAACTGCATCCCTCACATAAATCTTCCCCTTTCTTATCTTACAATCTTTGATTTTAGCTGCTTTGGAACAAATTTTTCCTATCTCCATTTTCCCTCATAAATGAATGGTTCTAGTGTGATATACATCAACAACACAAAATTGCCTGTACTATGTTAGCAGCACAGGTTGAGAGGAGTGTGGATAACTAAAAATATTCTTTTATGGGGCATAAAGTACCTAGGCTTCTGTTTTGCTTTACTTTTGACTGAGCCAAGATATACACACTGAAAGGAGTCAAAAAGATTCTCTGGAATGCATTTCTTAATCTGAAGAAGACATTTATTATTACTTTTTGCAAGGTTTGTGAAGGAAGGTTTGAATAGTAAAAAGTGTACTTTCAAAATGTGCAACAACGTAAGACCATGTGTAAAGAATCTTCAATCTATGAACAGCAAATATGTACATGCGAGGATACACTTATATTGATATATATATAGATATATATATTCATACGCAATGCAAAGCAAATAATTAATAAAAAATCAAAACCGTAGGGCCTATCAGATGCTTCATCCTTCTCATATCAGCAAGAAGATGACCCCATTCAACTGCGAGAAAGAGATCTCCACCCTCAGTACAGATGTCAGGCATTTGATGCCCAATCCTGACTGAGGTCTCGGAATTCACCACTATTGTACAAGGCCATCTTTTTATATCTTAAAGAACTGTGGAAAGGGCTTTCTGAAGAAGAAAAAACTCTGATAAAAAGGAAATATAAAAAAATGCTGACTATGTTTAGGTAAGCTTTGAAAGAAACGCGATGATAACTGGCCAAAATCCCAAGGCATCCCTCCCAAAGTCAGACCGTTCTCTGCTTGTAATATAAACATCCTTCTGGTACATTATTATCGTGCTCACTGCTTACCTCCTACAAATTATGTACCAGTCCTAGGTGATATTAAGTCCTAGCTCTTCGGTGAGAAGGTAAACACACAAAAATTAAAAACAAGTTGCATAACATGTTTGAGCGGAAATATACTCGCATCTTTATTGTGACGGTGAAGCTAAGCTGAATACAAAATGGAGTCTATAACCAGTGACCACTAAAGTGACAGTGGGCAGCTAAGCCAAGTGCAAAGTGGTGTGACACGACATCAGTGGTCAACACACAAATATCACTACAGTTTCTAACTGTATTAACTAAACTACAAAATATGCTGTTCACTATATAATGGTCATGCTGCAACAGTCTTTACACTTTACCTCTGCTGTACAAGTATAAGAGCAAGGAATCCATCTCTCAAGTCAGAAAAACATGCTTTGTTCTAGGGCAGTGTTACTCAAAGTACGGCCCGGGGGGGGCATGCGGCCCTCCTGACCTTTACATGCAGCGCCCCCTTGTAAACAGCAGCACTGTCCGGCTGTTTAATAAGGGAGCACTACTATTCCAAAAGATGTTAACTATAGGGGCAAGCTTTTATTTTGAGCAAAACTAACTTAACTATAGCCAAAGAAAGGAAGTAAAGGTATCCTGCACCACTCCACTTTAGAACACATTAACGTGATGTGAAAGTCTCCACAAAAATCCAAAAAAGTGCATTTCTTTAACATGCAGAAGCGTTTCACCTTAGACTATCAGTGCATTCAGGCGTATTTATTCTCAAGTGACAGCTCAAATCTGCAGGGCAAACAATCTTATTAATATGATTCATCTCCATTTTTTCCACAGATATTCTAGACCCCAGTTTGGCTTTCCATTTCCATTTTCCTGAATAATCAGGTTCTTCAGCTTCATTTGTAAATATAATAGTGCATACCATGAATTTGTTAATTGTCTACAGACCCTGTAAAAGATAGATTCAGATTTCTCCCCAAACCACTTATAATTTCTCCAAAATGTTGTTTAATCATGCAGAATTTAGAAAATGTATGCAAGGGTTCTTTAGTATTGCTGATAATTAAAACAAAAAATAAAATTCCACACTTTTTCAATATCCAATATCCCCCCAAGGCCCTTCTTTTACTCCTATTACCATGTATTGGAAGATTTTGCCAAATAAATCTGTGTGATTCAAATAATTCCACAGAGGCATAATACTGTATTGCTGTGGAAACTTCCACTCCTTCGTTAGGTCCCAAATTTTGCTCCAAGAAACCTGAACTAGTTCTTATCCCCTTCAATTACAGCAGCTCGCTAGTATTTCCTTACAGCTGAGATGACCCGGTCAGCTTAAAATTAGGGTCAAGGCAATTTTTTCAGGTTGTTCAGTGAGATCTGAAAGCCCAGATGAAAGCTTATTCCCTGGATGCGGGCAAAAAAATGAGTAGATGTAAATGGGGATTTTCTGCAGTAAGAAGAAACATTTAGGTAAAATTATCAGCTTGATAAAGTAATCCTCTCTACCAGGGATACATGGAGCTTATTCTATCTTTTCAGTTCAACTAATGTCTTAGCTATTAATCTCTCTGTAAGATGTTAACACTGCAGAAACACTGGCACAGCATTGAGTCAAATCAAGAAGCATTGATATCTCAGTTCCTCCCGGGTATGTCAGAACCCCAGTGGAAGATCAGACTACTTAGAGTAGCTTTATGCTGTTGGAAGAGAAGCATGAAGAAAACATCACAGATCCAAATGTATGCCTCTGCAATAATGCTGGCTAGCACTCCTACAGTAAGAGGCTTCCTCACAGCAGCAATGATGTGGGTGTAAACAGAGGGGGAGGGGTGGGGGACGGGGGCTAGTAACATTAGGAGTTATTATGGGACAGTGGAGCTCAGAGCACTGGATAATTTAAGAGCGAAATATGGCTTGCCCTTTGGTCAGTTTGTAACACATGGGACAATAATGCATACACTGAGGCACATATGGGAAACTAAAACATGGGAACCACTTACACATGATCTATTACAATTAATGCCAACAATATGGCCTCAGGGCAAGATGATAACATGTTAATATAAAACACTTGTCTCAATGATAAAAACAAGCATAGTCAAATTGAAGGCTACTTGGTAAACAAGTCCGGGGTTAGGCACCGAAGATGAAGACTGTGGCAAAATAATAAGCTACATGTGCAAAGTATCCAGGAACTCTAGGTTCAAAACCATTTTGTTTACCATCAAATGTATTTAACTCCACAGAGACAAAAGAGATTAATGGGGATGGAGTCAATTTCATGCTTCATATGCCACCTTCTCCATGCTGATTGTTTTCTGCACGGTATGGAGCTTCCCTCAAGTCCCTGAGCACTAGGGTAAGGTATGCAGACATCAAAAACAGGCTGGACAATGAAGATTTACAGAGAACAGAGGTGTGCCTCCTGAGGTTATTTCAACAACCTGAACCCAACAAAGCAGGTCAGATATTTCTTGATCTGGCATATGTTTTAGCTAAAAGAGCATCGGCAATGAGGTGGAAGACGAGGAATGGCCATGCGTATACCAAATGCGTAAATGAAGTTACAAAACTGGCCACGTTTAAAAGCGTTTTACGTCAAAGGAAACAAAAAAGGCCAACTGGAACACCCACTCGTAGACTTAAAAGTAAGAGCCCTTCCATACAGTTGTCAGCAACCACCATGAACCCAGTCTTAACTAAAGATGAGGGAACAGCTGCTCAACTGGTCACAGACCTCTATCACAGTTATAAAACAAATATTAAGTTGATGTTCTAAGATGCAGCATAAAGAAAGTGTGATTGTGAAGTCATCACAACACGTCAAATGGAATTACTGGGAAATGCTCAGCAAAGCTAAAGGCACATTTACATCAGGTAATCCAGGACTGCCAGAATGGTAGACTCAGTGCCCATTGAAATTCTAATATAATTTGAAAACAATCCTAACAGGATCTAAGATCCCAAATAGTCACTCAATGAAGACCTCCAAAATTGCAGGTTCTCTACGGAAATCAACTAGAAATTAGATTGATCCAAAGGGTGAAGGCCTGAAGAGAAGGTTTCCTTCATGACTGCACTTTGATGAAAATTCATTCCTGGCAACTAATTACATAAGTAACTCCTGACATATCAACAGGATTTATACCAGGTAAAGTGAAGTACTTTGAGACCTTCCCACCTCTCCCACATCATTAAAAATCCTTAGTAATTCAAGAAGACAGCTCATACAGCCTTTACAGGCATCTGAAATAAGTCCAGAGAATTATTAGGAACCACATGTTTTTCAACTGCCAGCATGCAGAAACCATCAAATCTCTAAATGCCTCCTGTAGATGATTAACTATGCACAGGCTATAACTATCATTACTGAATCTGTGGTCCAGATCGTCATCAATATTGGCAACCAGTAAACCTCTTCCTATAACCATTTATATCAACTCACATTGAAAATCAAGACCTTTTGGAACTTAACTGCTGCACATCAGCCAATATGATCACCTCCTTCCTTTATGGAACACTCTCTTTATGGACGAGTCCAATTCACAGGATTATTTGTTAGAGCGCACACAAAAAAGTCACCAAACTTAACAGCTAAATAAGTATAATGGAACTAAGTAGAGTTCTATTTAAGGCTGACACCTTGATGTCTGACCTGACAAACAGAGGCATACATTTGTGCAATATTAAAAGATGTGAAAGTATTGTAGGAACCAAGGTCAAAAACTCAAGAGAATGCATCATCAAGGATATCACCGATATCCCAGATGCAAAAACCTTACTCATATGCAGATTCTGTGGAGAACCATTACAAGCCTACAAACTGACAGCTCCTCCAGTATATTTCATCCTTTCAAGTCTACTTGACATTCACTAATGAAAACCAATAGGTACATAGCACACTGATCCAACTACAACCTTCCATTTCAAATTCCGCAACATGTCTGCTGCACTGAACCAACTCCACCTCTTATATAGATAAAAAATGCCTTCTTTCACTTTTCAGCCAACTCTAATTGACTACTTTTAAGTCCATAGTAGAAAGCTGGCTATAACATACATCGAGTTATAGCAACATACCAGTTAAGTTAGCTGACACGATTCAAGCATCAGTATTATGCTGACCAAACCCATACCGATTTCTCAAGAGCAACCAAATACTGGCTGTCTTTTACACTAGAAAGGGACATTGGTTGAAAAATGAAAGCAATCTAGAAATAATCTGCTGCTATAGCCCCCATGCAGCTGGCCACTGTAAAACAGCTTTATAACTTCCCTTGAACTATTCAACATGCTTTTGATTAATTACAAAACCTTCACACACCATATAATAACACCCGTTTAGGGAGGCTACTTTTAAAGTATGGCGTGAAGCAATAGAAGCTAGAGACGCACACTAGGGGACATGGTCCCCATCCACTACAATGCATTTAAATTAGGTCTGATATGTTGCTTTTTTCTGATATGGAAGAAATATCTTAGTCGGCTACATGGAAAAATAAGTGAAGTTGCTTAAATTAAACTTAACCACTGGTAGTCACTGTCCTTATCATCCCACAATTTTAAGTTTGTTACAGACATGTTTAGCTATGTGGAATATCTCATGTTATTATTTTCTTTAAAAAATACAATAAAATGTACAGACAAAGGAGAGGGGTTTGGTCTGCCAATTTCAGTCATAGGGTCAATTAAGTCTTCCTCTCTAAAGGAACAAATAAACAAAAAATTACCAGTGGAATCCTACTCAGTATAATTCCCAGTTTTTAAGATTCCTCAAAATATTTCCGGCCATCACATTTTGTTTTGCTCATTAAGCTACGGCAATTATCTGCTCAGAAACATTTGACGCGTTAATAAACTGACGCAGAAGAGACTATCCTTTGACCCTGACAAGCTCAAAATGCATTCCATCAAATGACCCAGTATGTTTGTATATGCACCCCCAAATTCAGAATTTTTAGCAAAAGGGTGCACTTTTATGACTTTCTTTAAGTATTGGTCACCTAATGAGGTCTGGCGTTAACCAAGACGTTCTGTTTTTATTAAAATTCTATTTATTTCTCTACCCATCTATCTGCCGGCTTTACTGCAAGTAAAAGCATTCTGCTCTTCCAAAAGAAAGTGTTTTTTTTTCAATGCGAGGAACTACTGTGGCAATGTCGGCTTTATGAGACCAACATTTTTTTTTTCTTTTGCCAGTTTGTTACAATGACAAGGGCCTGACAGCTCCTTAGACAATAGAATGCTAGAAGAGCTATGTCAAAACAGGACACGGATTGACATAACCAAAAGACTGACCCCCAATGGCGGGTCACTTGGTTTTGCCAGTGCTTGTTTATTTTCATGTTTCCCATAATCTTGTTTAAATGGTTACAATGATTTTCCATTATGATAATTTTTTCTGAAAATCCTAGCATGCATCAACACATTTTACTAAATGATGCTTCAAAGAAATAGTACCTACATTTTCATAGTAATTCAGAAAAACATTTTTTGTTACTTGCATTTTTTCTGAACATTTTATTTACAAAGGAAAGAATCATCAATCTTGCTTCCAAGCCTGTGCAAACATTTCTTTCTAATCAGAGAGCATTCTTGGAACAGAATACATATCCTCATGTTGAACTTTTTAAACGTGTTCGTACACATTTTGTTTTACTGGAACCATTGTCAGTAGTGCTGTGTGACCGAACATTTATTTAGAGCACTCACCCTAATAATAAAAAGACTTTGCATTGATGAATCATGAATAAACGTTCGAACAGCATTAACATATGGACACAAATATTACCTGAACTGCGTATTCCAAATATCCGGGAAAAGAGTTCCAGTTGTGGGGGGTACTAAAAGGGGAATTAATTCCCATCTTAAGAAACTTTTCTTAAGAAAGCTTGAACTATAAGAAAATAAATATTTAGGAGAGCACAAAAAAGTGGGGACCTATTTCTTCTCTTTTATGACAAGTGAAGATAGAAACAGTGTTGACGAATTTGTGAATCAAGGTCATAGGAAAACTAGGTGGATGACAGATAAGCATAATCGAGATAGTAGTTTCTGATGATTAAACTACTGTGGTAGTCAAATTTCAGCATACGCTATGACTAAACAGAGTTTTAATAGTTGTTTCCCACTGGAAAAATATGGCTGAGCTGTACTGTACTCTATAGTTAGTTGGTGTGTATACATTCCTCATGTTTGAACTGTTACATTTGCATATGTTCCTGTTGGACATTTTTCTGTCCATTTGTAGTTAATCAGTTCATTGCTTGGTGGCTGATGCCTTACCTAACTAAAAGTCAGGGATGTGGACTAAAAGTCAGGGAATTCCTATCGTCCCACTCCCGGGATATATTTTTTGGGGTCAAGTTTTCATGTTTATTTTGTCCTTGGTATAAGTAGGCCCAACCCTCTGCAACAAACCCTTTGGCTGCTTGTTTACAGAGAAGGGAACTGTCTGCAATTGAGGTAGTATGTGTGTCCATATGTGAATGCTGGTCGAACTTGTATTTATGGTTCAGTAATGAAAAGCTTTCATTATTAGGATGAGCGCTGTAAATAAACGTTTTAAGGTCACACTGCACTACTGACAGTGGTTCCAGTTATGAAAGAAAAAGAAAAAAAAGAGGGTACACAAATGAAACGTTTAACAACATGAGGCTAATTATAATGCTCCCAGAATGCTCTCTGATTAGATGCAAATATTTGCAGAATGTTGTAAGCAGGAGTGATGATTCTTTGCTTTCAAAAAAAAAGTTCAGAAAACAATGTTTTGCTACTATGAAATTTAAGTGCTATTTCTTTGAAGTGTCATTTAATAAAATGTGTTGATGCATGCTAGTATTTCCAAAAAATATTACTAATGGAAAATCAGTGTATCCATTTTCAACAAGATTATGGTAAGCATGAAAATAAACAAGCACTGTCAAAGCCAACCGATCAGACATTTTTTGTGATTCTTTTGGTTTTATCAATGCATGTCTTGTTTTGACAGGGCTTTTATAACACTTTACTGTTGTGGGAAGTGGCAGGCCCTCACCAATGTAACAAACACTGGCAAAAAGAAAAAAGTTTTTGGTCTCAAAAATCACACATTGCCACCAGTGGCGTAACAAAGGCCCCACAGCCCCACTCCAGGGGGGGCCCTCAGCACAGCACCTGCCCTGAGTGAGTCTGGAAGGTGGGGGGCTCCATGTTCTTTGCAGGGGGGCCCCTCCAGTTTTGTTATGCCACTTTTTGCCACAGTAGTTCCTGGCATTGAACAAAACTACTTTGTTTGCCAATATGCTCTTTGTGGAAGAGCAGAATGCGATCACTCGCAGTAAAGCTAGCCGATAGACAGAGACAAAAAAAAAGAAGTTTAATAAAAACAAAATGTATTTGTTAACGCCAGACCTAATTAGGAACCAAATTCTTAAAGAAAGTCACAAAAGTGCACCCATGGTATAGGTCTTTGAATTAATGGCTTTCATGAATTCACAGGACCTTACAGAAGCAGACCAGAAAATCGTACTCCTAGAAAATATTTGTGAACTGTATTTTAGCACGAGCAAATATGCATGTGTAGATTTGCTCATGTGAAAGTCTATTGAGCGTTTACAAATTCACTTTCCCTCCAGCCACTTTTTTTCCCCAACCGTAGAAGAACTTCTACTTCTGCCCTTGTTATGAGTAAATTTCTAACCTTTCTCATTAAGGGAAAAGCTTAGAGAAGAGCTGGTGAAAATCCTTAAAACATGCAAGTTAGTAGGTTTGCAGACTCAAAGGCATTCCAGCCCTGGAACTATTGCTTACTGCTTCCTCGAGCCTCGGTATGTAGATCAATGGAAAGGTGCAAAATGAGGAAGTTGCTATAGTAGGGATTGAACTTGCATGTATTCAAGACCTACTATAATAGTAGCCGTAGCATAATCAGAAACACTATTATCGGAGCTCTTACATAATGAGATTGCTGCCACAATTTGTCACCACACTA
This sequence comes from Pleurodeles waltl, assembly GCF_031143425.1. Lineage (NCBI taxonomy): Eukaryota > Metazoa > Chordata > Amphibia > Caudata > Salamandridae > Pleurodeles > Pleurodeles waltl. The sequence goes on from NC_090448.1 coordinate 1,010,407,985, forward strand.
CATGCAGGGATGTGGAATTCCTAGGACATCTTGTTTGGGGTCAAGGGCAACAAGTTTTTATGTTTACTTTGTCCTTGGGACAGGTAGGCCCAACCCCCTGCAGCACAAACCCTTTGGCTGCCTGTTTACAGAGAGTTAAACTCTCTGCAGTTGAGGTAATGTGTTTCCAAAAGATAATGCTGTTCGAACTCGTATTTATGGTTCATTATTTGAAAGCCTTCATTATTAGGGTGCGTGCTGTAAATAAATGTTTTAAGGTCACACTTCACTACTGACGTTGGTTCCAGTACAAAAAAAAAAAACGTGTACACATGTTTGAAAAGTTTAGGCTAAGAGGCTAAGTATAATGCTCCCAGAATGCTCTCTGATTATATGCAAATGAAGTGTCATTTAGCAAAATGTGTTGATGCATGCTAGTATTTCTCAAAAATATTTCTAATGGAAAATCAGTGTTACCATTTTCAACACGATTATGGGAAGCATGAAAATAAACAAACACTGACAAAGCCAACTGATCTGACATATTTTTATAAGTCTTTTAGTTTCATCAATGCGTGTCTTGTTTTGACATGGCTTTTGTAAAACTTTATTGTTGTGGGAGCTACCAGGCCCTCAACATTGTAACAAACATTGGCAAAACCCCCCCAAAAAGTTTTTGAAATCTTAAAGCACACGTTGCCACCAGTGGCATAACAAAGGCCCCGCAGCCGCCCTGCAGGGGCCCCCGTCAGCACAGCACCTGCCCTGAGTGAGTCTGGAGAGGGGGCTCCTTCATGTTCTTTGCAAAGTGGCACCCTCCAGTTTCGTTACGTCACTGATTGCCACTGTAGTTCCTGACACTGAACAAAACTACTTTGTGTGGCAATATGCTCCTTGTGGAAGAGCAGAATGCGATCACTCACAGTAAAGCCAGCCGAAAGAGAGAGAAATAGAAGTTTAATAAAAACAAAATGTCTTTGTTAACACCAGACCTAATTAGGGACCAAGACCCACATGTAGGTAGCTTTTTGCATGTCGCAAACAGCGACTTTCGCTGTTTGCGACGTGCAAAAAGCACATTGCGATGCACAAACCAAGTTTTGCGATTCAGTAACCTGGTTACCGAATCACAAAACGGGTTTGCGACTCGCAATTAGTAAGGGGTGTTCCCTTCCTAATTGCAACTCGCAGTGCAATGTAGGATTGTTTTGTGACCGCGAACGCGGGCGCAAACCAATCGCAGTTTGCACCCATTTCAAATGGGTGCTAACACTTTCGCAAAAGGGAAGGGATCCCCATGGGACCCCTTTCCCATTGTGAATGTCACTGTAAACATTTTTTCAGAGCAAGCAGTGGTCCTGTGGACCACTGCCTGCTCTGAATAAATGAAACGAAAACGTTTCATTTTTCGTTTTTGTTATGCATATCGTTTTCCTTTAAGGAAAACGGGCTGCATTACAAAAAAAACTGCTTAATTGAAAAGCAGTCACAGACATGGTGGTCTGCTGTCTCCAGCAGGCCACCATTCGTGAGGGGGTCGCAAATTGCGACCCACCTCATGATTATTCATGATGTGGGCATTTGCGAAGCCCTTGCGAATCACAGATGGTGTCAAGGACACCATCCTACATTCGGATTTGCGACTCGCAATTTGCAGGTCACAAATCTGAACCTACCTACTTGTGGCCCCAAATTCTTAAAGAAAGTCTCAAAAGTGCACCCATGGTATATGTCGTACCCCTATAAAATATTTGTGAACTGTATTTTAGCGTGGGTAAATACGATGTGTAGATTTGCTCATGTGAAAATCTATTGAGCATTTGCAAGTTAATTTTCCCTCCAGCCACTTTCTTCCCAACCCTGGAAGAAGTTCTAATTCTGCCATTGTCAGGAGTAAATGTCCAACCTTTCTTATTATGGGAAAATATTAGAGAGAAGCTGGTAAAAATCTTTAAAACATTCAGGTTAGTAGGTTTGCAGACTCAAAGGCATTCCAGCCCTGGAACTATTGCTTACTGCTTCCTCCAGCCCCAGTATGCAGATCTGCAGAAAGGTGGCAAAATAAGGAAATTGCTACAGTAGGGATTGAAACTCCAAGTATTCAAGCCCTACTATGGTAGTAGCCCTGGCATAATCAGAGAGGCTATTAATTGCTGCCATAATTTGTCGCCACACTACATGGCACCAAAGGGACAAGTAGATCTTTTTACAGGACAAGTAGATTTGAGAAGCAACCTGTCCCCTGGACAAGTAGATATTTTAATAAATTCCACACCCCTGTACACAAATAGATTTTTTTTTTACAGGAGAAGTAGATTTAAGAAGCAACCTGTCCCATGAACAAGTAGATATTTTATTAAGTTCCACACTCCTGCAAAATGCTGTGCTACCCCCAGCACCTTGTTTCTGAAGTTTCACAAATGCCTCCATTAACAAGGTAAATGTAGTATGGTGGTAGAACTGCGAGCTGCCTCTAATGTCAATTGTCAAATTATGTTTGGTGTGCAAATGGTGGGTAGTTTTCGAATCCTCAATTGGGTCCACCTGCAAGTGAGTGTTTGATGTATATGACACAAACCAAAGAACATGAACCTATGTTGATTTGTGTAAGTGTTAAAAATCTATTTTACAGTTGGCAACCTCCTCTTAATGTGTCTGTACCTCCTGTCATGAATATTGGCCCTTTCTTCTGAATTTTAACAGTCACTGTTCTGAATTTGCTTCCATGCGAGGTGATCACCCTAGTTACAGATCGTCCTTTTGAGGGACCTTCATGACACCACCTGGGTTACCACAGCGTGTGAAGGCACCATATCATATGCATCTATAGAGAATGCCATTCAAGACTTATTTTGAGGCTTTGCACTATCTCTACCATGAATCACCCACAAGCTCTGGTTTGCGGATGCATGAAAGGCAGCACTGTTCCAGGCAGGGCATCATATCAAAACAGACTGTATAATGTCACTGTAACTAAGTCTACATTTGTAAAATACTATGCTCAGAAATATTTTGTTACGAACTATGTTGTGCTACGTTTGGAGGACAATGTCAAGAAAATCTAAAGAGTACTACAGCAGCGCAGTTTTGGCTCCAGCCTTACACGTCACAAATACACAATATATATGTACACTTAGCACTATAGCACTATATACTTTGAGTGTTTAGCCGTTATTAATGTGAACTGCTGCACTTGAACTCAATACTGTAGTGCATTCACTGTAGAATTAGAAGATCATAAACCCTGAGTGCCTTAACCTTATTAAATTAAATGTATTATTTTGAAATGAGATAGAAAACATCCTTATATTATTGAATTGTATCTTCTTTAAAATGAGAAGCGTTCATGTAAATGTGTGCACTGTTTTCACATTTGCATTTTAACTGTAGTTTGTAGTTTCATTTATACTTGTGTTCACAGTTGCACTGCTCTTATTTAAAACTCAAATATTAGTTTAATTTGAATTCATGTATTGGCGTTCTCATATATTTGTAGTTATATATGCACAACTGACACCTATTAAATAAATGTGCACCACTGAATTCTATGTTTAAACTTTACATGACTAGGCCTGAATTTCTTTTGACATGAAATGTTATTTTCCATTTCTGTGTGTAAGATGTTTTCTTTGCAGGACCATTCACATGAATTGTGATCTTGAGAATAGATGACACACTGTACTAGTGATAGAAAGCCTGAGAAAGACACATTGATGAGTAACATGGAGAAATGGAGTGTTCACTGACAGTCTCTATTCAGTAATGTAGTGAGGGGTTACAGGTGTCCAAGGACAATGGCATTCTCAGGACTGGTCTGGGCGAATCCACAAATGTTGCAGTTCACAACGTGCAAATGGAGAGGACAATCGAGCCCCTGTACCTTGAACGAGGGGTGTTGCTTAGAAGATTTGTGTGGTATTAACTAGTATTGTCACAGGTTGAGATGAGAGACTAGCCTTTGGACTTTGAGAGGTAAAGACCATTTCTTCTCTAAAAGACTCATGACCAAGCGCCTGAATCGCTGTCACCTTCGCAGATATGCAAGCGCATGTCACTTTTTTCTCCTTTTTCCAACTTTTCTCTGACCTTTTGAGATTTTCCCCTCTTTAATCAATTTTGAGTTATTTAGGTCCTAAGCTGTATGACTTCAAACATTGAAGACTTTTCTATGAACCCCAGATTTTATTGCTAAAATTCTTTATTAGAGTAACTGAACTTCCGGATTGTCGTATGCTGATTTGACTTCTTCAGATTTGGTTATCATGTCATAAACTTGTTTTGCTACAACTTACTTTTGATGCTGATTTATATTATCTTGCAATAAAACTCCTTAACTGTATTGCTTATTCTAGGTCCTCATTGTATAGTCAAATATGTTACATTGTTAATTGGAAATTGTTTTGGCCAATGTTAACAACGTTCACCTCTCGACTTGACAAAAAAAAAAAAGGTCAATCAGGTAAGAGATCAAAAGAGAATGAGCCAGCGCTCCATCAACATTTAATATAACATTTTTCAGGTCAGTTATTTGATGCCACCTGACTCAAAGGTGCAGACATTATAGGAGAACAAAATAGAGGGAGGGAGAGAGAGCCTGTACCAAAGGCACTTTGACAAGTTGAGAAGAGTAGTGGGGGGAGATGCGCGAGCACGGTGATCTGACAGGATCAGTGCAAGGGGACGAGCGCACACGTGATCAGACAAATAATGAACAGCACACACGTGCTACGTGGCCAAAGGGGACGGCTCACTCGTATCACATGTGGGCATAGCGGTCTGCCCCGGGAACCTCGGGGGTGACCGGACACCCCGGAATACCTGTACATCTAAATGGAACGTCAACACAGGGACCTCTGGGGCTCCTCCCTCAGACTGTCGTGAGATGGTGGGGGGGAGGCGGTGAGAGGAGGGTGGCCCTTTAAGAAGAGGCCCGGTGGCAGCTGCGATAAGCCGAAGTCGAGAAGAACCCAAGGCCTTCCCTTTCCCCCCTCTGTTTCCGTGGCTCTGCCACCTCCGCGCAGCCCGCCCGCTGCGCAGGTCCAGGCTCACCTCAGTCCCCGTTTGGGGTAGGGGCGCGGCGTCTCCCGGCTCCGCTTGGCTCCTGCCCTGTGTCTCTCAGTGAGCTGGGCTCGCGCGTCTCTCTGCTGCTGCCGCCTCTCGGCTCCTGGGACGCCAAGATGGCGGCGCTGCTGAGGCTGCAGGCACGGGGCCGGCGGCGGCAGCCACTTTCACTCACTGAGAGAGCAGGGACATGGGGAGCCATGGCGGGGGGGAGAGGCGCCATTGGCCAGGCCAGAGCAATCGAGTGAACACAGGAGCCAAACATGGGAAACCCGGCAGGCGTCCGGGGCTCAGGCAGGGGTGCTAACCCTAGGTATTGGGTCGCGGGGAGGTAGTTGGGAGAGTGGGCATCAAGATTTAACACGGTGAGTGAACCCGGGTTCGGAGCCCTAACTATCGATGCACTCGGCAGCATGACACGTTGAGCCTAGTGGAGATTGCCGAACGGTTATGGTGACGTTAAGATGGTGAGGCAGCAGATATCGCTGTTAGTGCCTAGTTATCGCGAGATATAGCGTCTTTTGGTGGTTATATGAGGAAGTGAGGTCACTAAAGTGTTACTGAATATATAAAAGCAGTACACAACGTGTTTGAGCAAGTTATAGTCAGATTTGGTTTTATGAGAGAAATACGAACTTTTTTTTAGGGAGTTTAGCCAGGAGAGGCGGTCTGGCTTGGCATAAAAGCTAAAGTACGAACTGATTTACAAATTATGTAAATTAGTGATAAATATTTCAAAAACGCGATTTTTCGATGTTTATCGAGTGCCTCAAGCACATACGATTGACTTGAATGACGTTTGTTTAAAGTGTTATTTTTTTTAAGCATTCATGATCTGGCCTTAATATGGTCTGTATACTTCTTAAACGTAAAGCAAGATTATTCTGTATTGTATGATTACATTCTTACCGTTGCACACCATAGGTTATCACCTAGTGTTCAATTTCATTATTATTCAATTATTGTTAGCATATGGAGTTCTTAAATACATCACATTTTAAGTCAAACTAATATACATATGCATAAACATTTACAGTGTCAAGATTTATAGGTGTGATTTTTCTGGTTTTAATGTTTGCACAGATATTGAATATGAAACAGTCACAGAATATGCTTGTCTGAAATCATGCTGCACTTCACAAGCGTCTCCTTGAGGATCTGTAACTTGTTGCCAGATGTACAAAGTATTTTTCCAGTTGCAGCTGGACAATGGACCATTTGCAACCATTAAAAATGCTTTTTCTAATGTACAAAAGGCAAAATGCGGTTTGGTAACTTGTTACCAAATCACATTTTGCAATTCAGTATTTGGAAGGGGCGTGATTAGGGCCTCTGTAGGAAGCTGGCCTGGTGTGTGGTGGGGTACCTATGGTACCTACACCTTATACCAGGTCCAGTTATCCCCTCTCAGTGAAGTGTAGGCAGTGTCTAGAAGCCAGGCTCTCCAGAGGCCGCTATGGATGAGCAGCCAAGGCTTATCTAAAAGACATGCAAAGCTCATGCAATACCACTACAGTCACACAGTACTAACACACAAGAAAGAAAACACCTGGTTGTACAAAAAATAAAGGTACTTGATTTTTGGAACACAGTATCAGAAAACACTAGAGATGCAATCCACCAATAGGAAGTAAGTAAATGCACCATATATATATATATATATATATATAACAGTAAGATGCATAAAAAGGTTAGAAAACAGTGTAAAATAGCAATATGCAATTGTAGCCCTAGGGGGAGCCCAAACCATATACCAAGAAAGTGGAATGCGAACACAGGGCCCCCACCTAGGTAAGTAAAGAGGAGCTGGGAGTACTAAGAAACCACACAGGTAAGTAATGCAGTACCCCCCCAGTGACCAGTAATGCAGGAGTAAAACACTTGATTTCCCCCAAACCACCCCAAAGGATGAATAAAAGACACCCAGTACAGCCTGAAAAGAACCAGCAGTGGAAAACCGAAGATGGAGACCTGTGGAGAGAGGGGACCAAGTTCAGAAGTGTATGTGGAGTCCAGAGGGAGTAGGAGGTACTACCCACCTAGCGGTACCTTTTGGAGTTGGTCAACGAAGCTGGGAGACAGGTCAACACTGCAACACAGAAGCTGGAGAAGAGTCCCTGATGCGTGCTAAAGGTTTCCCATGCTGGAAGCTGGATTGCAGAATGGTGTCAGTGAAAGATTTCTACCAACAAGCCTTGTCAAAGGCAAACTTGCGGTTGGAGGAAAAGGGGTGCTGCCAGGGACCAGCAAGGTCAAGGAGGGGGAGTCACAGGGCACCCTCCGCGTTGCAGACGGCCCACAGGAGCAGAGGCAGCACCCACAGGTGTCCCACAGGACAGAGACACAGAAGTCGCAGAAGCAGCCCACACAGCACCACAGAAGTTGCTCCCACGTCGCGGAGGACCAAACATAGGTCCAGAAGCTGAGGGAGGGAGTGCTGGGTGCTGGAGCTACATGTCGCCTGAAGTTCCCCTTGGAGGTGAAGCAACAAGCCTTGGCAGCTGCAAAGGATGCAGTGCACAGGGGTACTGTCTTGCATGAAGTGGAAAGGACTTACCACCACCACCAGAGTGCAACAGTCGGTAAAGAGTACCAAGGGAGACTCTACAGACCACCACCCGGGATGCAGGACCCACGCCACTCAGGATGAGGTGAGATCCACGCAGTTGGTCTTCGATGTAGCAAGGTACCTGTAGTTACAGGGGAGTGATACCTTCACCCCAAGGGAGATTCCTTCTTCTTCTTGTGCAGGCTGAAGAGTTGCAGTCTTCTTAGGATGCACAGCTGGCAAAATGTTGCAAAGCTGGCAGGAGTTCCGGATACAATGTTGCAGAAGAGTCTTCCTCGTGGATCTGCAGCTTGTAGGTTCCTGCAGGGTCCAGCTGCAGTTCCTGAGGCCAGAAGTCAAAGCAGAGGTTGCAGAGGACTCCTGCTGGAGTCTTGCAAGCCAAATCTGAGGACTCACCCCAGAGGAAGACCCTTTATAGCCCAAAGAGGATGCTTGGTCACCTAACCAGATTACTACTTATCAGAGGGTGCCTCTGATTTCACCTTCTTGGCCTGGCCACTCAGGTGCTCCCCGAGTTCCCTGCCAACCTTGCAATCAAGATGGCAGAACCCTGGGACCCCCTGGAGGAGTTCTGGGCACCACCCCTGGTGTGGTGATGGACAGGGGAGTGGTCACTCCCCTTTTTACTGTCCAGTTTTGCGCCAGAGCACGGACTGGGGGTCCCTGAACCGGTGTGGACTGGTTTATGTACGGACGGCACCAAATGTGCCATTCAAACCAAAATCAGTGGTTAGGGGAGTGGGGGCTACCCCTCCCAAGCCAGTCACACCCATGTCCAAAGGGAGAGGGTGTTATCTCCCTAAGGAAATCCTTTGTATTGTCCTCCTGGGCCTGAGCAGATCAAGCAGCAGGAGGGGAGAAAGCTGTCTGAGGGGTGGCAGCAGCTGGGCTGCCCAAAAACCCTGTAAGACTGGGGGTCCGCTGAGGAGCCCCCAAGAGTGCATTGAATCATACTTGCAAAAGTATTGTGGTATGATTCAGACATGTTTGATACCTAACATGCCCAGGTTCAGAGTTACCTTTATGTAGCTGGACATAGGTAGGGACCTATGTCTGGTACACATATAAAATGGCATCTCCGCACCCAAGAAGTCCAGAAAAATGGATCTGGAGTTTGTGGGGGGATCTCTGCTAGTGCAGGGGTGCCCTCACACACACAGGTACCTGCATCTTGCCGTCTAGGCTGAGAGGGTCTACCATAGGGGTGATGTGCAGTGACCTGTAGTGAAACTGGGTGCGTGCACCCCGTTCACGCAGACTTCAACAGGAGGTCTGCAGAACTCTTTGCATGGGCTCCCTATGGGTGGCAGAATAACTGCTGCAGCCCATAGGGATCCCCTGGAACCCCAGTGCCCTGTGTAACTAGGTACCATATACTAGGGCCTTATATGGGGGCACTAGTATGCCAATTGTGGTGGTAAAAAGTTACCAGCAACCAAATTTAGAGGAGAGAGCACAGTCACTGGGGTCCTGGTTAGCAGGATCCCAGTGAACACTGTCAACCACACTCACAAACAGGCCAAAAGTGGGGGTAACCAAGCTAGAGGGAGGCTACTTTCCTATAGCGTCCCTTCCAAATACTAAATAGGCATGGTATGTATTAGTGTTTTGCAAACAAATTCTGGTCGCAAAACAGTAATACTTTACCACCACTTTCAAACTGGTGGTAACCCATTCACCAAGGGGAAGGTGTGCCAAAGAAACCCCTTTCCCCTTTGAGAATGCAAAAAATAATATTCACAATAGGGATCACTGTCTATTCTTAAAAAATGTAACTGCAAAGTTTCATTTATTTTTTATTTTTAAACACTTCCGGTATCCTTAAAAAAAACGGTCTGCATTCAAAATAAAATAGCTTTATTTAAAAGCAGTCACAGAAATGGTGGTCTTTTGAGCACAACAAGCCATCATCCCTGTGTTGGCAGTGATTCCTAATGGGTCGCATTGTGACCTACCTCATTAATATGCATGAGCTAGGTCTATTTGCGACTCACTAGGAATAATGATACCACCCAGGCTAAATTAGCATCCTCTTTTGTTACATTTTGGGGATTCTGAAGGTGCCCATGGTTTGTAGATTCCCCTGGAGGTAACCAAGAAAATAGTCACAATATAGTGGAACCTTTTTCGTAGGAAAATTTGAAAACAAGTAGATGTACAAGAAAGCATATGGGTTTATTTTTGGGAAAATGGCATCAGCAAAAGTTTTGCTGTTTTAAGATTACCATCTTCCCAACTTTCAGGAACAAGCAGGGTTGTAAAAGAAAACCATTCTTTACCTCAGTTTTTGCATTTTGGTAAGTGGTAGACCATTGTTTCTGTTTTTGTACAGTATCAGCCTACTTGCTGTTTGTGGTGGAAGCAGGTGTGAAACCCATGGGTAAACTCAGAAGGCAACAGATTTCTGAAAACTAGACAACATTCTGATTTCAGCAAGGGGCTATTTGTTTAGCCAGCCCTTGGTTTTGCAAAGAAAGTGGTTGAACTAAAAGAATACTGAAAGACTAGGGAATATTAGCAGTTGGTAACAATGTTTTCATCTATAATGTTTTGCCCCTATGGGTGATCTACAAAAGTAACATACCAATATGTCCATGAGACTCTTATGGTCTCTGGGAATATAAAGGTCCTGATTACAAGTATAGGTGCTGTTTATTGTACCTGATAAATATTGATACGACTGGGCACATTATTTATCAGTTGTAATAAATAGCACTTATCACCAGTTTGTTAGGAATAACCTGTAGAGTTTGATGTTTAGTGCACCAAAATCCACATGATACAGTAAATACTGTAACTTTTTCCCCTGTTAAATTTTGTCAGGTTTGACCTGCCGAAATGTAATGAAGGTTGAGGTATTTAACACATCTGAAAATTATCAGATACATTAAATACCTTCCAGCTTGTAATTATGATCCATTCTTAAACAGGGATTTACAGACAAGTCGGAATACACTGCTCAACTTGTAATCAGGCCCATTGTGTTTGTTGGTTGTCCCAAAAAACAAGGGCTCCCAGAGCCAACAACGGATTTTGTAATTATTTTTCATTGTGTACCAACTATGCAGCACTTATTAAGATAAATTCTAGTGAATGAGAAAATGTGATCTTCTGGAACCCTGGCTTACAATTGGGAGCTTAAAATAGAAAGACATTAAATTCATATTAGCAAACATTATACTGTTTTCTGTTCCCACATTCTACTTAATAAAAACACTGCCACACTTCTGTGTTGCTCAGCCTAGCACCAGCAACACAAATGACCTGAAAAAACAATATGGAGACATTAGCATTTCCTGTTACGGCAATGGGGGTATGTGCGATGTTTGTTTAGACTCGTGCTCAGCTGCCATCCAGGGAACCTTATCCAACCCATACATTTCTGAAAACTAGGCACTCAGGTGTGGTGTGCCTTCCCACAACATTTACTTACCCACAATGCTCTTCAAACCTAAAATGTGGCAAAAAAGAAGTATATTACGGTTTTGTGAGAGAAGTTCCAGTATCTACAGCGATCCCTAAATTTCCTACCACTTCCACACTTGCCCAATTAAAAATGCAGTTTTTGCAATTTTGAGTCCATGGTGTCTAGTGGGCTTTGTGCTCCTAGTGTGGGCAGATTGGTGGTAAACACCGTATCCATGCCTAGGAAAGGTGAAAAGGCTGTTGCACCTCTTTTTAGGTGGGGGCTTGCCCCCATGTCTGCTTAGGCTGACCCAAACCCTTCCTGTTTGGGTCTAATTTTTCCTATTGTCTAGAAGGTTTTCTGCCCTCAGGTGGACCGAAAGACTGTTGCATCTGTTCTGGAGTAGGACACAACCTAATGGCTCAATGGACTTTCCCAACCCTTATTTCACAGGGCGAAGATCTCATATAGCCCGATGCCCTTCATCTTTCTTCAACACAAAGAAATAAAGTAACAACCTGTCCCTATTTGCAAGGCCAGAACCTTCTCATAGCTTGCATTTCCTGCATTAGAATGGAAGATGCTCCTCTGGGAACCGGTCTGGTTCACTGTATTATACATAATAGAAAAAATCTACCTTAAGTACAGTTTCACTCCACTGGTCCTACAGGGTCTAGTAAACTATCAATATGGGTAGGAACATGCAGCTCGCCTTTAGTTTGAATTTGCAGTCCATAATAACATACATGTAAGGAAATGCCTCCTTGGCATGGTTACCCCCCGACTTTTTGCCTTTGCTGATGCCAAGTTATGATTTGAAAGTGTGCTGAGGCCTGCTAACCAGGCCCCAGCACCAGTGTTCTTTCCCTAACCTGTACCTTTGTTTCCACAATTGGCACACCCTGGCATCCAGGTAAGTCCCTTGTAACTGGTACCCCTGGTACCAAGGGCCCTGATGCCAGGGAAGGTCTCTAAGGGCTGCAGCATGTCTTATGCCACTCTGGAGACCCCTCACAAAGCACAGACACACTGCTTGCCAGCTTGTGTGTGCTGGTGGGGAGAAAATTACTAAGTCGACATGACACTCCCCTCAGGGTGCCATGCCAACCTCAAACTGCAGGAGCCCTTATTGAAAAACTCTCCCTCGTCCCCAATGAGATCGTCCCTCTTGTGGCCTTATCAGGAGGCCCCCCTATCAGTCTCATCCTTGCTACCCGAAGAAAAGTTGGGCCCTACAGAAAGAGTCCGCAGCGTTTAAAGTCAAGTCTCATACTTGTAATACATGACATATTGTTAACAAATAAAACATTAACAGTGCTTCCCTTGAGAGACCCGACCCTTCATCTCTCCGGTCCCCTGCCCATCCCCCCCTCATTGCTCTCCCTCTCCACAGGATCCCGTCAGACAGGCACACACCCAACAGTTCAGGTCAGCCCCAGTACTCGCAAATAAGCAGGGCATGTTAGCTCAGTGAATTCAGTGGATAAGATCTGGAGGAACATCCTCCACAGAGTGGACAGGTCGCCCGTCCGCTGCTGAGAGGCCAGGGTAAGCTTCTCCATCGCCAAGATGAACCACAGTTTTTGCAGCCAAGATACATGTGTCGGTACTCTGTCTGTCCCCCACAAGGCTAAGATCAGCTGCAGCGCCGCAATGAGGGCCAAGGCCACCTGCCGTCCCCTCAGCGATCACAGAGGGAAGGTGAGGGGATTAGGCAGACCCAGTACGATATACGAAGGAAATCTAGGAATCGTAGTGTCGAACGCTACATCAACACCATCCACAACGCTCTCCCAAAATCTATGGAGCTTGGGGCAATGCCACAATAAATGCACCAGTGTACCCCTCCCCCCACAGCCCCTCCAACAGAGGTTAAATCTAGTGGGGTCCCATGCATGCATCCTTGCTGGAGTGTAGTACCAGTAGGAGGTCACCTTATATGCTGTCTCTGTCCCAGCCGCATTAAAGGCCGTATGATGTATTCTAAAAAAGATATTGTCCCACTCCTCATCAGAAAGCTCCCTTTCCCATCTCAAATGTCCCTTGGATTTGGGCGGGTGCCCCTCTCCCTGTAAAAGTCTGTAGAGCTCCGAAATTACTCGTTTATCATCCTTCTTCATCAAGAGCCATTTCTCAAACGGTGTTAACGGGCTGTCTATTAATGCCCTGTTAGCCGGCAACAGGGCCCAGTGCCGGATCTGATAGTACAGCATCCTATCCACCTCTGTCAAGCCGTAGGCCTCTCTCATCCGGTCAAAGGGAATCACCCCTTGCTCGTCAAAAATGCTCCCCACCCTTTTACAGCCTCCCTCATACCAGAGTCTCAGTCCCTCCTCTCGTAGCCCCAGTTCAAAGTCAGGATTCGCACCAATGGGGGCCATCGGAGATGGAAACATCGTCAAACCCATCCGGCTCGCCACCGCATCCCATATGCGTAACGTCACTCCCGTAATCGGTGAAGAGTAAAGTCCCCCCGAACTGTGCCGATGCCGAAGCTAGGGCTCCTTCCATATATGAGAGCCCGCCACCGCCTGGTCCATAAAGCACCAATGTTTCTTGGTAAGTGGGCAACTCCACTCTAGTAAGAAACGCAGCTGTGTCGCCTGGTAATATCGCAAAAGGCAGGGAACCGCAAGCCCCCCTCCCCCTTGGAGCGACACAGGACTCGCCGCGAGAACCGCGCCGGACACCCCTCCCAGATAAATCTCATAACCGCTGCTTGAAGAGTCGCTATCGTCCGGGGAGCGCCTGGAAAACATACAGTGTAAACGGCAAAACTGTCATCTTTACCGCCGCCACTCTGCTCAGCCAGGACAATTTTAGTCTCCCCCAAGCCTCCAGGTCCCACTTCACTTCCGGAACTAACTTCGTGTAGTTCAAGCTCGCCGTCTTTACAGCAGAAGGTGCCAGGTCAATCCCCAAGTAAGGAAGCCGCGAGGATGACCAAGGAAAGGGGTAGCGGGCCCTCAACACCTCCTCATTCTCTGGGCTTAGAAATCGACCAAGGACTTGGGACTTCTGCATATTCACCCGGAATCCTGAGACCCGACCGAACTCATCAAGTATCTCCATAAGCGCCGGCAGGGATGTCGCGGGCTCCGCTGGGTAAGGATCACATCATCTGCCTATAAGGTGATGAGATGATGATCACCACCAAACTTTATGCCAGAGACTGAGGAGCTATCCCGCAGGCGCTGCGCCAGGGGCTCCATGTATAGCGCAAACAAGAGAGGAGAAAGCGGGCACCCTTGTCTCGTTCCTCGCTTGATTGGGAACGGCAAGGAAAGTGTACCATTGACGCAGACCGAAGCCCTTGGGGAATGGTAGATACAATGAATCCACGCCATGAAACCGGGACCCAGTCCGAACCGCTCCTGCACTTTAAAAAGATACGGCCAATGAACCCTATTGAACGCCTTCTCCGCATCTATAGAAAGGAAGAATGCTTCCCGGCGAGAACGATCCGTTTTGTCTTGCAAATGGAGCAGCCGCTTCGTATTGTCACTGCACTGGCGATGCGGAATGAAACCCGCCTGATCTGGGTCCACGAGACCCGACATGTAGAGATTAAGGCGATGGGCGAGTATACCTGTAAATAGTTTAGCATCTACATTCAGGAGCGAAATCGGCCTATATGAAGCGCACTCCTCTGGATCCTTTCCTGTCTTATGTATAACTGCAATGGTCGCGTTGAGCATACTGGGCGCTTGGGTTCCCGATTCCCGGAAGGAATTAAAAAGCCACACTAAAAGCGGCATGAGTTCCGCACAGAAGGTCTTGTAAAAGAGTGCAGTGAAACCGTCGGGACCTGGGGATTTCCCCACCTTTAGGCGCAAGATCGCAGATATGACCTCTTCCGCCCTTATCGGTTGGTCCAACAAAGACGCCTCTCGCTCCCCAAGAAGGGTAATTGCTATGCCATCCAGAAATGGGTCTAGAGCCACACCGCCCCGGTCATCCTCCGCATAAAGCCTCTGGCAAAACTCCACGAACGCTTCTGCAATCCGATCACTCGTTCTTGCTTCCATTCCAGACGGGGAATGGACCAACTTTATCGCCGACGCCGCTCGCTGCGCACGCAACCGATGCGCCAAAAGCTTCCCACACCTGTTGCTCCCAATATAGTATTTATGTTTAAGACGTGCTATCGCATACTCTGCCCTGTCCCAGTCTAGGCGCTTCAGTGGCTCCCACACCTTCTCCAGTTCCCTCCAGATTCTGGGCGCTCCAGTGGACTTGTGGGAGCGCTCCAGTGCAGCCACCCTCTGCTCCAGCTCTGCCCTCTTCTCTTTTCTTGCCTTATTGTCTCTAGCCGACAGAGCTATCACCTGCCCCCTCATCACCGCCTTCAAGGCCTCCCAGAGCGTCTCTAAACGGATGTTCCCGTCGTCATTAAGACGCAGGTAGTCCATTATTGCACACCGGAGCGACTCCACCGTTGCCCCCCTCTGAAGCAGCAAGTCTCTAAAACGCCAACCCGGAGTCCCCACCCGGGCCACCTCCACAGTGACCTCTACAGTAATAGGAGCATGGTCCGACAAGGCCAGAGGCTCAATCGTAGCCTCTCGAACTCGTGAAAAAAGCTCCTGCGACACCAAAAAAAGGTCGAGCCGAGCATACGTCTTAGTCACGGCTGAGTAAAAGGAGTAGTCCCTAAGCGTGGGGTGCATCTTTCTCCACACATCCTCCAAACCACACTCAGTCAGCCACTGGTGCCCCGCCACTGTCAACGCCCCGGTCTGCCCATAACAGTGGCCGGAGCGATCTAGCTCGTTATCCATTACCATGTTAAAATCTCCCCCCACCAAGATGGCGCCATCCGGCGAGTGTAGGATTGGGGAGACTGCCTGCCTCAGGAAGGCTTCCTGATGGGTACTGGGAGCATACAAAGAAGCAACAGTAAAGAAAAAAGTCCTAAGCCTTATTCTGATAGCCAGAAGCCTCCCCTGTACCTCATGTATCTTGGCCACTACTTCCCCAGGAAAAGACCTAGAAAGCAATATGGCCATCCCAGCATGTTTCATGGAAGCCGAAGACCAAAATTGTCTAGGGAACCACTGTGAGCGCATACAATATATGTCCTTATGCAGTAAGTGTGTCTCCTGTAGCAAGCAGATATGGCTCCCAGATCTCTCAAGGCCTGATAGGATTGCCAGCCTCTTAGTCGGACTGTTGAGCCCGCGGACGTTTAAGCTTATGCACTTAATAGTCATGCAGCCGGAGGGGAAAAGCGCTCAAAAAAGGAGGAGCCGCGCAGGGGAACCCTAGCCCAAGACAGCACCATGACCCCTCCGAACAGCAGGGCCAAATCACTCGATGACCAGGATCCCAGGGAAGCACACCAACAGAAAACTTTTACACACAACGGGTGCTTGCAACAAACCAGTCCTCTCACGCACATCTCCACAGAGGCAAAGTCTCAACAGGGCTGTAGAACCTCCCAAGTTTGTCAAGCCAAGTCCATCGCCTCCGCTGCCCGGGCCCCTCTTAGACGGCTACAAGGCCTAATGTAACACGACCGGTAACTGTTCAGCTCTCCTCGGCCGCCACTCTCTTACGCACTGGTCCCAGCGGCCACGGTGCTCAGCGCCGACTGCCGTTCCGACATCTGTTCCACAGCCGTAGGTCGGTGCTGCTTCCGCCGTCTCTCCTTTCGTCGCCAACGCTGGCGGTCCTTATCAACCAGGCTGAGATTCCCTCCCGGGTCTTGACTGTCACCCTCCAGGTGCAGCATCCGATATGCCTCTGATAGTGATTTCACCTGCCGGAGTTGATCCTCCCATCGGAAGGCAAGGCAGAACGGATGGCCCCAAGAATAAGTCACATCATGTGCTCGCAGATGCTCTGTGATGGTCTTAAATTCTCACCTCCGCTGCAAAGTCCGAACCGAGAGGTCCTGGAACAGTTGGAGCGCATGCCCTTTTAAATTTACCTGCGGGAGATTGCTGGCCTTCTGCAATATGCTCTCCTTAAGTCCATAACTGTCTACACAGGCTAGAATGTCTGGCGGCCGATCTCCGGCACCACCAGCACGGCCCACTCAATGGACTCTATCCAGCGTGATCTCTCTGGTTTCCTCCAGTCCAAGTATCGAGCGGAACAGCGCCACCACAAAGTCACCAATATCCTCCTTCTCCGCCCCACCCGGCAGTCCTCTAATGCGGATATTGTGCCTTCTTGAGCGGTTCTCCAAGTCCTCCACCGTTATTTGTAGGCGGTCCTGCTGCTCCCTAAGTCGGACAAACTCTTGTTGCAGGTCCGCCACTTCCTCACCGCGGGATATCTCACCGTCCTCCATCTGTGGAACCCGCTCTCCCAGGGACGTAACCTCCCCTCGCAACTCCTTCACCTCCTGAGAGATGTCCCTGCGGAGTTCCTGTATGTCGCTCCGGAGTGAATCGAACAAGGAGGTAAGGAAGCCCTTCGTAACGGGGGTCCCCTCTTCCTCCTCCATCTCGCCACGTGCCTCCGGGGACTTCACCGCTGGTGGGCCTTCAGCAGTACCCCCCCGGCACCGGTTGTGCTCCAGCCAGCATTTCCCTGACTGACCGCTCCCGCTTCGACTTGGAGGCCGCCATCACTCCTGTTTCCCTTCTGCGACCATGCTATCACTCAGCCAGGGCCCCTCTCGGTGTTTTCTAGGAACCAGGCCTCACCGGGCCTCGCGCTTCCTCAGCCAGCGCCGTCCGATCGTCTCCGAACTCTTAATGGGCACACTCTATCCAGCTACATCAGCGCACCTGTTGGGGCTACTACAGGCCGATTGCACCATCACACCTCTCTGGTCTCCTCTCCAGAGCCGGGGTCTCTCAGGGGCTTCCCGGCCCCTCCGCCGCCTCATCTGGGGCCTTTGTTGACCCGGATGCCCAAGCAAAGCGGGCCCGCTAGCCCAGGGCGGTTGCCGCCGCTCGACTACACACCGGGCCCCCGCTGCAGCACACTGCACAGTGTTGCCTCAACCCCGTCTGGGGGCTCTGCCGCTGCTGCTCCTGCGACCTCGGGCCACCAATCCTGGACCCACCACGCAGCTCAGCCTCCAACGCGCCTCACTCACTGGTTTCCAGTGCGGGCGCGGGCACAGGCCGCGCAGCGCCGCGTCTCTGCCCTGCGCCGCTTCAGGTGCCTCCGTGCTCCTCTGGTCGCCCCTTGCCCGCGGTGCTTGCCTGTATCCTGAGGCCCTCCGGAGCCGCAATCGCCGGGGTCGCAAGGCTGCTTTCTGGGGCCCGGGCGGCGGAGCTCGGACAAACATGTCCGCTCACGCCGCCATCTTGGCCACTCCCTCCTACACTATCTTTTTAGAGCACAATAAGCGGTTATCCACACACAACTTTTCTCGGCACGCTCACTGTTATTAGCACAATCTTCTTGATGCACAGCACTGTATATAACTGCACCATCTGTATCAGCTTTTTTATTTC
The DNA here is from genome assembly GCF_031143425.1 of Pleurodeles waltl. NCBI lineage: Eukaryota > Metazoa > Chordata > Amphibia > Caudata > Salamandridae > Pleurodeles > Pleurodeles waltl. The sequence goes on from NC_090448.1 coordinate 1,010,426,418, forward strand.
TTTTAGAGCAAGTACGCCAGTGCAGGAAGCATAGCGTATTGTCCCTGTATGCATGAGAATAGATAAGAGAGTACTAGCTTTAATGCCTTATTACTTTAGGTTTTATTGGATCAGTGAGAGGATGAAGAACTGAGTAATTGTTCTTTTGGATACCTGCTGTAGCCCCTACCGTTTTTTTTCTTCCCTCTTTCTTTTACTTTTGATACAGAAATCCAAATAAGAACAGGACGGACACTCAAAGGAGTACAGGAAAAGACATATTAGAAGAAAAAACATAAAACTTACCTGTGGTTTGGTTTTCTCTAAAGGATAGAGGCGGATGGACCCCAGGACCAACCTAGAAGAGAAAAGAAGAAGACCCAAATCATCATCGTCAAATCTTATATTTTTCGATAACCTACTGTAGTGAGTTCTCGTTACGCCTGGAGATTATAGTTATAAATGATTCTGATTACACCAAGGACTGTCGTACGTGATTGTATTTAATCTTTTAAGTGCAGGGATTTAAGTCTGGGTAGACATGTTTTCTTCTGTGGTACTGTTCCAGATTTCTTTGGTCTTTTGTCACGGGGAATACGGTATGGGTTCTCCTCTTCTTTCAGGTATTTCTTGTCATGAGATGACGGCCTTCATGAGGATACTGGGCCTGTCCGTCCCCGGATCATGGTGAACGTTTCCCAAGGAAAAGGAAAAAGAACAGGTAAGTATGGGTCCGAGGGAACTATTTGTTATAAGTGGGTTAGTAGGTGGCGTGCAAGGGTAGGGACAGTGCAGGGTGTGGGATATCAGGCTTTCTTAGTGTACCGAAATCTTTCCCAGTGTACTTAAATTCTACTATAGGTAATCCTCTTTCAATTTGAAGGTGGATGGTTCATTTCACCACTCCCTCCTTATATCACCGAAGGTAAGTAGGCACTCGAGTACTGGTTCCTTTCCCCAGTCCCTTCCACCCGGTCCCTCCCCTGCCTTCCCGTCTCGCTCCCACCCCGAAACCACCTAGGTAGGACTTGTACCCAGAGGCACGATCGTACCTGTGTTAGCCACACCCCTCCAGGGACGTGGCGGCGCTGATCTTGTCTCCCATAGGTCTCGATGGACACCTTCAAGTCTCTCTCGCTTCTTCCTCAAAGAGGTGGATTCCCTTGTTGTTCCTCCGACTCTCCGCTCCTTCCGACCTCTGACTCCTCGCTCCTTCCTTCCTTCCAGTTGAGACTCCCTCCCTTCTCCGGCTCTCCAATTGTAGTGCTCTCGGCGTCCTCAAACCGGAAGTTCGGGTCGGGAAGCACTTCCGGGTGCGTGATTCCCAAGCTGGTACCCATGGGGCACTTTCTCGCCGACTCAGGGGTGTGGCATGGAACCGCGGCGCTGATCGCCCAGTTACACCTACCTACCCTCATACCTATTTACTTTCAACAATCCCAAAAAAAACTGGACCTACTACCAACTGTACTAAAAGTGAAGTATTCATGTTTGCCAAACGACATCTAGTTATACTCTCTTAGGTCCGATTGGTGGAAATGACCTGCTGGGGGACTGTGGATGGCTCACTTCGAACTTCTGTGGGCTGACTCTTTACTCTGCTGCTGGCACCTAGTCCTCCTACAAGACAGCCAGGAGGCCATGGGGCCTGGAGAGTGTGGCAAGTAGAGTGTTCTGCCTGCTGCCAGTGGAGGGGCTGTGGAAGATGCCCCAAGCAAAAGAGAGCCTCAGGAGTGCAGGAAGAGAACGACCTTGGGGAGGGAGCAGTAAAATCCAGCTTTTCACAAAAGCGCCCTCTAGAGGCAAGGAGGTCTGAAGAAAATCCTGCTGGGGATAGGAATTGCCTCCAGGAGCAAAATAAGCCAGAATTGCTAAAAACGACCTCCCGGGATTAGAGATATGCAGCCTGAAAGATTGGCCTTGCTAGGAATCCAAAACAAAAGAAACAGTGTGAGGCGCTATGTCCAATTTCTTGCAAATCGCCCTGGGGTAGGTCTGGGCTCCGGGTTCAGTGTATGTTTATTTCCTTGATTTCTTGGGGAGAGGGGGTGTGTGGGTTTAACCTCCCAGAGCCAAGTTTCACTTTCAGGGAGGGAGGGCATTCCCCCCAGGGCTGGCGGCTGGAGAGTGGGGTCCCAGGATCCCTTCTCTGGAGCCCAGAAGGAGGAAGAGGGCCTGCAGGGTGCTCATGTGCCCACCATGCCCAGGTCTGAGGGGGGAAGGCACACCTTACTCTGAGCAGTCTATGCGGCAGGAGGAACATTGTGCACTGCTACCAACTGCCTGGTACAGTGCGGGTGGGAAGCTTCGATAATGTAAGCTTTGATGCAGGGACCTGACTGGGGCTGCTGGGCTTTCTCCATGAGCTCCAGGAAAAAAAAGCAGCTGAATACCCGAGATGGACAGAGACTCCAATAAAAACCTAATAAAAAGTGAAAGACTTGCAGTGCAAAGCCACAGGGGGAAGCAGCAGAGCTGCTAATAAAATCTTAATTGCTGCCAGTGAGGCTTGCCGCATAATACCCCTTAAGTGCTTAGATTCACATATACTTTTTCTAAATGGTGTCCCCAGGAGGGGCAGGGGAGCTACCGACATTTACTCAGGAGAGTTTTGGTGGGTGGGTACAGAAGGGCAGCAGCCTCCTTCCCCAGAATGTTGTGTTAAGGATATTTCCCTAAGTCTCTAGGGATATTAAAATGAGGACGTCAGTAGAGACTTTCAGTGATTTCAACCACTTCCAGAGCTACAGCTTCTGTTCATGGACTCTGGAATTCAGGGACTCCTTGTGGTCCTTTGTCTGCAGAGGCAGTCTGATTGTAATGAAAAGAAGACTGACCCTTTTACTTGGACTTTGACTTACCAGGAGACTCTGCCCGCAAAGGCAACTTCTTCAGTAGCGTATTCATTTCCTCGATTTGGAGCAGGACTTATGCACCGCCCATCACTTTTTCTTGTGTTCAGTGATATACAGCTTTGTAGTCCCAGATCACCTTTCAGTGCATTTGGAGTCATGCCCCGAATCTAAGCACCAATAAAACACCTCATACGAGTCCATGACTGCCATCAATTTTCAGCGGGCACAGCATGGTTTGAAGCCTCTAATTCTAGGAAGGGATATTGTTCTCTTGCACACTGGATTTAATTTTGGGGGTTGATGAGAGACAGAGTGGAGCTTCTGATCCACATTAGAAGGCACAGAAAGAAAGAAACTGATGTCGTCTCGTAGCGGCGTGCTTAAATGTGGCTCTACTCTGTCACTTCAGGGGCATGGGATTACTGTTATGAAAAGTTTCCAGATCCAATATAGCGTCTGAAGAATGTTCTGAAGGTGAGGAGTCTGAGGTTAGAAGTATTCACCAGAAATGTAGGTCACACCAATACCACCCACGCGGTTAACATGAATTAGCATCTTATGTATTCCTTTACTCTGCTGGCTTGCCTGGCTTTACAAACAAAATGGTTGTAGGAGAGGTTCAACACCTCAATTAACTCAATTAAATAACAGAACAAAGACATTTTGCTGCCCCCACAGAATTGCTCCCCAGGTTGCAGTGCTTCAAGGAGACAGGCGATGTGCACCATGGCTTTAGAGAGAAATGTTTTGTCTGCAACAGTTTATTCTTCAGTTGCCAAGTCAGGTGAGGCTATTGCTCCTGCTCCCTGTGTCCCTCCAGTCCAAAATCTGGGGTAAGCAGGAATAAATCCCTATTGTCCCCCACTCTTCCTGCACTCATGATTGCATGTGATCAACGCCTTTGGTCACATATGGTCATCTAAGGAAATCTGTCTTTTATACGATTTATTTTTATTCAGGGCTGGCATAATCCAGACGACTGCTAGATAGCCCCAGACAGGCTTTATGGAAATGTTACATTAACTGATTAATATCAAGGTAAAGTACATGGACATTAATTTGAAGGAGCTGAGTACAGTACAAGGGTAGAAGACAAAAATGTATTTTCCCTTATGTACTATAGATGACAAGGGGTTTCAGTGAAAATAATATTGCATATACCAGTGGTACCTATTCATTATGTAACAGAGGCCCTTAGAAAATGGCTACCTAATTCAGAAATTAGTGTTTTTTCAGTCGGAGGGAATGTTGTTCAAGATACTTAGGGTTATTGCAAAGGGTTTGTTTTAAACAAAGCATTACTAGATGGAGATGGTTAGTGTCTTCATCTACCTGAGCTCTTTCATTTGTTCTTCAGATTTTGAGTAGTTTATGCTATTTGAATATGATGAATGCAGACCAAAAAGTACCGCAGCTTGAAGAGGGAGCTGGCTTGTAGCCACATGGTTATTTTTGTATTTGGTCTATTCTTTGCTCCACAGTTAAGAGGATACATTACTTTATTGACCCGCTGCCACTAAAATAAATACAGGTACAATATTCAAAGTTTTCAGAGTGCCATACTCCGTTATTGGTAGAAATAGAAGTGCCCAGTTTGAATTCTCACAGGAAAATATAAGGTGGATCCCTTTTGGGGGAACAGGAGTTGGAGCTACACCTTGATCTTTCAGCAGCCTTATGTCACGTAACATACCATTTTACTTTCTAGATTTACTTTTGTTTTACTGGAGTGAGTATTAATTAGCATACTTATTAATTTCCCAACAGTCATATTTTTGACAGACAATGTCAAGTGTCTCACTTTTCAATTCCCTATGTTTAGTTCTATCCAACGTATTCTGTATAGGGTTGGCAATGTGTTCAGAGATGTGTGGAAAAGCACATCACTCCTGTTGGATTCAGTTTACAAAGGTAGTGCATTCTGACAGATTCCTCAGCCCATGTTGCGATTCCAACCTGAGTGATGAGTTCCAATGCACTTTGTCTTAAATCTTAGATGTAGCAACCAAATTACAAAAGGTTGGTGAGGTCAGAATATAAATCCGTATAGTCAGTTTAGTGAAACAAGATATATTTCTACATAAATCAAAAAATAAGGATGCCAGTCAAGTGCCATTACCCGGAATCCAAAGTCACTGTTCCATGTATTTCACCATCTCCAATGTAAGATTCTAAGCTTTATGCATATTCATACTTGCAAGTAATGCCTATATTACCTGTAGTACTTCTTGAAAGATTTATTTCAGATAGCAATAAATTTGTGTTGCTCCTCAGTGTCAATTATACTTCCAATCTGAACCTATGACCTATCCCCATGACCAAACAAAAGTACCTTATATCTTATCTTGGAATGCTGCCATCTGGAGTTTTTCAATACTATGAATAAGTCATCAATCAACCAGTAGTGCGCTCCGGTACGAATAGAGCAGCCATACCCCATTCCACCCCTTCTTGAGACATAATGACTGGCCTCCAATGTTTTAATTGCTCCGAATGGGGCCATATAGCCTGCAATTGCCCATTGAAAAAAGAAACCAAGGAACCAATGGAAATCGGTATGATGAAGGGCTGGGTTTTGTGGTTGGGAGATAATAAGACCAGATATACTACAACAATGAGAGTGAATAAAACGGAAAGGAATGTGACTCAGGGTGTAGCCAGAGCGTAGTTAAACAAGAGTATGTGCAACCCGACCAGTGGCTCCCAAATGCTCAAATTCTAATAACGTGTCCATGGGGATCAGAAGGCCTATCCCATGGCCACCGTCTCCATCAATTGGAAAGGACAGGAAGAGTGCCTTTCCATAGGGGTGATTCCCGACCTATGGGAAGGCATGATTATAGGGACAGACTATGACGAATTTCCAGCCTTACTGAACAATGCCAATCAAAAACATATGACGGAGTCATGGTGGATGGAAGCTCCTTTTGTGTCCACCGAGATCGAGCAGCATACAATTCAGAGGAAGCCCAGTAAAAAGGAGAAACGCGAACAAAAGAAGGGATATCAGCGACAGAGAGACAACACTGATCCAAAGGCCATAATGTCTGTAGCGGGAGGTTTTTGCCAGGCCCAGACGGAGGATCCTACTCTGAAAAATGCATGGCATAATGCCTTAGCCCCAGATGGGGCCTCGGTAGGTCCCATGTTTACCATTAAGAATGCTTTGTTATACAATGTTCGAAAAATCCCCAGTTAGTAGTACCCACAACCTATCGTGAACAAGTCCTCCACCTAGCGCACGGGGATAACGAGAAGGGCCACTTAAAGAGAGAAAAAACAGGCGACAGTTCAACAACGGTTCTATTGGCCGGTAGTCTATGGGGACATAAGAAAACACTGCCAGGTATGCCCGAAATGTCAATTAATAAACCCATCCCCGGACCGTACTGCCCCTTTACAACCCTTGCCCATCATAGAGGTTCCCTTTACAAGGTGGGAATGGATTTGGTGGGGCCACTAACCCCATCTGTAAAAGGACATCAGTATCTGCTGGTTTTAGTTGACTATGCCACAAGGTACCCGGAGGTTATACCCATAGCCAGTATGAACACCAAAGCCATAGCCCAAGTCATGATCGAGTTTTTTTTTCACGCGCAGGGTTTCCCAAAGAGATCCTTACCGATCAGGGAACACCATTCATGTCAAGACTCATGTTTGAGATCTGCCATTCCCTCAGGGTAAAGCAAATACGGACCTCCGTGTACCACCCCCAGACTGATGGTCTGGTAGAACGCTATAATAAGACCATTAAAATCGTAATGAGAAAAGTCACAAGTGACTCCAGAAGAGATTGGGAGAAGAAACTGCCTCTAGTCCTCTATTCATTACGAACTCACATACAATCCTCTACTGGACATAGTCCTTTTGAATTGTTGTTTGGCAGACAGTCGTGTACTCCCTTGGAGATGCTGGCCGAACAATGGGAAGAGTCTGAGGATGAACTCAAGGATATCCTATCCTATACAAAAGACCTAAGAGCAAACCTCCATAAAATGTGGGAAGAGACGCACAAAACATTGAGGGAGGCACAAGACAAACAAAAATGTTATTATGGCACCCATAGTACACCATGTAGCCTGTCGGTGGGAGATAAGGTGTTAGTCCTCTTGCCCACCAGTGAGAATAAACTATTGGCCCGACGGCAGGGTCCGTATACAGTTTTAGAACAAGTCAACCCCACAATCTATAAAATTGAGACACCCAACGGAACTGGTGGAGAACAGATCTACCATAATAACCTCCTTAAAAAATGGTATGAGAATAGAGAAGCCCATGCAAATCTATACGTAACCACCAAAAGGGAAACTGGGATTCCAATGTATTCCCCACAGACAAACACTCAGACCGATATATTCATGCCCCAATTGAATGAGAACCTATCTCAGGATCAAAAGAAACAACTACAATGTCTAATCTTCACTAGTTTAGATGTGTTTTCCAAAATCCCAGGCAGAACCCAGCTAATACACCATATACGTACGATTGGGGACAAAGTAGCCCGACAACGACCCTATAGAATCCCAGAAGCCAAATGACAGGTAGTGGAACAAGAAGTAAAAAATATGTTAGATGCAGGTATAATTGAACCTTCTTCCAGTCCATGGTGTTCCCCAGTGGGCCTGGTACCAAATCCCGATGGGACCACCAGGTTTTGCATAGACTTGAGGCAAGTAAATGCATGATCTCATTTTGATTCCTACTCAATGCCCCAGATTGATGAGTTATTGGAACTTTTAGGACAGGCTTCCTATATGACCACCCTGGATTTAACGAAGGGGTATTGGCAAATACCCCTTAGAATGGACGATAGGGAAAAGACGGCATTTGCTACCCCCTCAGGCCTTTACCAGTTTACCGTTCTACCAATTGGTCTTCATGGGGCACCAGCCACTTTTCAGCGTCTCATAAACATGGTTCTTCGCCCTTTCCAGTCATATGCAGCTGCATACCTGGATGACATTGTCATTTATAGTGATACATGGGATGAGCACCTTGAGCATCTACGTCATGTAATCCAAGTCTTATGGGCAGCACACCTTACTGCAAACCCTGAGAAGTGTAAATTGGGACATACTACCATTAGCTACCTCGGTTATATCATAGGGTATGGAAAGGTTAGGCCTCAAATGGATAAGGTACAGGCCACTTCTCAACTGCCCCTTCCGCGTAAAAAAAAAAAAGACATCAGAGCCTTCTTGGGCATGGTGGGTTATTATCGGCGGTTTATACCGCATTTTTCTGAAATCGCTGCCCCGCTCACTGAATTGTTGGGTAAGTTTAAATCTAATCGCCTGGCTCGTCTCTCGGACTCCGAGAAATGTAGTTTTGAGCACATAAAATCACTCTTGACCTCTGAACCAGTACTTTGTTGCCCTGATTTTGGTAAGCCATTTCTCGTCCAAACGGGTGCCTCCGATCTGGGGGTAGGGGCGGTTTTATCCCAATCCGATGAAGAAGGGTTTCTCCACCCAGTTGTATATATCAGCAGGAAACTGTTACCGCGTGAGTGCCATTACTCGATCCTGGAGAAAGAATGTCTGGCCATCAAGTGGGCTGTGGAATCCCTCTGTTATTATTTGGCTGGACGTCCTTTTACGTTAATAACGGATCATGCCCCTTTGACATGGTTGGCTCGCTACAAGGACACACATGCTTGTGTACTCCGATGGTTCCTTTCACTCCAATCTTTCTCCTTTCAGGTTCTCCATTCCCCGGGTTGCCGTCAGACCAACGCGGACTACCTTTCTCGATATCCGTTGGACGCGTGGCTCTATCAGCCACTTTCTAGGGGGAGGGACTGTGATGGGCAGACACTTCGGTCGGAACCGTCGTACCCCTGGGGCACTGCCGACATAGGGATTCCCGACCCAGATGTCCTCCGGACGGGACCCAATCAGCAACAGCTTCTGGGGAACGGCCGGCAGCAACAGCAACTTCGTGCCTTCCCCAGGATTAAAAGGGGTGACGGCGACGACAGGGAAAAGGTGGCGGACGGCGAAAGCACCACAGTAGAGCGGGACGGTGAGGAACAACCACCAGAGGATGACGATTTCAGAGGAGGAGACACGCGCTTCGGCTGAAGCAGTCCAGGAGAGGTTCTACCCAGCGGGACGCCAAGGATCTCACCAGACCACCAGCACCTAGAAGCCGGCAGGGACCCAGGAAGCAGTGTGCCCATACGCCGGCCACGCTCTGAGGAGAGCGTGGCATGTTCAGGTGTGTGGCCAGGGTTGCTTGGGTGAAGGGTGGTGGAGGGAGAAACAGTAGGGAGGATAACTTCATTGGGAAACGCAGAAGTACTCCGCTATTATTTCTTTTGTTTTTGTTCTACTTGTGTTTTGTTTTCGTTTATTTTCTTTAAATGGTTATTTTGACTGCTATAAACCAAACAACTGTGGTAAAAGGTGTTTTATGTTGTGGTTCTGTAGCTTTATTGTTCCACGATGCAGTCAGAGATAAAAAGAGATAAGAAAAGAGGCAGGTAAAGGCGGGACACTGTGAAGGAATCTAAAGAAGTATATTGCAAAGCTTCACCCAGTAGTTTTTTTTTGTGTGTATTCTCCTGTTGTATGGTCAGAAAAGGGAAAGTAAAGGAAGGTAAAGAAGAAGAGTAACCCAAAGAAAGACAGGCAGGAGGAACAAGCCAGAGACAATAGGGGACAAATGAGAAAGACAACAGATGAGAGAAAGAGAGAGAAAAGAAAAGGAGACAAAAGAAAGAAAATAGAAAGAGAGGAAAAAACAAAGACTCACCAGTCCACTTACCGTTCTCTCTCCTTTTCTTTCCACAAGTGCCTCCGGAGACCCCATCTGAAAAGAAGAAGACGAAGGTGAACCTCAGTGAAAGAACAGCTGCCCAAAGTACGAGTAGCACAGACTAACGTTATCCCAAAATAAAGACTGTCTGGTAAAAACCTGACCAAGGGCTGATTGTCATCATTGCGCCACCCCATTACACATGCCCACTGCAAGGCTTTGCAGGGATAACGAGAAAATAAATAAAAAGACTACCAACAGCTTCATTTGTAAGGGGTCAGTGTTCTAGGCACAACAGCAGGCTTTGAACTTCTCTCAGTGCCAAGCATAGATGGATTTTGTGCAAAGTCATCGTGCGAGTAGGATGACATCTACCACTTCAGACAGCAAATCACATATAGGCATATATAGGCAATAGTAGCCGCTCAATCTCGACACATGAAGATGCAGGTTACAGAGGTTGGGATGAAGGAGCCTGCCCTGTTGCTGAGACAGAAGTTCCTCCCAACATGGCAGATGCTCACTTTCCGTATTTCTGAATACCTCACCTACCTGGCCCAGTCAGGGGCAATGAGGATGACTTTGGCCTGGTCTTTCTTGGTCTTTTTCAGAACTCAAGGCAGGAGAGATAGTAGTGGGAAGGCATAAAGGAGTCTCTTGTTCCCAGCAAGCTGTAATGCATCTCATAACAAGTGTTCTTTTGGAAACTACAACATGCAAAACTGTTGGCACTGCATGCTCTTGACAGTGGTAAAAAGATCTAGCGAACTCTTTCCCCACTGGTCAAATACATTTTTTACCACTACAGGATGTAGGCGGTACTTGTGATCTCTACACAGCGTCTGCTCAGTTCGTCCATTATAGCCTTCAGTGTCACTGTCAGGTGGTAGGCGACCAAGAAGATGTTCTGTTGTTTTGGCCACACCAGAGGCACAAAGTGCCCTAGCACAGAGCCCAGGACCCCACTGTGCCCTGCTTGTTGCTGTATACCATTGCAGTACTGTTTCCCATGAGAAACTGCACCTGCCTCTCTTTGACTGATATTTAGCTAATGGAAAGTCTTTAAATTCAAACAAATGACTAGTAGCTTTAATATATTTATTTGGAGCTATTCTTCCACTGGAGACCAGGGGCCTCTGATTTCTCTGAAGTCCTTAGGAGGAGTCCCCTATCCCAGTAGTGTATGCATCTGTCACCACTGTCAGTTCTGGGTAGGGAAGGGAAACGGGCTACTATAGGACAAATTGTGATTGGTCAGCCACCAATGCAGATGTTGGGTCATCACTTTCAAGACCTGTACAGTGTCAGAATGGCGGCAGTGATACTGGACCCAAAGGGATTCCAAGTTCCACTGCAGTGCATGTATGTGGCCTCCAGCATAGCTGGCAAGGAGCATGCTGAAGGCTAGGAAGCTGCAGAGATGCCCTAACCTGTATCCAGGCTGTGGCCTAAAATAACAGTATCATTGCCCTAGTGTCCTGGATTTGTTGCAGTAGAGGAAAAACCTTGAACTCTACCATGTCCAAGAACATCCCAATGAGTTTTAGGCCTTTGTGATGGAATCAGGTGGGATGCCGGCTCATTTTTGGTAAACCTGAGTGAGTAAGGAGTTCTGCATTTGTCCAAAGTTGGCCCACGAGCAAGCCTGCCTTCAGCAGCCAATTGTCGAGGTACAGGAATACAAGAACTCCCAATTTCCAGAGATGGACAACAGCTACCGCTATCATTTTTATAAACATCCAAGGGGCAGAGGTGAGGCTAAAGGGGAGCATTGCAAATTGAAAGTGTTCCCGGCCCACTTTGATTTGCAGGTAATGCCTGTGGTATTGCAGGATGGATATATGAAAATCCATCCAGTCTCCCGGGTTCAGAGCATAAATTATCTGAGTCAATGTAAGCATTGTGAATTTGCCCTTCTTCAGGAAGGACTACAGGCTTCAAAGGTCCAGGACTGGCCTGAGGTTGCAGTCCTGTTTTGGGATGAGAAAATAGCATGAACAAGAACCCCTGCCTTTCTTCAAATGCAGCACTTATTCTGTGAGTAACGGGTGTACAAGTACATGATTTCGACCGGGTAGCCATCAAGGTATTTTGAGGGCATCATTGAATTGAAACAAGGACTCACGATTGCTGGTTCCTGCTGCACAATCACTGTCAAAAGATTTGTATTAGTCTGAATGGGCTGTAATTCTAGTGCCACAGCTACTCTCAGAACAACAACTGCAAATGAGACACTTTCTTCCTGCTTTATTTCAAGTGAGGTGTCAAGCCCGCTGCCATTTTGTAAGTCAAGGTTTAAGACATCCTCACTAAAATGATTGGGTTTAAGCCACCTCCTCAGCATCCTCATCAGTATCCTGGGGTATACCCTGTTCCGGCATAGGATCAGAGTCAGAACCAAAAAAAGGAACCTCTGGAGATAGTTGCATCATGGTAAAGGCACCAGATAAGAGCCACGCTATATGACAACTTGTTACACTTTTAGAATTTCATAATGCAGCAACTGTGGAGCACAGGTCAGTGCGAGGTGTGATTTGTGTGTCGACAATGGGTTATCAGGTGGCGCCAGTAGAGTTGGAATCAGCTTCAAAGGGACAAGGACCTGTGTGGATCTTGAGGCTGGCATGAAAGTCTGTACCGGAGCCAGTACGGCCCAGTAACAGGTCCCACATGAACAGATGATGCCGGATGAAGGCCTGCTGGCAAAAAAACAGACTTTATGACCCTGGAGTTCCATGGGGCCCAATGGTGCAACAGAGCGAATCAGGAGCACCCTAATGATTTGTGGCATGGCCTTCTTGAAGGCCTTGATTTGTTGGGTTAATGACGGCCCAGTAACCTAGGGGCACATTGGGACCTATGTGTTATCAGTTACGTGTCCAGTGCCCCCGAGGGAGTGCGAGTCAAGTCTTAACAGCATCATGTCCGCTCTTTGGAGTAACTGTGGCGGGATGGGGTCAAGTCCTGCTTCACTTTCTTAAGCGTGTGCTTGGACTTCCATTTACCCCAAGATGTTGAGCAGCAAGTGGAGCAGTAGTGGAAACTACCCCCGGGACCATGCCCATAACTAGGGGAGCATGTGGGACCTGTGTGAAGATAGCAGCTGCTTCCTATGAACAAAGACGACTTCTGGTCTTGAACTGCCTTCTGGTCTCGAACTGCCTTTTGGTGTGTGCATTTGTCATACAAGTCATGAGCTGAGCCCAGACCTAGAACAAATCTGTGACTAGGAGTTTCCTCCAGTCACGAACATAGTTGATCCTATTGCGGAAGGAAAATTCCTAACGAATTCCAAAGTACTGTCCAAATCTACCAAAAACATTAAATAGCAAGGGTGCTACTACGTACCAGTTTAAATGGATAAATTATAGTTCTGTGTTGAAACCCTTCACTACAGAGAAGAAAAGTGCATAATAGCACATGGCTGAAGAGTTATGGGGAGTCATCGGGAAGACCGACAATGATGAGAGTAGAAACACCAGATCCATGTCCAAATGACCAGAAAGAAAAAAACTGATATCAGCACACAGAGGTGGTGTTTAAATGTTACTGTGCTCCATCACGTCTGAGGCACAGTGGAGTCAGTACAGAGTTGCAGGCTCCATCAGTGGGAGGGAGCACTCCTGGAAAATTTTCCCAATCCGATTGGGCTCCTTGGGATATTCTAAAGTGAGAAATCTGCAGTTAGAAGTGTCAATCGAAAATATTGTCATTAGATTAGTCATTGTGCACATTAGCTACCTCAGTACAAGAACATTACCACAATGGACAGTCAAAAGTCAGAATAGGAGGCATTAGAAAAAGGCAAGGTTACCTATAAGCCAAATACTGATAGAAAACGAAAACTAGCACACCAGTGAATTGTAGATGAGAAAGTGTGGTTACTTACAAAGACATTACGGGCCAGATGTAGCAAAGGGTTTTTCCCATTCTGTGTCAATGGGAAAATGTGTTCGTACATATGGCCCTACATTTGAAGGAAGCCTTTGAGTTAATACAGAATTGTATTGGTCCACGTACCTTTGAAAAAAACATAAATCCTGTAAGTGTACAATTCAATTTGTCCCAGTCTTTGAAAGTCCAGCTTGTAGTTCATGTATCTTTGTTAAAAAAAAAAACATGTTATGCATAGACTCGTCCTGATACAAATCCTCCAAATTATTTTTTTCTTTTTTTGTTATTGCTATAGGCTGCTTTTGTTATCTGTGTTCCCCACGTTTACAGTATTCTCTTGCAGTGTTATTTATGATCTCCTGTTTAAAGGCTGGTTTCTTTGATCAAAGCTTTGCTGAACTGCAACAGCAGGCCAAGTGGTAACACTCACTTTTAAAAAAATATAAGATATTTTATTGTCCTCATATGACCATCCAGCTGCATGCACTGAGACCCAAGCACATTCTTCTAACGTGTTTGAAATGTGCAATCTGTAGATCCTCCTTTTGCTTCTCACTCTCATGAGTGCTACTTTCCTTTTCTCAAATCAAGAGAAGGGGGTGTATTCATTGGACCATTACGATATGTTTTGACACAATTAGAAGGGTTTCCATCTCATTTCAGCTGAAGGGGACTTATGGTCTGCATCCAGTCTACTAATATAGCTGACAGAGCACAGCCATTCTGAAATTGTGGGAAGGTGAGGGGTAATCCATTTCTTACAGATTTCCTTCCTTGTGAGTAACATCAGGAAAAAACAAATGACATCTGTGCCTTGTTTAAGTAGCGGTGTGAGGCTGGATTCACCCCAAATAAAATCAAAAAGGGGTTTACCTTAATCTCACTACCCATAATTTTATAAAGGATCTTATTTATGTCTCTCCAAACTAAGACACTCCACAAACATGCTTGTCTTCTGCCTCTTCCCTGCATTTTATGAATCTGGCAGAAGCTAAGCCCATTTCATCTTGGACCAGTAGGCTCTTCAAACGGTGAACACATTATTATTTTCACTGGTGCTGGTTTTACAGTAGAATTGAGTAAATCTAAAGTTACTGGCCATAAATGCTCTTTATTGAGCTCTGGAAACTCGTTTCCCCAATGTGTGTGCGGACTCTCATTTTCTCGTCTGCTGTTGTGATGATTACAAGTACCAGCAAGCTTCCTCTTTCTTGAGTTGAGCCTTAATTCCTTTCCGATCAAGGAAGTAAATATTTAAATTTTGCAACACCTCCCTTTCCCAAATCAGAAAACTCCTGCTATGAAACCAACTGATCACCCTTCCCAAAGTATCCCTAGGTATAACAGTTATCATTTCGTAGAAGCAGACTGAGTTTATCCTTAAACCACTCGGGGAGTCCTATATGGGTGTCAGGTCTGCATAGTAATACATGCCAAGAGCTTTCCAGAAGTATATCCACAACTTTATTTCTGCCAACAGAACCTTCAGCCTTACTTGCTCAAAGAAGTTCAGATCTCTGAATTGAATCAGGACCTTTCCAGAATCAATATGCCTCAGCATGGCACTATACAGTTGGCCCATACAAGAATCGTCAAGGGTCACTAGCCAAGAGCCAGAAGTTCTACAATTGAAATGCATAATAGTAGATGTGGAAGTCCGGTAGAGCCAATCCCCTTTGCTTCACCCGCTTCCGAAGTTTTTTCCAGGAGATACTAGGTCTCTTGGAAGCCCATATAAAGCCACTCACATTTCTGCACAAGCTTTTTGGGAAAGGATAACAGGATTGTATTGAAACGAAAGGTCAGCTTAGGGAGGACTAGCATCTCAATAACATTCACTCTCCCATAAATACCTAGTGGTAGATTTTCCCACTTCTGAGGAGTGCACCTACCACACTACACACCATAGATAAATTGACTTCCCACAGCTCTTCCAAACTCTGCATGATTGTAATCCTCAAGTATCCATTTCAGTGTTTAGCCTGCAGGATTACCATCTCTTTACCCCATAGCTTGATCTATTTCTTCCCCTTATTGACTAAATAACATGACATGCTTCCAAAATCTTCAGCAAGCGCTTCTAGCCTAATATAACTACAGTTGCCTCATACCATGATCCCGGGATTGTGCTGCCGTCCTGATAGATCTAGTTAAATAAGACTCCCCAAAAGTGCAAAAAGTACTCTATAGTGTTTAACATGTTATTAAAATTCAGCTGGGATCCCGCCAAGAGCCTGATGCTTTTTCATTGGCAAGATGCCAAACCTGCTCCTTGATCTCTTCATCCATGATCTCATCTTGCAGAACTACCCTTTGCTCTTCCAAGAGGTGGCGACGATTCCTGTCCCACAACCGCCAGGGGTAACTCTCACTTCAGTTGCTAGATTGAGGGCCTCCTATCTACTGCTCATGCTACATCTGTTCTATGTGTCTGGAGGAAGATGGCACTGCTACCACCATGCTGTACCTGTTCTGCGTCTGATTGAAGACAGCAATGATATCACTTCTTGGGGGTACGCATGTGAATGGCACTATAGCACAGACCTTGCTAAAAGGCAGCAGAGCAATTTAGTGTGTTGAAACATGCCTAAAATCAATGAGTGGAAGGAGAAGTAGCTGAGTTGTGGAGGGTTAATGCATTTTAATGTATTCTTTAGAGAGGTGAACCATCAACATTTTCCTAAATTGGAGCAACAGTGGGACAGTCCTGATGGATAGATGGATTGTGTTCCATATCCTGGGTGCATAGATTCAAAATGCCAGCTGCCTTGTTTTTACTTGTAGGCTTGCACTCTGGTGGTGTCTTAGCTACAGGTGTACTGAGAACCACTAATGATAGTGAGCTTGTCTGCACGATAAGGGCAGAAGCTCGTCATGATTTTTTGTAAATGAAGCTGCTGGTTTTCAAGAATTGTGGGCCAACAGGTGTAGCCAATGAAATTCCATGAGGATGGCAGTGATGTGATCATATTTATTCAGGACCTGTATGAGATGTGCTGAGGTGTCTAGGATGCCACTAAGGAGTGCCATTGTGGAGTCTGGGAAGCCAGGGAGCAGGGAGTTACCACCATCCTGATGTGAGAGTAAGAGGGCTGGAACAGCAGTTTTGAATTTGCTTTCTGAAAGAAACAGTTTCATTTTCTCTAGAAGAAAGAGTTGAACCTGGTGAGCTTTGCTTTTTCGCAGTGTACTAATTTTGTCAGTACTTGATAAGCTATCATTATCTGGTGGTATTTAGAGATGCCTTTCTGGACGAGTTGGTGGCGTTCGAAGATATAGGAAAACCAGTGTAGTCTCTTGTTTTTAAAGTCCATATGTGATAAAAGAATATTGATCTGAGGTTGATGGTCAGGGCTATCTAAGGTGGCTGAAAGATCAAGCAGAAACACAGGTGACAGTCTAAGCCCAAAGGTATATGATGAAAAGAGTGACATCCATGACTTGGAGATTTGCTACTTCAGTGCTGCATCGTGGTCTGAAACCAGATCTATAGTCTTGTAGGGTATATATAATGTTAATTTGGTCTTTAAGTTGGATAACAACTGGTAGGTTTGTGATAGGTTGGTAAATATCAGTGTCTTCAAGAATCAAGTTTCATGTTTTTTAAATAGGAGGTGGGTCTTTCCACATTTAAGCAAGCTATGAATTGACTGTTGAGGAGTATAAGCGCTTCTTTGAAGAGAGGTTCGATCAGGTTGGATAATAAAGAGAGTAGTCCCTGTATTTTCTGGATTTGAATGTGGTAAGGTTGCAAACAAGGTCTGCATGAGGAGGCAGGTTTCAGTAGGTCCACTTTAGAGGATTTGGAGAGACTGTAGTGACTTACTTTATGCCAGACTGGTAGCGATAAATTTCATTTTGGTGAATAAATAATTGATGGCTTTGCAATTACCAGTTGAGTGAGGTATTGTGGAGGCCTGGGTAAAATCTATGCAGGTGTTGATGGCTTTCAAGATGCAGCATGAAGGTTGACTTGTGTAGGACTGGCTGTCCCCGATTTCGAGGCTTATTATCTAGCAAGCCAATTGCAATGGCTGACCAGATGGATGGCGAGCCACATGATGCAAGATCATGAGATTATGCCTTTCACCCCGGCCTACCCTTGCTGACTAGGGTTGTCTTTCACCTCAGCCTCCCATCAACCTTTAGATCCAATGAATTGATAGTAATTCATAAATGGTGGCAGCGTCACCTCCGTAAAATACGACTTACTATGCCCTGTGCACCTGAGATACCACTGAGATGTCTATTGACACTGCCACATAGGGGGGGAATGGGAAAGACTCTTGAGGTGGGAAGTGACAGGCGCAACTACCTTGGGCACCCTGTACGAAGCTGACTCCCTGCTACCCTTCGAAGACTTTTAAGTCAGGTATTGAATTCCTGCAGGGCACTTCCTACTCCACAGGGCAATCACTGACTCGATGAGTCGGCACTGGCAGACTGGGAGAACAGAACCACCCATATCAGAGGTGACTCAATACCTGGTGAGTGCCACGGGGAAACATAGGGCCGTGACCTGCCTTTACAGAAAAATAAGGACTACGATATGTCTACCGCTAACAGCTCTTAAACGAAAGTGGGAAGTAGACTTGAGGTCTCCCATAGCAGACACTGACTGGGAGGAAATCTTAAAATGGACTCCGTGAGCCTCTAGGAACGCCCGATTCAAATTGATCAACATCTATGTTTTACACAGAGCATACTTGACTTCAGGCTGGATCAGGAAACACTTTGGGGCGACAGAGGCTAGACATCCATGATGTGGGGGGGAAGGGGCCGAATTCATCCACATGTTTTTGGCACTGTCCAACATTACGCGAGTAATGGTGCTCGATCACACAACAACTTACTGAAACTATTGAGCAGGAGACCCCTAATGATCCCAGACATTGTCTGCTAGGGTGATATCACCGGCAGGCCAAACATAAAAACACTAACCAATTCCAAGATCTGGCCTTGGTCTTAGCTAAGCGAGAAATTGCAATGACATGGAAAGCAACAGCAGGCCCCTGAGTAAGTACATGGAAGAGAGAGGTCCTGAAATGGGCCAAAGCAGAGGAAACAATAAGACACCGAAAGGCACAGAGGGTCCAGGGGCCAGTAGAGAGGGCCCGGGCATGGAGCGCACTGGTCTGCGACTTGGAACACCAGGAGGAGAGAACACCACTAGACACAGAACCCTCCTAAGTAGCCAGGGGATTCACACTTAGAGGAAACCTAGAAAAGACCTTTAACACAGACCTATAGCAACATAACCATCCCCTGGAAGAATACATAGAGCTGACTACTGGTAGACACAGATTGCCGCCCTATAGGGTGACACCAGGGAGCCAAAAACCACCGACATACTAAAGTAACTAAACACACGAGCGACAAGCGTGGAGGGAGGGGGGGAGTTTGATCCTCTCAAGGGGGGGCCAACGATATTGAAATGTCGAGAGTTTCTCCTTTGCTCTTATATTAGACTTGGTCCATAGAGTCTTTAGTAGATACTTATGCACAGACTGTGATCCAATAAAAGCTACAAGTTGCATGTCAAGCAATGATAACTGTAGATCAAGGGAGACGAGCTACCGGCAAATACTGACAAAGTACATTATTGTTGAGTGCCGGGCCCTTCTCGGGGGGAATGCGTTGTATTGTATGTGTTATGCTGAAACCAATAAAATACGTTGAATAAATAAATAAATAAAGGTTGACTTGTTATGGGTGTCTTTGGCCATAAAGCTGATATTTCTGTGTGTGGAGTGGAAAGATTTCAGTAATTTCAGCGTGAGATTTGGGTTTTCTATTTTTGTCTTGCCTATTGGTCATCTTGTGTCAGTGGGTTCCTGGACACATCACTCTGTGGAGAGAAGTTCCTTATATAGCACACCTTTGGCAGAGTCTGAGTGTTGACTGTAGGAAAGAGCCCTTTTTTGGCATGGTCCCCTTCACGTTTTGCTCACTGGTACTGAGAGTTTTTGATTGAGGTGCACTGGGTCCCTGCTAAACAGGTCCCCAGTGCCAGTGCTCTTTCCCTAAAAACAGGTAGTCATGTGTACAATTGGCACACTGCTCTATCTCTGGAAGTCTTTAATAAGTGGTATCCCTGGTACCTAGGGCATCGGTAGAGCAGAAGGTCCTTAAAGGCGGCAGCACAAATTGTGCCACCCTCAGGGACCCCCCCCTAAAAACAAGATGCACATAGCTACCATTGCCGTCTGCGTCTCCTGGTGCAAGCCAGGCAAAAACATCACATGGCACACCAGTTGTGTGCCATCTTACCATCACTGCATCTCAGTTTATGTAAGTCACCCCTGCGGCAGGCCTTGGAGCCCTATGGCAGGGTACATTATATGTGATGTTAAGTTCTATCTGCATATGACTGTGGGATGCTCAGCCCCATTTCTGAGCATTACAAGTAAACAGGGAAGCCATGTTAAGATATGTGCTGGACATTTGTCATCACAAGTGACCCAGTCACATAATGGCTGAAACCTATGGTGTTTGGTATCAAACACCTCATCTTAATAAATCCAGGCTGATGCCAGCCTCAGATGTATCATGACAAGCACACAGAGGGTGCTTTAGAGGTGCCCCTGAACCCCAATAGACTCTGAGTGTGTTTGCCAACTGGTCTCGACCACACTGCCACCACAGACAGTTTTCTGACCTCCTGGAGGTGAGAGATCGTGCTCTCAGAGGTCAGAAACAAAGCCTCTTCAGGAAAGGGTTGTTTTCACCCACTCCAGCAGGATGGCTAGCAGATCTGCAGACCAAGGTCAGGGGCTTCAAAGGGCCTGCCACCTTTGGTATACAAAACACAACTTCCCTATACTTTAGTGTAGCCCTCCCCCCACCGTAAGGCCCGTTTGACTCTAGGACAGGCGTGAAAATTAGTCAGTGTTAGACCCAACAGCCTTAGGTTGGACTTCCCCCAACTTATTGCCCTCCTCCCTCTATTTTTCTGATCTCGTTTTTGCTGGTTTTAGGACTCTGCACACTTTACCACTGCTGACCAGTTCTAAAGTGCTTGTGCCCTCTCCCTTACACATGGTAACATAGGCTCCTACCCAATTGGTATATTTAAGTTACCTATACGTCCCTAATAAAGTGCACTATATGTGCCCAGGGTTTGTACATTAAATACTACTAGTAGGCCTGCAGCACTGATTGTTCCACCCACATAAGTAGCCCCTTAACCATGTTCCAGGACTGCCATTGCAAGGTTTGTGTGTGCAGTTTCACTGCCATTTCAAGTTGGTACTCAAAACTACTTGCCAAGCTTTAATGTCCTCTTTTATTACATATAAGTCACCCCTAAGGTAGGTCGTAGGTAGCCTATAGGGCGGGGTGCTATGTAAGTAAAAGGCAGGTAATGCACTTGTAAGTTTTAAATGTCCCGGTAGTGAAAAACTCCCAATGTTGTTTTTCACTATTGTGAAGCCTGATCCTCTTATAGGTCAGCATTGGAAATGTCTTTATATATGTTTAAGTGGTAATGTCTGATCGGAAAGGAGTAGCATTGTCATGTTTAGTATGATTGGAATGGTGGTGAGAAATCTTGCTTACCGGTTAAGTTGGATTTAACATTACTTTTTCAGAAATGCCACTTTTAGAAAGTAGACATTTATCCACACTTAGGGGGTCATTCTGACCCCGGCGGTCTTAGACCGCCGGGGCCAGGGTCGGCGGGAGCACCGCCGACAGGCCGGCGGTGCCCCGCAGGGCATTCTGACCGCGGCGGTAAAGCCGCGGTCAGACCGGCAACACTGGCGGTCTCCCGCCAGTGTACCGCCGCCCATTGGAATCCTCCAAGGCGGCGCAGCTAGCTGCGCCGCCGAGGGGATTCCGACCCCCCCTGGGCATGGGACCGCTGGCATGGGCACTGCAGGGGCCCCCGTAAGAGGGCCCTTACAAGTATTTCACTGTCTGCTTGGCAGACAGTGCAATACGCGACGGGTGCAACAGCACCTGTCGCACCTTCCCACTCCGCCGGCTCGATTACGAGCCGGCATCCTCGTGGGAAGGGAGTTTTTCCCTGGGCTGGCGGGCGGTCTTTTGGCGACCGCCCGCCAGCCCAGGGAAAAACTTAGAATACCCTCCGCGGTCTTTCGACCGCGGAGCGGTATTTCGGAGGGGGAAGTCTGGCGGGCGGCCTCCGCCGCCCGCCAGACTTAGAATGACCCCCTTAATGCTCTCTCTGTGCCCTGCAACCCGTTTCCAATCCACGTCTGGTTTATGCTGGTAACAGCTCCCCTTGTGCATTCCACCCAGACAGCCATAAACACAGGACACTCAGGTGCATCTGCATACTGATGGGTCTGCCTGGGCACAAACACACACACACACACACTCTCTCTCTCTCTCAGCTCCTGGCAGACTGGGTTGAAAGGAGAACTGGTGCACTTCAAAACCCCTCTTTGAAGTTTCTCCATGTTCAAAGGCACATTTGGGTATATATACTGGGTCTGTGACCCCCTAAAATCAGACACAACTGGACTATGTAAGAAGGACTCATCTGGACTGCTTTTCTGTAAGGACTGCTCGCCTGCTTTATGCCCTGTTTCCTGCTGCTCCTTGACTCTGCTGGAAGGGCTATGCCTCCCCCCACAAGTGTCTTCAAGGGCTTGTCAGCTTGCCTCCTGTTCAGAAGTCTCAGGTCCATTAAAGACTTCACCTAAGGGAGAAAATCCACTGCCCTAGAAAAATCAACGCAACGCTAGCAGAATCGATGCAGCGGCTGTCTTGCAGCTGAAAAAACGGCACAGCTCCTGCAGAATCAACACATTGCCTGTTTCATCATCATAGTGCGTTTAGACTTTCCATGCATCGTCCCTGGGGGGAATTTGTCACTGCACCACAGTAAGGAACCGAGGCTCCATGACCGGAAAGCAACGCCTCGCCATTCCTGAGAGGAAAGAATAGACGCGCCACCTCTGTCACATTACTTTATTTTCTGACCCCTCACCCCCTCTGTAGTGTAGTTATTTTTGCCACATCCCAGGTACCTTGTGCTAAAGAAATGCATCCATTGATTCCTATGGATTATGACTTACTTAAACCTCTAAAAAGTGATATCTTGACTTGTGCATATTGGATTTTCGTCGTTCTGGTCTTGTTTTATTCAAATAAATATTATCTATTTTACCAAACTGGCGAGGAGTACTTTTTGTGATGTTTTCACTGTGTTAATGTATGAGTTATTTCACAAATACTTTACACATTGCCTTCTAAGTTAAGCCTTCCTGCTCTGTGCCAAGCTATCTGAGGGAGAAAACAGGATAATTTAGGTTCTTTGTGACTTACCCTGACTAGGATTGTGGACCTTTCTTGGACAGGGTGCATACCTCTGCCATCTAGAGACCCAATTTATAGCAATCAGTACCACCTCTGGGCTAACCATAGTCCTTAGGTGGGCTACCTGAGGTGGATACTCGAGGAAGGATTCCACGATCTTGTTTTTGGTTGAAACTAGGCCTTCTAGGATAGGAATATGCCCACTCCTCACAGGATGTGGTCATATAGGGGGTGTAGACACCTCAAGGGTAAGTAGCCCATTGACTACTGCCCTACAATTGCTAAACAACCCAGAATTTTGTATTTAGGTGGCTCCCCAACACCAGAAGATAAATTTTCTGGACCGAAGAAGAAGACACGGAAGAGCTGTGAAAAGCAGGGATTGAGGAGCAGCTACTGTCACAGCCCGACCCTGCCATCCTGTCTGCAGTCTTTGACAGTTGTGCCAAAGACGACTCAGCCTGCAGCTGCTCTGCCTCCAGAAGCCTGGGTGGACTGCCTGCCTGCACTTCAAGAAGCACCAGGATCTTCCAGGAGTAGCAGAGCTACTTCCCTACAACCTGCAGACACCCAGGAAGAACCTTGAGGACTCTGGACTGCCAAAAAACCTGATACCAGAAAGCACCACTGCACTCGTGCCCCTAGCCTGATTCAAAGTGGGCCAACGGTGCTAGCGTGGTCCCCCAGCCCTCCAGGACATGATCCCACCTTGAGTTCCTCAACTGTGGACTCCCGCCTCTTTGCGCAGCCTCCCCCCTCTACTGCGATCGCTACCGGTGACAGACTGACGCCTCAGGACACCTCTGCGCCCAGCTGTCCCAAACCAAGGAGAAGAGGACCAAAGATGTCCTTACGTCTCTGAGTATCGCGAGACCTGGACCCCCAGGCCTCCCCTGCAGCTTCTTATCCCCAGGACTGTTTTCCATTAAAACTAATTGATGCCACCGAAGTGGCCTTTTGGCACTGTCTTGGACAGTCCCCCAAACTTACCTTAACTCGTTAAGATTGGTTCTGTAAGTCTCTGTTGATTACCTGTATGCAGTATATGTGTTCTTCTCCATAGGGTCGTATTACAACCTTAAGGACACTTCAAGTAGTTTGCTGTTTTCAAACTGCATCAGTATTTATTTTGGTAAAAGTATTCTTGTGTTGAAACATAATATAACAAATATTTCCCCCAGAAAACGTTTTTACAGCATACATCTATGAAAATCCTTAATACTTGACCATGGTGGTTAGTCAAATGCTTCTGCTCCTGTGGAGCACAATAAATAATGTTTTTAAGCTGATTTGCATTATTGGCATTTAAATCCAGGCTTGATATTTGTTAAAAGGGAAACTAGAGCTTGAATTACTTCAATCACCTGAGAGTAAGGTCTGTGTCGAGGTTTTACATCAACACCGTTTGGATTGAGAAGGTGCCAACAATATGTGATTGTTGATGAAAGTTGTATTTATGCAAAAATGCTCAAAGATGCATAACAGTATTAATCTGACCATCCTAGGCAAAGAAGCACTAAATAAACTGACACAGTACATATGCTAGGTAGTGGATTTTAAATCTGCTGTCAATACTAGGCAGCCTTTGTTGATAAAATTGGGACCTATTGGAATCCTGGCACCTTTGCTTAGATATATCCAGTTGCTTTATACAAATAGTGATTTACACTTCTTAATTCTTGAAGTGAAAGACTTCAACTCAGACCTCTGACTTATTGAGTCGAATGGGTGCATGTTAGCATACCTGCCAACTTACAAATGCATGGTTAACAAGAGATGGTCCATCCTATGCAGTGGAGGGTTGTAGATCAGTCGACAAAAGAGCAGATTCAACTACCCGCAGTGTGGCCTCTTGACCTATTGATATTATTTCCCTTGTTTTACCTGTGTTTATTTTCATTACAGGGCAACAGTTAGGAATAATAGTTCCTTCCCATACTAGTGTAAGTGATTGGATACTTTTGTACTGACAATTTTAGGTTGTAGTTATCCATGTTGTTCATGAATAGGAGATACATCTAGTCAACTGGTCCTGAAGAAGCGTCACTGGAACCATATGGGCCACTAGAGACGTGAAACATGTTGACCCTGATGAGGGATGGTTTGGAAATTCCCCACACTCTGTTCTTCTTTATAGAGTGATTGAGCATTACCTCTGTTTCACTCCTGTGACTATTTTTAATCTTGGCCTCTGATCCTTGTTCAGACTAATAAATAGATTATTCACTTCAGGATTAGAGAGTCAATCTTAAAATCCCTTTCTTTTGATCTCCTTCCTTTACACTCATATGTAGGGTCGTGGCATCATCACTAATAAGATCTCCGGCAAAGAGCCCCCCCATTCAGGGTGGTGCCCGTCAGACATTGCAGCGCCGGTCTGACGAGGAGCAACGCCGATGATGAAGCATGACACCCTTTTGGGTGTGTGAGGTTTTTTGCTCCTAAAGATTAGGACCCCTCTTGAGTATCCTCTCCTTTTTCTAGCTGGAACAGTGTATTATCTTTATTAGCATATCTTTTGTGAGGCTATACACTGGACCACAAATCCTCCCCATCCCTCTGTTTTTTTAATCATTGGCGCAGCTGCACAGCTGTGGGATTCTCTTTTCTCCTAACCCTTCACAATGGATAATTTCCAAGGGCTTAGTTTTGATTACGATATTGTGTCTGCAATTTTACAGAGTCCATCTATCTTGGGAAACGATGGTGCTGGACCCTATGGCCCGTCCAAAGAGGAGTGGGATAAGTTGTCCACACTCAAACGTGACCTTATCAAAACCGTCTTGCATGGGACCATAATGACCGAATATCTGAGAGCAAATATTGCTCCTAATGGCCTCCTTGTATCGAACATGCCTAGAATCTTTCTTCAGGATCTGGCCTTCAGAAAAGACTGGGCCCAGATCGCCTGGAAATGCACTAGGGACTGGTTGGTACTTATTATCAATACATCCAAACGACTAGCAGAATCTATCCTGGTACAGATCAACCTCTTGGAGGGCACACTCAAAGCCACAGTCTCACTTGCTGCTTTTAAGAGTCGATTATCTGAAATTAACTCTGAACTCAATGAGACTAGGGAATTCCTAACCCAACAGAAGATTTCGAAATTACAAAAGAATATTTCTAAATTCAGCAGAGAGAAGGTCTATCCTTATATCACAGATGACTTCTCTGCTGAGACACATTCTCTTTCCTCAGATGAATCCTCTTCTTCAATAAAGAAACCCCGTAAATATAGCAACAGCTCTTCATCTGATGGATGGAGTATGGATGATGACGGAACACATTCTTTCTATCACTACCCCCAATACCCTCCGGGACAACCTCTTGCATGGCAGAAGCCCTTCCCCTTTTACCAACCACACCCCATGTTACCATACCTGCCTTTTTTAGGTCGCGGCCGGGGCAGGGGAAGAGGCAGAAGGAGAGGAAGAGGCAGAAGGGTACACTGGGCCCAGGACGAACCACAAATGGTGACCCGCAGTCAAGGGAAGAACCTGCCAAACCGGACCTAGTGGTTAACCTTTCATCCAGATCACTCTCCTCTGTTGAGTCACTGGTCTTGAACAAAGGGTTGGGCTTTGTACCCACACCCAATGAAGATTCCTTCTGTCTTCACTGCGAAATTTCCCAGTTTTTTTTGGAAGGTTAGACTACAATGTTTTTTTAATGATAGACCCAGCATGGAGCAGCTGTTGGATTCCGGTCTTAAGAGACCATCCAAATTTATGCCTCCAGCCTCAGCTATGCCCTGTGAAGTATTGGCATCTGAGAAAGCGGTACTTAGTGATATTGCTTCTCTACAACCGAAACAGAGTTTTCACAACACCTCTAATATTGAAAAAAGTGCCCTTAAGATCTTGGCATCTGACACAAGTATAGTTATCAAACCTGCAGACAAAGGTGAAGCGATATTCGTGATGGATTCCACGGACTACAGACAAGAGTTCCTACGTCTCCTTGGGGATTCTTCTTACTACACACAGATTACCAGTGACCCCACTGAGAGACTTCAAACCGAAATACGTGGTATGATAGAGGAGGCCCTTGGTAACTGATGGATCTCACAAAAAGAAGCAGAGTTCCTGGATACTGTTAATCCACGTATCCCGTATTTTTACTGCCTCCCTAAAATTAATAAAGGCAGAGTACCCCTACCAGGCCGCCCGATAGTCTCTGGGATAGGCTCTGTCCTTGAACCGTTGTCTACTTTTTGTGACAATTTTTTACAACCTATTGTGCAGTCATCTGCTACCTACTTGAAAGACACTAAGGATGTCCTTAACCTAATAGAGACTATCAATTCCACTGTTCATGTTCATGCCTTGATTACCTTGGATGTCGAGGCATTGTATACTAACATCCCTCAAGAGGCCACACTGCGGGTAGTTGAATCTGCTCTTTTGTCGACTGATCTACCGCTCACCACTCCAACGCATTTTATTATGCACTGCGCTTCCCTAGCTATGAAAGAAAATTTCTTTCAGTTTGAGGACCTCCTTTTCCACCAGATTCACGGGACCTCTATGGGCAGTACCTTTGCCCCTAGTCTCGCCTGTCTCTATATGTTTGACTTTGAGTCACAATATATACTGCCACATAGTAATCCATCTCATGATAACATCAAATTATGGCGCAGATATATCAATGACATCCTGATAGTTTGGCAAGGGACTCTAACTGAGGTCAATCATTTTACAGCCTGGGTTAATACCTTGGACCCTTTTTTGAACTTCACATCCTCGGTATCCAGTACAGAGATACCTTTTCTGGACATTCTGATTAAGATAGAGGATGGCCAGTTACATACAAGCACGTACCAAAAAACTACTGACCGCAACAGTCTCTTGTTGTATGATAGCCACCATCCAAGAGCATTAAGAGATAATTTACCGTACGGTCAGTTTCTCAGGCTACGGCGTAATTGCAGCAGCATGCAGACGTTTATTTCTCAAGCCAACAACTTGTCTGGAAAACTTGAGAATCACCACTACCCCAATCCGGTAGTGAGGACAGCTTATAAGCGGGCACAATTCTGCAATAGAGATACTTTACTCTCTAATACACAACGCACTTCAGACACTAAACTCACCTGTGTGTCCACCTTCACCCACTTATCTAACTCTATTAAGGAAGTCGTTAACAAGAGATGGTCCATCCTATGCAGTGGAGGGTTACAGATCCCTAAACGCCTCTTTGCTTTCAAACGGACTATTAATATCAAAGATCTATTAGTTCACACTAGACCTCTCTCTGCCTCCCGACCACCTAGACAGACGTCTTTGTGGGACATTCCCCCAGTCGCCGGACACTTCCCATGTGGAAATTGGAATGTATGTATCCTTACGAAATGACTTAAGTCCCTTGTTCTTGATCCAATAGGTACCTGGAATCTCCTTAAACATACCAATTGTAATACTCGAAATTGTATATATCTGATCACCTGCCCTTGTGGGCTACAATACGTGGGGATGACCACACGAACGGAGAAACTCCGCATCAATGAGCATCGCAGTAATATAAGGTGCGGCCGCGCCTCTACCAAACTGAGTATTCACTTTCTGGAGGTTAAACATAGACCAGACGACATGTGGTGGGTTGTTCTCCAAACCGGCACACAAAACAACTCCAGCTCTCTTTTCGAGTTAGAACAACGCTGGGTGATTAAACTGCGCACTCACATCACTGGTCTCAATGATGACATTCCTTGGACCAGTCTGGGCCACTAGCTTAAATGCCATTTGCTGGTATCACATCTTGACTAATCTGTACCACCCACTTGTGCCTCACTTTTAGTGTTCTGACAGTTTTTGATGATTTTGACTAACGTACTTGTACTTCAGTGGGAGGATGTTTATTGCATCTTGACTTTTCCTTGAACAATCCGATTATCTATTATGACTTCGGGCTCCCTACAACTTTAGGAGTCCTTCTTTTGTGTTTTTTTCCCCAGGACTCTGACCTGAGAGTCTGTTTTCACTTTCTAGCATAAGCTTCGGAGCACCACGTTACTTAACCACTTTCCCGAATCACTGGTGACTCACTCCCGGCCGAGACTGTTTTTTGACTGGGTTTCCCCCGCGTCTCTCCATTCTTACGGGAGACGCCGACCCGGATAGGTTCCCCGCATTCAGGAGCACCGACGACTAGTAAGTGCGATCTTTTACCAACTCGATTTCTGTTGCCATCGACTCGCGCCTCTACCGAGACCCGAGCCGGCGCTCTACCTGAGTTAGACGGATCCCTACTACGATGATCTTGTAACTTAACCCTCTCTGCTATAGGTCCTGATGGTGATACTATTACTCTGTGCCTATTACAGACTTACCTTAAATCATTCTAAAGCTGTCTCTAGCAGGGCCATTATAGTTGTCCCGCCCACCAGCCGATTGGATCTGTGTTAGATTGGGATGGTTTGATTTTACCTGATTGAAGTTACTGCTCGTGTGTGGATTAAGATATCTACCCAATTAAGCGATTATTGTGACATTACCAATATTTACATATTTTAATATATGTATGTGAACAGTTTTGTACATCTGATTAAGACGTGTTATCTGTCTCATCATCTAATTGTTATACTACTTGTTATCGTTTTTTTGCACTCCTACTTTAGAATAGTTTTCCGCCTGACTACTGGTCTATGTTGTCCCATGTAGCGTGCTCCTTGATGGGGACGGTAAGCTTGCCCTCCTTTATGTGCATGCACCTGTTTAATCACGTGTTGACATTGTCACTGTGCCTCACTACTGGTCTGACACCTCCTTTCCCCACTCCCATATTGATGAGTACGTCACTATGTGGATACCTATTGATATTATTTCCCTTGTTTTACCTGTGTTTATTTTCATTACAGGGCGACAGTTAGGAATAATAGTTCCTTCCCATACTAGTGTAAGTGATTGGATACCTTTGTACTGACAATTTTAGGTTGTAGTTATCCATGTTCTTCATGAATAGGAGATACATCTAGTCAACTGGTCCTGAAGAAGCGTCACTGGACCCATATGGGCCACTAGAGACTCGAGAACATGTTGACCCTGATGAGGGATGGTTTGGAAATTCTCCACCCTCTGTTCTTCTTTATAGAGTGATTGACCATTACCTCTGTTTCACTCCTGTGACTATTTTTAATCTTGGCCTCTGATCCTTGTTCAGACTAATAAATAGATTATTCACTTCAGGATTAGAGAGTCAATCTTAAAATCCCTTTCTTTTGATCTCCTTCCTTTACACTCATATGTAGGGTCGTGGCATCATCACTAATAAGATCTCCGGCAAAGAGCCCCCCCCATTCAGGGTGGTGCCCGTCAGACATTGCAGCGCCGGTCTGACGAGGAGCAACGCCGATGATGAAGCATGACACCCTTTTGGGTGTGTGAGGTTTTTTGCTCCTAAAGATTAGGACCCCTCTTGAGTATCCTCTCCTTTTTATAGCTGGAACAGTGTATTATCTTTATTAGCATATTTTTTGGGAGGCTATACACTGGACCACAAATCCTCCCCATCCCTCTGTTTTTTGAATCATTGGCGCAGCTGCACAGCTGTGGGATTCTCTTTTCTCCTAACCCTTCACGATGGATAATTTCCAAGGGCTTAGTTTCGATTACGATATTGTGTCTGCAATTTTACAGACTCCATCTATCTTGGGAAACGATGGTGCTGGACCCTCTGGCCCGTCTAAAGAGGAGTGGGATAAGTTGTCCACACTCAAACGTGACCTTATCAAAACCGTCTTGCACGGGACCATAATGACCGAATATCTGAGAGCAAATATCGCTCCTAATGGCCTCCTTGTATCGAACATGCCTAGTTTCTTTCTTCAGGATCTGGCCTTCAGAAAAGACTGGGCCCAGATCACCTGGAAATGCACTAGGGACTGGTTGGTACTTATTATCAATACATCCAAACGACTAGCAGAATCTATCCTGGTACAGATCAACCTCTTGGAGGCCACACTCAAAGCCACAGTCTCACTTGCTGCTTTTAAGGGTCGATTATCTGAAATTAACTCTGAACTCAATGAGACTAGGGAATTCCTAACCCAACAGAAGATTTCGAAATTACAAAAGGATATTTCTAAATTCAGCAGAGAGAAGGTCTATCCTTATATCACAGATGACTTCTCTGCTGAGACACATTCTCTTTCCTCAGATGAAACCTCTTCTTCAATAAAGAAACCCCGTAAATATAGCAACAGCTCTTCATCTGATGGATGGAGTACGGATGGTGACGGAACACATTCTTTCTATCATTACCCCCAATACCCTCCGGGACAACCTCTTGCATGGCAGCAGCCCTTCCCCTTTTACGAACCACGCCCCATGTTACCTTACCTGCCTTTTTTAGGCCGCGGCCGGGGCAGAGGAGGAGGCAGAAGGAGAGGAAGAGGCAGAAGGGTACACTGGGCCCAGGACGAACCACAAATGGTCACCCGCAGTCAAGGGAAGAATCTGCCAAACCGGACCTAGTGGTTAACCTTTCATCCAGATCACTCTCCTCTGTTGAGTCACTGGTCTTGAACAAAGGGTTGGGCTTTGTACCCACACCCAATGAAGATTCCTTCCGTCTTCACTGCAAAATTTCCCAGTTTTTTAGGAAGGTTAGACTACGATGTTTTTTTAATGATAGACCCAGCATGGAGCAGCCGTTGGATTCCGGTCTTAAGAGACCATCCAAATTTTTGCCTCCAGCCTCAGCTATGTCCTGTGAAGTATTGGCATCTGAGAAAGCGGTACTTAGTGATATCGCTTCTCTACAACCGAAACAGAGTTTTCACAACACCTCTAATATTGAAAAAAGTGCCCTTAAGATCTTGGCATCTGACACAAGTATAGTTATCAAACCTGCAGACAAAGGTGAAGCGATATTCGTGATGGATTCCACGGACTACAGACAAGAGTGCCTACGTCTCCTTGGGGATTCTTCTTACTACACACAGATTACCAGTGACCCCACTGAGAGACTTCAAACCGAATGATAGAGGAGGCCCTTGGTAACTGATGGATCTCACAAAAAGAAGCAGAGTTCCTGGATACTGTTAATCCACGTATCCCGTATTTTTACTGCCTCCCTAAAATTAATAAAGGCAGAGTACCCCCACCAGGCCGCCCGATAGTCTCTGGGATAGGCTCTGTCCTTGAACCGTTGTCTACTTTTTGTGACAATTTTTTACAACCTATTGTGCAGTCATCTGCTACCTACTTGAAAGACACCAAGGACGTCCTTAACCTAATAGAGACTATCAACTCCACTGTTCATGTTCATGCCTTGATTACCTTGGATGTCGAGGCGTTGTATACTAACATCCCTCAAGAGGCCACACTGCGGGTAGTTGAATCTGCTCTTTTGTCGACTGATCTACCGCTCACCACTCCGACGCATTTTATTATGCACTGCGCTTCCCTAGCTATGAAAGAAAATTTCTTTCAGTTTGAGGACCTCCTTTTCCACCAGATTCGCAGGACCTCTATGGGCAGTACCTTTGCCCCTAGTCTCGCCTGTCTCTATATGTTTGACTTTGAGTCACAATATATACTGCCAGATAGTAATCCATTTCATGATAACATCAAATTATGGCGCAGATATATCTATGACATCCTGATAGTTTGGCAAGGGACTCTAACTGAGGTCAATCATTTTACAGCCTGGGTTAATACCTTGGACACTTTTTTGAACTTCACATCCTCGGTATCCAGTACAGAGATACCTTTTCTGGACCTTCTGATTAAGATAGAGGATGGCCAGTCATATACAAGCACGTACCAAAAAACTACTGACCGCAACAGTCTCTTGTTGTATGATAGCCACCATCCAAGAGCATTAAGAGATAATTTACCGTACGGTCAGTTTCTCAGGCTACAGCGTAATTGCAGCAGCATGCAGACGCTTATTTCTCAAGCCAACGACTTGTCTGGAAAACTTGAGAATCGCCACTACCAAAAAACGGTAGTGAGGACAGCTTATAAGCGGGCAAAATTCTGCAATAGACATCCTTTACTCTCTAATACACCACGCACTTCAGACACTAAACTCACCTGTGTGTCCACCTTCACCCCCTTATCTAACTCTATTAAGAAAGTGGTTCACAAGAGATGGTCTATCCTTTGCAGTGGAGGGTTACAGATCCCTAAACTCCTCTTTGCCTTCAAACGGACTACTAATATCAAAGATCTATTAGTTCACACTAGACCTCTCTCTGCCTCCCGACCACCTAGAAAGATGTCTTTGTGGGACATTCCCCCAGTCGCCGGACACTTCCCGTGTGGAAATTGTAATGTATGTATCCTTACGAAACAACTTAAGTCCCTTGTTCTTGAGCCAATAGGTACCTGGAATCTCCTTAAACATACCAATTGTAATACTCAAAATTGTATATGTCTGATCATCTGCCCTTGTGGGCTACAATACGTGGGGATGACCACACGAGAGGTGAAACTCTGCATCAATGAGCATCGTAGTAATATTAGGTGCGGCCGCGCCTCTACCAAACTGAGTATTCACTTTCTGGAGGTTAAACATAGACCAGACGACATGTGGTGGGTTGTTCTCCAAACCGGCACACACAACAACACCAGCTCTCTTTTCGAGTTAGAATAAACCCTGGGTGTTTAAACTGCGCACTCACATCACTGGTCTCAATGATGACATTCCTTGGACCAGTCTGGGCCACTAGCTTAAATGCCATTTGCTGGTCTCACATCTTGACTAATCTGTTCCACCCACTTGTGCCTCACTTTTAGTGTTCTGACAGTTTTTGATGATTTTGACTAACGTACTTGTACTTCAGTGGGACGATGTTTATTTCATCTTGACTTTTCCCCGAACAGTCCGATTATATATAATGACTTCGGGCTCCCTACAACTTTAGGAGTCCTTCTTTTGTGTTTTTTTCCCCAGGACTCTGACCTGAGAGTCTGTTTTCACTTTCTAGCATAAGCTTCGGAGCACCACGTGACTTAACCACTTTCCCGAATCACTGGTGACTCACTTCTGGCCGAGACTGTTTTTTGACCGGGTTTCCCCGCATCTCTCCATTCTTACGGGAGACGCGGACCCGGGTAGGTTACCTGCATTCAGGAGCACCGACGACTAGTAAGTGCAATGTTTTACCGACTCGGTTTCTGTTGCCATCGACTTGCGCCTCTACCGAGACCCGAGCTAAGTTAGACGGATCCCTACTACGAGGATCTTGTGACTTAACCCTCTCTGCTATGGGTCCTGATGGTGATACTTATTACTCTGGGCCTATTACAGACTTACCTTAAATCATTCTAAAGCTGTCTCTAGCAGGGCCATTATAGTTGTCCCGCCCACCAGCCGATTGGATCTGTGTTAGATTGGGATGGTTTGATTTTACCTGATTGAAGTTACTGCTCGTGTGTGGATTAAGATATCTACCCAATTAGGCGATTATTGTGACATTACCAATATTTACATATTTTAATATATGTATGTGAACAGTTTTGTACGTCTGATTAAGACGTGTTATCTGTCTCATCAACTAATTGTTGTACTACTTGTTATCGTTTTTTTGCACTCCTACTTTAGAATAGTTTTGCGCCTGACTACTGGTCCATGTTGTCCCATGTAGCGCGCTCCTTAATGGGAACGGTAAGCTTGCCCTCCTTTATGTGGATGCACCTGTTTAATCACGTGTTGACATTGTCACTGTGCCTCACTACTGGTCTGACACCTCCTTTCCCCACTCCCATATTGATGAGTACGTCACTATGTGGATACCTATTGATATTGTTTCCCTTGTTTTACCTGTGTTTATTTTCATTACAGGGCGACAGTTAGGAATAATAGTTCCTTCCCATACTAGTGTAAGTGATTGGATACGTTTGTACTGACAATTTTAGGTTGTAGTTATCCACGTTGTTTATGAATAGGAGATACATCTAGTCAACTGGTCCTGAAGAAGCGTCACTGGAACCATATGGGCCACTAGAGACGCGAAACATGTTGACCCTGATGAGGGATGGTTTGGAAATTCCCCACCCTCTGTTCTTCTTTATAGAGTGATTGACCATTACCTCTGTTTCACTCCTGTGACTATTTTTAATCTTGGCCTCTGATCCTTGTTCAGACTAATAAATAGATTATTCACTTCAGGATTAGAGAGTCAATCTTAAAATCCCTTTCTTTTGATCTCCTTCCTTTACACTCATATGTAGGGCCGTGGCATCATCACTAAAAAGATCTCCGGCAAAGAGCCCCCCCTATTCGGGGTGGTGCCCGTCAGACATTGCAGCGCCGGTCCGATGAGGAGCAACGCCGATGATGAAGCATGACACCCTTTTGGGTGTGTGAGGTTTTTTGCTCCTAAAGATTAGGACCCCTCTTGAGTATCCTCTCATTTTTCTAGATGGAACAGTGTATTATCTTTATTAGCATATCTTTTGGGAGGCTATACACTGGACCACAAATCCTCCCCATCCCTCTGTTTTTTGATTCATTGGGTTTGGGATGAGTCAGAGTGGGGATGGAGGATAGATTGATAGATACATGACATGGTGATGGGTAGACACAGTAAAGCTTACAGGAGAGTAAATTTATATTATGTTCATTTATAAATATATACTTTTTTAATCATTTTATTTTTCTTTAATTTATTCATTATTATTATTTATTTATTACTTATTTATAATTTGAGTTTTATTTATAGATTTTATTTATTTATACACACATATATATATATTAACATACATATAAATATTTAATTGTGAGTAAATATACATTTGATAAACAGGTTTAAAGAGTATGTGTGTAAATTATTGTTATGACAAGGTAGCAATATGTATAGTTCTTTAGGAAATATGTATCTAGAACACATATTCAGATTAAAAATATTTATCAACACAGGCATACGCAGTCCCTTGCTGTTTGAGTATGGTGGTTATGAAGGAAAGAGACAACTCGAGTAGTCTTCTGAAGACAAGATAGTTATCCATGGATCTTATATTTGGGGGTAATGAACTGCATAGTTTGGCTGCTTGAACAGAGTAGGATGTACCACCTATAGTCTTTTTCTGGTATGGTGGTGTTCTAATGAGGAGTGCCAATCTTGAACAGAGGTTTCTTTGTTGAATGTTTTTGGTTATTTTGTTTCTGATAAAAAGAGGTCCTGTTCCATGTATAGCTTTGTGTGTAAAGTATTTGTGCAACACTTCAAAATGCATTAAACCAAAAAGATCCAACACCAAGTTAGAAAAATAGTATGTTAATAAATAAAACAAGACCAAAACAACAAAAATGCAATCAGGAGAACCAGAGATATGTAAGGTTAAAGATTTTTAGTAAAATTGTGCAACAAAGCACAAAAGACATAAAAAATGCACAAAAGAAGTTCAGGTCGACTGCGATAGAGCGCAGGCCAGCTACTGGGACCCATTTAGACCTTCGGAACAAAGTATCTTAAATCCTGGTTTGCGGAGCGTTCCAAGGATCTGCAAAGATGTGTTGTGCAGCCGAAACAATGGCTCTAAAATGCAGCTAGGTTGTGATGCAAGGGCGTGCGTGGTCATTGAGGACCCCATCGACGGGGCTTGTGATGCAAAGTCCAGTGTTGGGAAAGCAGCGTACAGTAGGGAAGATATGTCAGTCCCGAAAAGTTGAGAGGGCCCGCATTAAGGATGCATCGCACAGTGTGGCAGTGATTCACATCTTTGCGATTGGTCCAATCATGCAGCAGAAAATGTGTTGATTCTCTTCAGGGTTGCAAAATGCTGCAGAGGAGATGCATTGGATCTGCTAGATCCACACAGGCTGGTAGAGCACTTTAAGCCTACCTCCAAGAATTCTGGACTGAGGTGGCACCATTTGGCCGGGTAGACTCACAGATGGCAGAGTCCAGGTGCAAGGTTATTGGAAGCTTGTTGCGCCCCTGGGGCTTCCGATCAGAGCCAACTTGCCCTTGGAGTCACTATGGGTTCAAGACATGCAGGTCCAGTCCTTCTCACTCAGTAAAGAGGGCGGCAGGCAGCAGATTAGCACAGCAGGGCAGCAGTTTCTTCAGAGCATCAGTCTAACAGTGGGAGTCTTTCAGCAGCACATCAGTCCCTATTCATGGCAGAGCACCCACAGGTCCTGAAGAGTACTGTAATGGTGCCCGAGGTCTATGGAAAATGTCACTTACCCAGTACACATCTGTTCGTGGCACGTTCTGCTGCAGAGTCACATGCTGTTCACCACCTCCGCCACCACCCCGCACTCCCGATGTCTGGGAAAATGGCCTGGAGTTTGTGGGGGCACCTCTGCTAGTGCAGGGGTGCCCTCACACACACACACAGGTACTCTGCACCCTGCCTCTGAGCTAGAAGGCCTGCCATAGGGGTGAATTATAAGTGGCCTGGTCCACTGGAAAATGGCAGTGTAAGGGCAACTTTTCACATAGGCTGCAATGGCAGTCCTGCAGAACCCTTTGCTTGGGCTCCCTATGGGTTGCAAAATATAAGCTGCTGCCCATAGGGATCCCTTGGAACACCAATGCCCTGGGTACCTTGGTACCATATACTAGGGGGTTACATGGGGGCACCAGTGTGCCAATTGTGGGATGAAATACAGTGATAACAGTTACCAACAACTACATTTAGGGGAGATAGCATAACTACTGGGGTCCTGGTTAGCAGGATCCTAGTAGACACAGTCAAAATACACTGACAGACAGTCCAAAAGTGGTGGTAACCAAGCTAGAAATAGGCTACTTTCCTACACTGGTCATTTACTATTTCTGCGAATCGACAAAAAGATAGCAAGGGCATATCTGCTTATGGAGGTATGCCCTCACATGTAATATAAGGCACCCTGCCTTAGGGCTGTAAGGCATGCTAGAGGGGTGACTTACATATGTTGCATGCAGTGTCATTCCAGTGAATTGTGTCAGCTAGTTATCGCACGATGCACCATTCTGCCTCCATCCAGGATGGTAGGACCCTCTCTTAGCGTCTAGAGCTCCCTAGACCAACCCAGAGGTATAGATACCACAAGGGGGCTACACACCCCTGCAAAAACAGTTTAGCAACTGTTTTCCCCTGCCCTGTCCCTAATGCTAACCTGTCTACCTAGACAATGGAGCAGCCTCTCTCCCGCATTACCCATTTACCTTTCAAAGACCGCTTTCCCTCTAAAGATCGCCTTTTGGGCCAACACCCCGGTGGCTTCCTGCAGGAAGGAGGCAACACCTCTACCCAGTGCAGGCTTCCATTGTCGTTAGCACATCTTTCTAGGAGAGCAGAAAGCAGTCCCTGGGACAGGCTCTTCTTCATGCTAGGTAATAAAAAGTTGCACACCACAACCTGTTACAGTAATTTCAAAGCATAAAGCCTTGATAGGCAGGTCACTGAGGAGACACTCCTATTCCAGGGGGAGGCTTGGCTTTGCTACTGCTTTCAATGGCAGAGGTGGGAAAGCAGTTTAAAACTGCTCTTCCTGTCTGTAATAGCAGACTAGGAGACTTGTACAAGTGTACTACCCAGGGTGGCACAACCAGTACTGCAGTCCCTGGGGGAGCTTCTAACCTAACTGGTTAGCATGCCCCTTTGCACTCTCCGAG
The DNA here is from genome assembly GCF_031143425.1 of Pleurodeles waltl. Classification (NCBI taxonomy): domain Eukaryota; kingdom Metazoa; phylum Chordata; class Amphibia; order Caudata; family Salamandridae; genus Pleurodeles; species Pleurodeles waltl. The sequence continues at coordinate 1,010,464,749 of NC_090448.1, forward strand.
TCCAAGAATCAACAGCGTCAGTCTAAAAACTTGGGGCAACCATACATTTCCTTACACCTAGTCTGGAGGGTACGAAGTAACCTTAGAATTAATTCCACTTCTAGCGGTAATATCTTGTTTCTCTGATGAGCAAATATCTATGTTTGAAGACGGCAACAAATGAAGTGCTAGAAGAGGGTGCCAGGACTTTCAATACTGAAAGCCAGTGCTAACATTTCATCCACGTCTCCAATCCTGAGAAGTAAATATTTTTCTAGTTCATATTTTGTTGGCTTCTGAGTTATTTTGTTCCCAGTCAGACACAGCCAGGCAATCTGCAATTCAATTAAACAGGAAATATCAAGCCTCACAACATATGTATTAATTCACTTCCAGAACCATATCATTAGCAGTTCTATCATGTTTTAGAGAGAATCTGACGAATCCAATTGACAATTGCAGAGACTGTACATTTTTGCGTGTTCTCTTTGTTTTCTTCTTACTAACTGAGCTGGTATTTTGTCACTGGGCACTGTGGAACTGCTATACAGTTCCCAGTGCCTGTTCCCTGACGCTAGGACATGGCAACAGATGGAATAACCCTAGTCTGCTTGCCTAACCTGTGGGAGGGCCACAGTACTAAGGTGCAGAAATTGGATTTGTGTTATAAAAGTTAGGTGTCACATGTGGACTATAGTATATGTCACACCACCTACACAGGTTAGCTTTAAAGGCATATAGTTAAGACTACCATTTAGCTATGCAGTCAGAGGGTGTCAAGTGAAACTGTTTTCAACATCTATAAAAGTCTACATCTGACATTGTTTCCTATAAGTAGTACCTTGAAAGCCCCAAAACCTGGGTACATAATTCTGCCTAGAGTGCTTCATTCTGCCTGTGACGGACTCAGTAGCGTCAGTGCCCTTGGCACTCATGGGCCTGCGGTGCTTGAGGCGGCGGCACCCTGTTCAGCGGTTCTTGAGGCGGCGGTGCCCTGTTCAGCAGTGCATGAGACGGCGGTGCCCTGTTCAGCGGTGCATGAGGCGGCGGTGCCCTATTCAGCGGTGCATGAGGCGGCGGTGCCCTATTCAGCGGTGCATCAGACGGCAGTGCACTGTTCAGCGGTGCATGAGACGGCGGTGCCCTGTTCAGCGGTGCATGAGACGGCAGTGCCCTGTTCAGCGGTTCTTGAGGCGGCAGTGCCCTGTTCAGCGGTTCCTGAGGCAGCGGTGCCCTGTTCAGCGGTGCAAGAGACGGCGGTGCCCTGTTCTGTGGTGCAAGAGGCGGCGGTGCCCTGTTCAGCGGTTCTTGAGGCAGGGGTGCCCTGTTCAGCGGTGCATGAGACTGCGGTGCCCTGTTCAGCGGTGCATGAGACGGCGGTACCCTGTTCAACGGTTCTTGAGGTGGCGGTGCCCTGTTCAGCGGTGCTTGAGGCGGCGGTGCCCTGTTCAGCGGTGCTTGTGGCGGCAGTGCCCTATTCAGCGGTTCTTGAGACGGTGGTGCCCTGTTCAGCGGTACATGAGACGGCGGTGCCCTGTTCAGCGGTGCTTGTTGCGGCGGTGCCCTGTTCAGCGGTTCTTGAGGCGGTGGTGCCCTGTTCAGCGGTTCTTGAGACAGATGTGCCCTGTTCAGCGGTGCTTGGAGCGGCGGTCTCCATTGCAGTGACTCAGCTGCTGGGGGTCCTTGATGGCCCAGCGGGGCTTTTGCTGGCGGTCCTTGATGGCCCAGCGGGGCTTTTGCTAGCGGTCCTTCATTGCCCAGCGGGGCTGGTGCTGGCGGTCCTTCATGGCCCAGCTGGGCTGGTGCTGGTGGTGGCCTCCTGGGCAGCTGGGCTGATGCTGGCGGTGGCTGGTGCTGGCGGTGGCCTCCTGGGCAGCTGGGCTGGTGCTGGCGGTGGCCTCCTGGGCAGCTGGGCTGGTGGTGGCCTCCTGGCCAGCTGGGCTTGTGCTGGCGGTGGCCTCCTGGCCAGCTGGGCTTGTGCTGGCGGTGGCCTCCTGGGAAGCTGGGCTGGTGCTGGCAGTGGCCTCCTGGGCAGCTGGGCTGGTGGTGGCGGTGGCCTCCTGGGCAGCTGGGCTGGTGCTGGTGGTGGCCTCCTGGCCAGCTGGGCTTGTGCTGGCGGTGGCCTCCTGGCCAGCTGGGCTGGTGCTGGCAGTTGCCTCCTGGGCAGCTGGGCTGGTGCTGGCAGTGGCCTCCTGGGCAGCTGGGGTGGTGGTGGCGGTGGCCTCCTGGGCAGCTGGGCTTGTGCTGGCGGTGGCCTCCTGGGCAGCCGGGCTGGTACTGGCGGTGGCCTCCTGGGCAGCTGGGATGATGGCGGTCTTCTCCGCCGTGCTGCTCTTCCCAGACTTGCTGACTTTCTTGTGCCCCTTCCCCACCTTGGAAGGTGTTGCAGCTGACTCCACACTCCCACCTTTACCCCTGGGAGCGGCTTTGGTGGCTGGAGTCTTCCCCCTCTCCCGTCGGGCACTGGCCAACTTCTGATGCTTCACAGGTGGGGGACTGTCTGTGCTGTGGCTCTGTGCCACACTGGCTGCCCTGGTGACCGGTGCACTCCAGATTCCGGTGACCACAGGCACCACTGGTCCCGGAGATGTTGTGGCTGAGGTGCTAGTTCGGGACCCAGGAGAAGGACGGGGTGGGGGAGGTGTGGGAAAGAGGTCAAGGTTGGACAGGAAACGTTTTTGGGACACACTGGGACGGGTAGCTGGAGGGGGTTTGGGATTGGAGGAAGAGGTAGTGAATGTAGGAGGTGTTTGCTGACTTTGGGTGAAGGTGCATGCGCTGGAGGCTGTCGTGAGGTGGATGGCTGTTGGGTGGGTGTATGCCTGCGTTTGTGTACCTTGGGAGGGGGCGTCACAGACACACTGGGAGAGGACTCAATATATTGTGTACATGAACATACACACATAGATATTGTCAAGATTGTTATAAATTAATGTACTTTAAAAGGTGCAGTTTAAGAGAAGTTATGTTTACAAAACCAAACCTAAAAACTACTGAAATTCAGCAGTTGAGCTCCACAATACATGATTCCAAAACAGTGCTCATTAATTCCCATTTCATGTGACAAATCCAAATACAGATATCCTAATCTTCCAGTTTGAGATTACATATCTTGGTAAAATCCAAAATCACATAAATTTTAACCATCTCCTGATCTTCCACTTTGGAGTCACGTGGAGCTCCTGTCATGCTCCATGACTGAACCCGACCAAGAGGAGCAAGATGGCCGCTGCTACTGCAGAGGGAAGAGGCTGGGCCGAGTGACTTCGTGGTGGAGCTGTCTCGGAGGTGCAGTAACCATCACGTCTTTCCACCTCTCTGTACCACTTCACTGGTAAACTATCCAAGGCACCCTTCCCGGTGAGAGCAACACGCTCGGAGACGGAAGAGACGAGCGAGATGTAAGACACGGAATGGTGGCCCCAGGACCCGAAGGAGCCGAAAGTAGCCGCATTTAGTAATTATTTGGGGTCACCGGTGCGAGAACAACGGGGAAAGCTCCCCAGAGGTCCTTTATACCATAGCCTGAGTACGGCTTTCAGTGCCACTGGATGGTGTTGGCCCAGCTCTCCAGGCTACACTGACGAGGACGAAAGGTGTGAACTCCACAGAGATACAGCAGTTGAGGCGGGGGGACGCAGGAGAGGCAGCATGACACGTATTAGTAATGGTGAGGACGCTGCAAGGATCTTCAAGGGCCCATAAGGGGCATGCTTGCGGGCCCGGACTCATCGCTAATACCGCCCATTAAAATCAAACTGACGGCAGTTACTGGGGATTATATGTCCCCCTCCTTTTACATCATATCACATCTTTCCTGAAAACCAGTGGAGTACACTGGAGGGGAGGGTGGAGCTGGAGTAAGAACACCCGACTTTTTAACCATAGTTTGGGCCTGCTGAGAGACCAGTATTGTCGAGGTGTATTCTTTTACCCTCCCAGCCTTCCCGTCCAGGAACTCTCCGCATGCCTGTAAGCTGATTGGGGGCATTAAAGCCTTTGGGGGTCATTCCGACCCTGGCGGTCAGTGTTAAAGCGGCGGCCAACCCGCCAACAGGCTGGCGGTCCAAAAAATGGAATTCTGACCCTGGCGGGAACCGCCAACACAGGCAGCCGCTTTAACACTCCGACCGCCACGGCGGAACAAACAAACAGCGCGGCGGTCACCGCCAACAGCCAGGTGGCAGACAATGTACCGCCCACCCTATCACGACTCACCAATCCGCCACCTTTTCCGGGGCGGGAGCCCCGCCGATAAAAACACGGCGGAAACAGACATTTCCAATGGAAAACGCTCACCTCGACACACTCCGCGCGGAATCGGGACAGCATGGAACCGGAACTCCACATCCTCCCAGCCATTGCCTTCCTGCTCTTCTTCCAGGATCACGAACGTCGCCGCAGACGACAATGGTGAGTACTGCACCTACGACACAGGGGAGGGGGGAGGAGGAAAGGTTACGGGCACACACATACGCCACACACCCACCCCCACCCTCACCCCCACCGAAATATCTACACACCAATGCAGATTAAAAAGTCAGAGTGACACCCCCAAACCCCCAAAACAAAAATGCAAAGACAAAAGGCAATGATTGTAAAAATAGAACTATATTATAGCAACAATTAAGTATAGCGAACTTAGCAATATATAAAGAATTTTTACACATCTCGAACAATATATATACAAGTAGCAAAAGTCCGGCACAGTTTTGCAAAGTTCAAATGTCCGTGGGCCAATGTGCAGCAACACATGGGCAAAGCCCACACACGAGATCGAGTCCATTGGAGAGAACACTGCTGGGGCATCACAAAAATAAAATACTGGCACCTCAGGGGGAAAGGAAGGGGGGGCACCTTAGCCACATGAGTCCATGACGCCAGATCCACGAAGGGCCTCCATGCCCACTGTGCCATCCTGGGGAGTGCAAAGCCACAGTCTCTCAAGTCTCACAAGTGGGTGGATTGCCCACTGTGCCATCCTGGGGGGTGCAAAGCCACAGTCCATCAGGTGGATTACAGAGTCCACTGGTCATGGAGGAGGCATGGTGGGCAGAGTGCCTCGTGAAGCCCTGCCCGACACAGAACCGGGCCTGCCAATGGGCCAGCGGTGCTTGAGATGCGGGCCCAGCGGAGCGGTGCGTGAGATGAGGGCCCAGCGGAGCGGTGCTTGACAGGAGGGCCCAGCGGAGCGGTGCTTGACAGGAGGGCCCAGCGGAGCGGTGCTTGACAGGAGGGCCCAGCGGAGCTGTGCTTGACAGGAGGGCCCAGCGGAGCGGTGCTTGACAGGAGGGCCCAGCGGAGCGGTGCTTGACAGGAGGGCCCTGTTCAGCGGTGCTCCTCACGGCGGGGCCCTGTTCAGCGGTGCCTGTCTTGTGTTTCGAGTGAACCACACCTGGCCAATACTTCCCGCTCAGTCAGCCTCGGACCTTTCCGTTGCGGGGCCCTCCTGTGATGGAGTCCTGGGGCCCTGGGTCTCCTTCGATACCCCCAGAATGGGGCTGGTGAGGCCCTCATGGCCAGGTCGGCTGCTCCCTGCCTTTTGCGCTTTGCTGCCCTTGCCCTCCTTGGCAGACTCTCCGTGGCCCTTGGCTCCCTTACCCGATGTGGCAGGTGACGGTGCAAGGCTACCCTCCATGGGGGCAGGCGTATCAGGCCTGTCGCGCCTGCCCTTAAGTTTTTTGCTCCTCTTCCCAGGGGGGGGCTGGCTGTGCCTTTGCTGCTGGCCGATGTCCCTGCCCAAGGAAAGGGCGGACTCCAAAAACCAGGCACGACGTTCTTGGGAGTTGCTGGGCTGGTGGTGGCTGAGGTGTTTTCGGAACTCTTACGAGATGGAGGGGGTGGGTCAGGAGCAATGGGAAGGGTAGCTGGAGTGGGTATGGGAGTGGAGGAAGAGGATGTGGTTGTAGGAGAGTCAAGTCTGGTGTCTTTGGGTGCAGGTGCTTGGGCTGGAGGCTGACGTGAGGTGGATGGCTGTTGGTTGGGTGCCTGCCTGCGTTTGTGTGGGTTGGAAGCGGGGGTGACAGACACACTGGGAGAGGACACAGTGGACGTGTACATGGCAGTGGGGGTGGTGACTGCACGTGTGCGGACTGGTCTGGAGGGTGTGCTGGTGATGGGTGTACTGGCTGATGGTGGTGTGCATGCAGGTGTGAGTGTAGACGTCACAGGGAGGGAGGAGGGAGACGAGGAGGTGGGGGACACAGAGGAGGTAGTGGCTGTTGGCATGTCTGCATCTGTATGTTGCTTGTGTGAATGCTTGTGTGTTCTGTGGTGCTTATGTCTGGATGAGCTTCCCTTGGGTGTTGAGGTGTGTGCATTCTGGTCTGTAGGTGTGGATGGGATAGGCAGAGGAACAGGGGAGTGGGACTGGGTGGAGGGACTTAGAAGAGGGAGGCTGGAGACAGGGACAATCGCTGCCGTCAGTGCTGAGGCCAGAGCGTTGAACGATCGCTGATGGGCAGCCTGACCCGAATGAAGGCCCTCCAGGTATGCATTGCTTTGATGCACCTCCCTCTCCACACCCTGGATGGCATTCAAAAGGGTAGACTGCCCAACAATGATGGTCCTCAGGAGGTCAATGACCTCCTCACTGAGGGCAGCAGGGGTGACTGGGGAAGGGCCTGAGGTGCCTGGGGCGAAGGAGATGCCCACCTTCCTGGGTGAGCGGGCACGGGGCAAACGCTGAGGGGCTGCTGGGAGGGCGGAGCTGGTGCACTGGGTGGCGGCTGTACCTGTAGTATCGGTGGGCACGGATGTTGCCGCCACCGCAAGGGAGCTCCCATCCGAGGACGTGTTGGTGTCACTGACGTCTGCACGGGTCCCCGTGGTGGAGCCCCCCTCGCCCTCCGTCTCACTGGTCATGTCGGAGTCCGTTGCATGGCAATCCGGGGTCATGTGAGATGCAGCTCCCTCTTGCGCCGATGCCACTTCTCCTCCGCCTGATGATGCTAATGCACACATTCACAGAAAAACAAAGAAAATGGGGGGGGGGGAGAAATAAAGACAAGTTGAGTGCATGCATTGGGGACACTGTTGGCGGAGAGGACAGACACAGAAGCCCCCTGCACTACGCTGCGCACTTGGGGTACACTACTCATTCACTGGGACATGCCCTACAAGCCTATGGGCGACAACTGCCCACACAGAATACACAGGTCCATGAATAGCGTTACTAGGCACCCTACAGAGGTGGGGAGCGGGGGCACAGGACCATACCTCACGGAGGGGCCTAGCCTACAGAAATCGCCCTGGCCTATGGATACCCACAGCCCTCCTCCCCCACCTAAGCACCTCCACTGCGCGCAAATATAGCTGAATGTGCTGGTACTCACCCCCTTGTGTCTGCTGTGATGTCCTCAAGCGCCCATCTAAATCGGGGTAGGCCACCGCCAGGATCCGGGACATCAGGGGGGTCAAGGTACGACTGGCACCCCTCCTAGGTTGGGAGGCCATCCCCAGCAGAGCCTCGGCGGTCTTCCTGCTCCAGCGGCGGATGTCCTCCCACCTCTTGCGGCAGTGGGTGCCCCGTCTGTTGTGGACCCCCAGGGCCCGGACGTCCTTGGCGATGGCACGCCAAATATCGATCTTCTGATGGGCGCTGACCTATGTGACATGTACAGGGGGGGAGAAGAAACATCATCACTTTTCTGCATGCTCGATGTGAGTGGCCCCCCTCCCCAAACTTGCCATGTGGCACATGCTCTCATCTGTCGTGCCATGCATTCGCAATTCGCTCCCCTCCCCTCCATCGTACATCCACCCCACTCATCACAGGCATTGCCCACTATGCATTGGCCCCGTGTACTCACCTGTTGGTCTGGAGGACAGTAGAGTAGCGCATACTGGGGGAGGACCCCGTCCACGAGCTTCTCCAACTCTTCGGAACTGAAGGCGGGGGCCCTTTCCCCAGTCGCAGCAGCCATTGTCACTTCCAGACCGAGGTCACAGCAGCACTTGCAGTATAGGTCCTCTCCCGTGGATGCTCAGGTCTCGTGTGATTAAGCAGAGAGAAAATGGCGGTCACGCCCGCGGCGGTGCGTACCGCGGCAGTGCGTACCGCGACCGCCGGCGCACATCGTCATTGGCTCCTGAAACCCAGAGGGTTCAATGTTAACCAATGCTGCTTTGCGCCGCGGTCTTCGACCGCCTACCGCCACGGCGTGCCACACCAGCGCAATGACCTCACTTCACATTGTCACACTTCACAGGTCAGGCAGCCGCCATTTCAAGGGCCCACATGGCTTAATTCCTACTGCGTCACACATGGCTAGGCCTTGCATTGACACTCATACAAGCCATTCAATCCAGAGAGAATCGTGTACTGTGCAGGCTGTGGGAACTTACCTGTGGGTTGATTGACTCTGTGCTCCATGTTGTCCTTCCTAGGCACCGTCCGCTGGGACTTGCGAGGAGACGGAGGAATGTTCCCGTGTACAGACCGCTGGTGGACCTGTCGACAATGGAAGAACGACATGTCATACTCACCTACAGACTCAACAGTGCCACTATACAGGAACTGTGTGGCCAGCTGGAGCCAGACCTGATGTCACCCATCCACCAACCCACAGGGATTCCGCCTCTAGTGCTGTCAGTGCTCCATTTTTTGGCTAGTGGATCCTTTCAAACTACAGTGGCCATTTCATCTGGGATGTCTCAGCCTATGTTTTCCAGGGTATTGTCCAGAGTGTTGTCTGCCCTGATGAAATACATGCGGAGCTACATCATTTTCCCTGAGGTGGGTGACTTGCCTACAGTGAAGGGTGATTTCTATGCCCTTGGACACATTCCCAATATCATTGGTGCCATTGATGGTACCCATGTGGCTTTGGTCCCCCCAAAAGACAATGAACAGGTGTACAGGAACCGAAAAAGTTATCATTCGATGAATGTCCAGGTGGTCTGTTTGGCTGACCAGTACATCTCCCATTTAAATGCCACGTTCCCAGGGTCAGTGCATGACGCGTACGTCATGCGAAATAGCAGCATCCCTTATGTGATGGAACAGCTACAGAGACAGCGTGTGTGGCTAATTGGTGACTCTGGTTACCCCAACCTGCCTTGGCTATTGACCCCAGTGAGGAATCCCAGGACAAGGGCAGAGGAACGGTACAATGAGGCCCATGGGCGTACTAGGAGGGTGATTGAGCGGACCTTTGGCCTCCTGAAGGCCAGGTTTAGGTGCCTGCATATGACAGGTGGATCCCTCATGTACTCACCAAAGAAGGTGTGTCATATCATCGTGGCCTGCTGCATGCTTCACAACCTGGCTTTGCGACGCCAGGTGCCTTTCCTGCAGGAGGATGGTCCAGATGGTGGGGTTGTGGCCGCTGTGGAGCCTGCGGAGAGTGAAGAGGAGGAAGACGAAGAGGACGACACAGACAACAGGGACAGAGTGATACTGCAGTATTTTCAGTAACACACAGGTAAGAATCTACTCCTGCATTTTATTTTATCTGTAACAGTACTGGCTCTCTACTGTCTGACCTTTCACCCCAATGTATGGTAACTCTGTTGTGAATTTGCCTTCCTATTTCAGTGATCTGGTCCCCACGGAGTGTCCTCTGGTTTATTTCCCCATGGACTACCGCTGTGTGACACTGGTATGTTGTCATCACAATGTAATTTGACATTTTTGGTTGGTTATATCGAATACATTTGGTTTAAAAAAATAAATAGCAGACTCCTGATGGTTTTTGTGCAATAGTTGTGTTTATTGAAGTGCAAAAATTGGTGTATAGTTCAAAAAGGGTGATGGGTGATGGTGGAGGCATGTCCATGGCAGAGTCCAGACTCTCGTTCGCACAGGTGCATTATCCATATGCCTGTGGAAGGTGGAGCAGGGGCAGTTCAAGGGGGACAGGGTGAACAAGTGGGACAGTGGGATGACATCCGGGGGGATCCGTGCATGGCGAGGGTCTTGACATCCTACTCTGTCTTCTTCCTAGGTCTCAGGCCTTTCTTGCGGGGTGGTTCATGTTCTGCAGGGGGTGGGGTCCGGGTGGCCTGTTGCTGTTGTGTCGGGGCCTCCTGACCACTAGCGCCGGCGGAGGTGGTGGGCTGTTCTTCCTCCATGCTAGTGGCAGGGGCCCTTTGGGGGGCCACATGGTCCCGCAATGTGGTGACAATCTGGTTGAGTGCCACCACGATTGTACCCATTGCGGAACTGATGCTGCGCAGTTCTTCCCGGAACCCCATGTACTGGCCCTCCTGCATGGCCTGGATCTCCTGGAAACTGGCCAGGACCGTCGCCATCGTCTCTTGGGAGTGGTGGTACGCTCCCATGATGGTGGTGAGGGCCTCTTGGACAGTGGGTTCCCTAGGCCTGTCCTCCCTCTGTCGCACAGCAGCCCTCCCAGTTCCCCTTTGTTCCTGGGCCTCTGTCCCCTGGACGGTGTGCCCACTACCACTGCCCCCAGGTCCCTGTTGTTGTTGGGGTGGTGGGTTGCCCTGGGCGCCCTGTAGTGGTAGACACACCGCTGCTTGACCTGTCCTGGAGACAGAGGCATGGGCCCGCTGGGTGGGTGCTGTGCTGGGGTTTCCAGAGGGGGGTAGGTCTGCTGTGGCCTGTGGCTGCCTGAGGGGAACCGACTGTCTAGAGGTCTCCGATGGTCCGGGCTGGTCATCAGGTTCTAGGTCGACAGAGCTGCTGTCATCACTGGGGGCCTGTTCTGGGGGCGGGATGGACATTTCTGGACCCTCCGGGCCGGTGTGTTGGCGTTCGGGTCCTGCAGGGGTAAAAGAGTATGGTTATTGCTTCTGTGTGTGCCATGGCGTGCGATTTGTGGGTGCCCTTGTCCCCCAGTGCTGGCATTCCCTTGTGGGAGGAGTTGTCAGGGTGGTTTGGGGGGGGGGATGGGTATGTGCAGTGGTCATGCTTAGGTGATGGGTGTCCATGGTTTGTGTTGGCATTCAGGGGTTGGTGTTGGTTTGGGTGGGTTGTGCTGGGGAGACATTAGCAGGGAGGATATGTGCTGGGGGGTTGGGGGTGAGGGTGGGGGTGTGGGTTGGCATGCTGGTGGTTGGGGGGGGTGAAGTAGTTGAGATTAGACTTACCAGAGTCCATTCCTCCGCCTACTCCAGCGAGGCCCTCAGGATGCAGGATGTTCAAGACCTCTTGCTCCCATGCTGTGAATTCGGGTGGAGTGGGTGGGGGTCCGCCGCCAGTCTTCTGCACAGCGATGTTGTGTCTTGACACCATCGTCCGCACCTTCCCCCGTAGGTCGTTCCAGCGCTTTCGGATGTCTTCCCGATTTCTGGGATGCTGTCCCACAGCGTTGACCCTGTCGACGATCCTTTGCCATAGCTCCGCCTTCCTGGCTATTGTGGTGTGCTGCACCTGTGTGCCGAAGAGCTGGGGCTCTACCCTAATTATTTCCTCCACCATGACCCTGAGTTCTTGGTCCGAGAACCTGGGGTGTCTTTGGGGTGCCATGGGGTGGTGTGGATGAGGTGTGGGGTGGTGTTTGTGGTGATGAGTGTAGTGGTGTGTGGTGTTTTGTGCATAGATGTTGTGTGGGGGATGATGTTGGGTTCCTGTGTGTGTTGTGGTTTGCGTTCCCTGTGCTCTCTCTCTGTGTATTGCGCCTTGTCTCTGAATTTCGATTTGTAGGGGTTTGTGGGTGATGTGGGTGTTTGTTTTATATTGTATTGGGTGTGTGGGAGTGGTGTTTGTATGTGTATCAGGTGTGTGTATTTGTAATTGTCCAATGTGGCAGTGTTTTGTAAAGGTGTGTGTATTTTGAGCGCGGCGGTGTGTACCGCCAATGGGATACCGCGGTTGAAAGACCGCCGCGTGGATTCGTGGGTCGTAATGGCATGGGCGTATTTCTGTTGGCGTGACGGTGGAGGTTTGGTCATCTCCAGTTTATCGCTGATGTGGCGGCCTGCAGTCGAGGTCGGGTTTTTGGCGGTTTGGCAGTTGTGGGTCAGAATGACCCTGGCGGGTTACCGCGGCCGCGGTGGTGTTCTGGCGGTCTTCTGACCGGCGGTAACTGCCTTTTACCGCCAGGGTCAAAATGATCCCCTTTGTCCCCCTGACTTCTGGAGTGGCTATTGTCTGTGGCCTTACATCAGGAAGACTGAGGCTGAGGCAGGGAAAGCGGTGATGAGTGCGGAAGCCGATGAGACCAGTAACTGGAAATAAGGGGATTTGTTGGGAGGAAGCAGAGCATGATAGAACGGACTTGCATTATTATTATTTTTTGTTTCTTCAGTGAAAAGCCGCCAACGCAGGTGTGTGGAAATAGCTGGAAATTTGGAGGAGAGTGGAGTCAGTCAGAAGGGACTCAGATGGTGTGGAGGTGCAGAGGGAGGGATTTTGGAGGATTGTGGATGTTGGGGACTGTTTAAAGATCGAGACTGTGAATGGTATTGCTTGGCTCTCTCTGGCAAGATTGATACAATTGATACGAATTAAAAGTGCTATTTTTTTTCGTAAGGTCTCATAGCATAAGTGAAGGGGTGTGATAAGTGGTTGTGTATCTAAGAGAGAAGAAAATGTCCATTATGAGATGAAACATCCGCTATACCTCTCTCAGGCAACTCCAGACCAACAAGGCTGCTACAACTAAAAGCACTAAAACTCCCCCTAAGAAAAGAAAGTCGGCTCTTCAGGGGAATTTATTGAGACAATCTGATGGAGAAGGAGGTGGGCAATTAGGGACAGGAGGAGCAGGCCAGGACCTTCAGCAATCGTCTCTGGGTCTTATTGAGCTTACTTATCAAGGCTATACCCCCTCCGGGCTGGATCGTACCTCTGAGTCTCAGTTTACCCTGACGGCGGTCGAGACTTTAAATGGAATCTTCCCTCTTTGTCAAACTAATGGGCAAGGCGCGGAATCACAGTCTGAAAGCCAAGATAATCATAGTACCATTGCTATTTTTAATCTTAGTCCAGACCTCCCCTCACCAAAATCACCGGCCACTACTAGCCTTTCTGTTAATATGGAAACTACAGATCTTTCTAGGAAAAAACAATATCCTCTTTTTGTGCAGGGTAGTGGAAAAGGGGGGCGATCAAGTTGGCAGGAATAATGCCTCCCAGGACTCGGGCCATTTGGATTACCCCACTAATGACCCTTCACTTGGTACTGTGTTAAAGTGAACTGTAAGTGAAAGGTACACCCCCCAATCTGATTCTAACAACAGGTCTGGAGTTGAAGTGAATCACTTTATTCTGGAGCAAAATCCAGGGGTAGTCTCAGTGGGATTCCATGTTTGTCCTGGCCCTCCCGGCCCTGCATCTTCAATTGAAATAGAATTAATTCAGATACTCAGTGAGATTGGAGTATTGAAGATTTTGCAAGATGAAGCTAACAAGAAAATTAACGACCAGTTGGAACACATTAATTCTAGTATATCCCACCTTACACAGAGGGTTTCGGAGGCTGAACAAAGGGTCTCAGACCTCGAGGCTACGCAGACCCGTCAAGAGTCAGGGATGGTGCAATCACAGCTGGAATTGGAGGAGCTTCAGCTTAAACTTGATGATATGAAAAATAGATCACGACGTTCTAATCTGAGATTTGTTGGGATTCCGGAAGAACTTGAGGCAACATCTTCAATGACAGAAGTAATATCTGATCTCATCTATATATGCTTCCGGAAAAAGCGGACTCCAGGACTGCGAGCCCCGAGGCGGGAGGGTCTTGTGTTTTAAATACGCAGAAATATAAGGCAATGCTAAAATGGTTGATATCATTTAATCCCGATGTCATTTATTTACAAGAAACCCATCTAAAGAGTAATAGCCCCAAAATATATATTCCAAAACATTACTCAGCAGCTCTATTTGCCTCCTCTGGGTTGGCAGTCAGAGGGGTGGCGATATATTTTAGTAACAGAGTCGACTGGATTATGAAAAAGGTCATTAGAGACCCCAAGGGGAGGTGGATCTGGCTCAAAGTCTTACAGTCAGGAACTCAAGTTAATCTGGTTAATTATTATGGGCCAGTTGTGGATGAAGTAGAGTCACTAATGCAACTCTATCATATAGCAATGAGTGCCATGGGCCCTTTTATTATTGGAGGGGATTTTAATTATATTCAAAATATTAAAATAGATACCTCTAATCAGGTGAAAAGGCAACTAAAACCTAAAACTAAAAGACTTTTGAATATAATAAAAAGTGATTTCCAGGTAGTAGACCCCTGGCGAGAAGAGCACCCTGTAGCTACTCAATATACTTCCTTTTCACATCGATACAAAACTGCCTCCCGGAAAGACTTTTTTTTTAATGTCTCAAATGTTGAAGAAAGTCATCTCGGATATACAGGCAAATGCTTTTTCTGACCATTCAGTGGTCATGTTAACGACAGAACTGGAGCCAGCTAGCAAAGAAAGACCCAGATGGCAGCTTGATAGATCTTCGCTTAGTAATCAGCAGTGAGTCACAGACATGAGTAAATTCATACAGGAGTTCTTCCAGCTCAATCAGAATTCTGCATCTCTGTTCAATATATGGGAGGCATTTAAAGCTACAGTCAGGGGCCAAATTATTGCTTTTCAAGTATCACAGTCTCTTCAGTAAGAGCTTCAAATTAAAAAACTTCAGATGGCAATAGACAAGGCGACAGATTATTGTATGAAAACAGGAGGGCAGGAAGCAGCAAGGCGTAATCTTAATCAAATTAAGGCTAAAATAAAAGATTTTTTTATTCTTGAAGAAGTATCTTGCTCGAGGGCTTATCAGCAGCAGGTTTATGAAGAAAATCAACAGATAGGTAAACACTTGGCTTGGACCACTCGCTTAAACCACAAAAAAACAGACAATACATCAAATTCAGGATCCAGAGACTAGCGCTATCGATACTGACGACTAGGATATTGCTCGAGTATTTATGTCACATTACTCTAGAATTTATGAGATTGATTACGCAGTTTCACTCGCACAGTTAGATCAGTATTACAAGTCTATCACATCACCTAAAATCTCGTTAAAAGTTCAAAACCATATAGCACAGAAGATTACGTCATCTGATATTAAGGGAGCTATCCAGAGAATGCCAAGTGCTAAAGCTTGCGGTGGTGATGGCTTTCCAGTAGAATTCTATAAAACCTTCTGTGAAGAGCTTGCACCGCTTCTAACGGTATTATGTAATGCAATACTTGAAGGAGCAGAAATACCCCCAACGTTCAAAGAATCAACAATAGTCTGTTTTTAAAAAAAAGATAAAAATCCACTGTAACCTGATGCATCTTGTCCAATCAGTCTGCTGAATGCAGATTATAACATTTTAACAATGGTCTGGGCTATCGGGATCTCACCAGTTGCGCAACAATTAATACATAAAGACCAGAATTGTTTTGGAGCTAGCAGGCTGATGATATCCAATACAAACTTTTTAATACAGAAAATGGAGTATTTCTCGGTCAATATAGTCCCTGCGGTAATGATAATGCTAGATGTTGAGATAGCCTTTGATCTAGTTAATTGGGGAGCCTTGTTATAATGCCTAACCAAATTTGGTTTCCCTTTGCAATTTACTTTGATGATAAGGCAGTTGTATCAGGGTGCTCATGCCAGAATTGTTATTAATTCAAAGGTTAGACGCACTATTCAGATTAAAAGACGTACTAGACAGGGATGTCCTCTCTCCCCTATACTCTTTGCCTTTTTTATTGAACCTATCGCTCAGATAATACGTAGTTCAAAGGAAATCATGTCACCAATAGCAGAAATGCCCAATATTAAGCTCTTCGCTGATTACATCATTTTATACTTAAAACCAGAGATTGATAATATCCAAAGAGTACTGGATAAGATTAATGAGTTCACTGAAATAGGGGGATACAAGATCAATGAAAGCAAAACTGAGGTTCTTTTTTTTAACCCAGGAACAGAGAATCTTCCTTATACTATGCAGCAGCAAGCTAATTCATCTGAACCCATTGGGTATTTGGGAATTTATGTCACCAAGAATTATGGACATTTGTTTAACCTTAATTATGTTAGGGTGTTTGCAAAAGTACAAGCACTTTGGACAGATGGATAGTTCTCCCGTTGACTCTGATAGGGAGAGTCTCCTTAATCAAATTGTCAATTTTCTCGCTTTTTCTTTTTTTATTCAATAACGTATTGCAGGATATATTGGCAGGACTTTTGGCTATCGTAGGAACCATGGAAATATTTTTGGTCAATAGAATGATCGCAGAATCAGCAATAAGTCTCCCTGCATTCATTAAAACTACGAAACTCCCACAAAAAACGGTGATAGCCTAATGGAATAGCAAAGAGCTTAAAGAGATTGGGGACTTTATTTTAAGAAACAGATACATCACTTGGGACGAGGTCGAAACTAGGCTCGGGATACAGCAACTAGACTCTTTTTGAGCTTTTTCCAGATCTCCCATTTTCTTAGTTCTAATATACCCTGGGAAAGTACCCCTGAACACCCGACATGGAGGGCTGTAATCAGAAGTAAAGTATTTGATACATGAATTGGTACAGATTGTTAGTTGATCGACCTGTCTTGGCAATAATTACATATTTCAGGGATAATATCTTCAGAACAACACAATGTTTAATATCTAATGAATGGAGAATTATTTTGGAAATGGGCTATAAATCTTTGAGGGCAGCTAACTATAAAAGAATGTATTTTCTTTCCACATGGATGGCTTTTTACACTCCTAAAAAGATACACAAAATGTTTCTGGCAGTTCCTGATCAATGCTTTCGTTGCCATCAGGAGGGGCGGGGGAACTGGCTACATATTTTTTGAGACTGTCCCAAATAAACTACATTCTGGTTGGAAATAGAGAAAGTAATAATTAATAGCTCCAACTCAAGGATGGAGCTAGATCCAAGCCTAGTTCTGTTTGGAGTCTCTGAGAAAACACGTCAGCTAGAAAACATCAACAATATTTTATAGCGATAGTTCTTGCAGTAGCTCGATCATTACTACTCCAGTTTTGGCGGACTCAAATGATTTCTACCACCCAGAACTGGTGGAAAAAAATGCAAAGAACTAAGAAATATGAGGAAGCATACTCAAAACGTGTTGGGAGTATAAAAAGGTTCACAGCTATATGGTAGTACTTAGAGGAGTAGTAAGTCATGAACAAGGAAAGCTGGGAGTCGTGTGAAAATATTGCTTGTTAATAAAGTATAATAATGCATACACTATATAAAATGACTGAAACCTTGGTGTGATTATAAATTGGACAGTGAATCGAATCAATGTTTCGCTGATTCTGTAATTAAGGCATATATAGCAATGTTATTGCGATCTGACCAGCCAAAGAAAATGGATTGTTATGGCTTAATGCTACTTAGGTATAATTCTTGTTCTATTTGTGTATATGTATAACTGAAATATATATTTTTTTAAATGTTAACGTCTCCTACACGATGACTAGTCTAGTTTCAGATCACTCTACACCATGTAGACCGCTACCTTACGCATCATAGACAATGCCCTCCCAAACACAGATGAAGACGATCCCTGCCTCCTGATATTGCTGGACCTCTCGGATGTCTTCAGCACATTTGACCATCCCACCTCCATACATTCCATTGAGAATCCAATGAGATTCACTGGTGTAGGAAATGTGCCTTTTCTGTGTGGTCATGCATATTTTTCAGCTTTTGCACTGTTCACTTTAACTCTGCCAACCAGTGGTAAAGTGCTTGTGTTCCCCCTTTAAACATGGTTGAATTAGTGTACTCCTGATTGGTATGTTTAACTTACATATAAATCCCTGGTATGTGGTACAAAATGTTCCCAGGGCCTCTCAGTTGCATGTCAGTGGAGGAGGGTCAAGACTGATTTGCAAATGGCTAAGTCCAAACTGAGGTGGTATAGTGTACAAAACAACGATGGGCTTGAATGCTACCCTCAATTGCCAGTTGTCAGATGTATTTCAAGCATTCCTCCCATCACCTTTTGTGTGTTTGACTAGTGGACGGCAGCACCTATTGAGGGATCCACTACAATGACAGTGTATAACATGGCTTCAGGCCTATTACTGTTGTCTGACTGTGGCAGTTTAAACATTACAATTCAACCTGTCGGGGGCGGAGCCAAGATGGCGACCGGGAGGGACGCTTAGGCAAGCGCTCCGTCTCGGGTTCGCCGACTAAATAACTGCAGGACGCTCCCGGGGCACCATTTCCCAGAAGCGGAGACGGGATCCGCTCCGAGAAATCCCGCTCCCCATCAACGGGGCCGATCGAAGTCGGGCGGCCGCGGGGTGCGGCCGCCAGAGAATTGGAGTCCCCGAAGGAGCTGCGGCTGCCATATTTCCCGGGGCGGCGATCCGAGCTCCGATCGGAGTGCCCAACAACAAGGTGGGTGCGCGGCAGTGGGAGGGGCTCATACTGGGGTGTAGAGAGCCCATTTCTGGGTCCTGCTCCCCCTCTGCTCCCCCCTCCCCCCTCCTCACCATAGATCCCCCCCGCTTGGATGAGGGGGGCAGCAGAAGCCGATACCTGGCTACCTGGGCCCTCTGGGTGTGCCCCCCCTCAACATCTACTAGCGAGGTGCGCCCCCCCGGAGAGGACCCGGGGGCTGCAAGAAGCACTCGCTGTTGGGGCGTGCAGGGCACACGTGCGGCTGGACCGGACCAGGCCTGGACCTGGCAGACGGCATGCAGCGCCGCCTTGTCACGAGAGCGTCTGACTCCTGCGGTGTATCCACGAGCGCTCGGGGCTCGTTCAGCGCAGCCTGCGGGAGGGATCCTTCCCCCCCCATCTCATCAGAGGATCTGGGGCCTGGGAGTTGTCGCCAACGGGGGAATCGGTAAGGGCACGTGGGTCTTGCCCCCCCCTCTCTCCTGCCCACGCTGGTTGGTGGGCCCAGCGGCGAGGGGCCCCTGCCCGCCCGAGCCAGAACCTATCTCAAGAGACCAACAGGAAGGCCGAAATCTAAGAACTTAGAGTGCATATCGGTAGTGGCCCCCGGGGTCGTGCAGACCCCCCCGCCTGAACTGCCCGGGGAAAGCGGGTGACCGCGTGGGTGCACGTGAAACGAGGATACACAACAGAGAGGCGTGGGTGCGCCACCAGCGAAGTCATCCACCTGGTTGCACCCGGTGGAACGGTACATCCACCCAAAGGACATTCACAAATAAGGTAAAATGGCTGGGAAGTCCAAGACGGCGAAAAGCCAAGACAGGAACACGCACGGGCCAGCACCCGGCGATCAACAACTCATACCTACCCTGCAGTCCCTGGAAAGCACACTCCAGGCCCACTCCTCACAATTTGAGAAAGTGCTACAGGCAATTATGGACACTAAATCCTCACTGGAAAGCAGGA
Source organism: Pleurodeles waltl (assembly GCF_031143425.1). Lineage (NCBI taxonomy): Eukaryota > Metazoa > Chordata > Amphibia > Caudata > Salamandridae > Pleurodeles > Pleurodeles waltl. The sequence continues at coordinate 1,010,483,989 of NC_090448.1, forward strand.
TAGACACGGTGTCGCAAGATTTGAACATCCTCAGAGTAGACCATCGCAAATTATCCGAAAAGGTGAAGTCAACGGAAGAGGTGCTAAGTGAACTGGCCCCCACAGTAGCGGACAATCAAAAACAAATTCTCTGCCTAGATGCAGAAGTAAAGACACTGCTGAGAAGAGCAGAAGAGACGGAGGGAAGATCCCGCCGTAACAACATACGGTTCCTGGAACTCCCTGAAAAATCACTGGATCAAAACTCAGAACTCTTGCTGGAACACTGGCTAATCAAAGACGTTCTGAATGGAGCTCCATCGAAGTTCTTTTCTGTAGAAAGAGCGCACAGGATACCGGGGCGTCCCCCGGTTCCGGGCCAACCCCCAAGACCGTTAATAGCCAGGTTCCTGAATTTCAGAGACCGTGATGCTATACTGCAGCAGTTCCGCAACAAAGGCCCATTTAAGTATGAGGACTCAGTTGTCAGCGCCTATCCAGACTTCACTCAAGAGGTGCAAAAACAACGCAACTCCTATGTCAAAATAAAGCAGCGCCTCCGAGAACATGGCATAAAGTATGCACTACTATTCCCTGCCAAACTAAGAGTGACAACAGACGAACGCACTCACGTGTTCACCTCACTGGAGGACGCTTGGACGTGGATCTATGCCAAGGGGCTCGCCCGCCCCCGAGAAGCAGACGGCACCGATGAGGACTGGTCAGTGACCTCATCGCGGAAACGCTCCAAGTGGCGCACCAGGGGACAACCTATGGAGAAACAGGCCGCAGAAGAGAGAGCTAAGGTCCTGAAAGAAACCCCCCTACTGACACAGAACTCCTTTGAGACTCTCAGGATGCACCCGGAGGAAGGCTCAGAGTCGGACTCGATCAGCTCGGACTCCACATTAACAGATGTGCTAAAGGGACCGGAGCTTACCCCCAGGATCGCAGATGCACTCTGAATGAGTATCGCTGACCCACCCCCCGCCGAAACCAGCCGCCGCAACTGAGGAACAGAACGGAACTTTGCGTGCCCCACAGGAAGTGGGTGATTACCACACCTGAACTTATGTATCTTTTCTTTATTCTTGAGAACAGCTCCCACACCCAAACTGCGTGCAGCGGGTGGTGATGGCACGCAAGGGGGGGGGATCAGCTCACCCCCGGGAGCGCCCCAAATCATCTGCAGACCGGGTCTGCAGAAGGATGCGAGCCCCATAACGAGCCGCATCCGGATAGTAAAATTGCTCCCCCACAGATATCCACATGGACACAGTTTTGTTCGCACCCTAAGGGGGTGTGCAGTTTGTTGCAAGTTTACAGTTGGGGAAGGGATCCAGTTGGGGAGCGAAAGAGGGTAATAGTTAGTTTGTACACTACAGGTCCATCCATAACACAGGGAACATTGCTGAGACTAGGGTGGCCGACTGCTGATGGGGTGGGGGCGGGGGGAACTGGCTGGGTCCTGCTAGTAGGCAGAGTGCCAGATGCACCCTCACAAAATAAAACATGGCCCAACCTACGGTCCATAGTACGCACAAATACGATATAGTCACCTGGAATGTCAGGGGACTGGGGACCCCGAGTAAAAGGTCCCGGGTGCACGCACGACTTAAACGCCAGGGCATACACATCGCAATCCTACAAGAGACTCACCTGCGAGATCCAGACCTGCAAGAACTGCGGAGTAAATGGGGGGGACAGATAATAGGCACGTCTTACTCAACCTTTGCGAGAGGGGTTCTCATATGGATAGCAGGGAACATCCCCTTCCTCCAAACATCATACAGGATAGACCAAGGAGGCAGATATGTTGTAGTGGAGGGTAGACTCGACGGCAACCAATTATCACTAATAGGGATATATGCTCCCAATAACGCGTTGCCTGAGTTCCTGAGTACGCTCACCCCAGCATTATTGGTGAATCCTGAAGCACCCCCCATATGGGATGGGGACTTTAATTGTATACCGGACCCAGCGCTGGACAGGTCAAACCCCCCCACACAAACGACAGCCAATAGACACACCAGACGCCCACTGCAAGCATGGGCCAGTGATATGGGCCTCCATGACATATGGCGCGTGAAGCATCCACTACAAAGGGAATACTCATTCTGTTCAATACCACATAAGGTACACACCAGGATAGATACACTGTGGGGCACTCAGGAAATCTGCACAATCGCCTGCGGACAAAATACCTAGCTAAAACACTATCGGACCACTCGCCGCTCAAAGTAACTTTGGGCTGGGGCAGGAAGCGCCAAGCGATCCCAACATGGAGACTACAGGTGGAAGCCCTCCATGACCCAGCATTCACAGACACACTGAACACAACGCTAAAACAGTACTGGGAATTAAACGCAGGCACCACAAACCTAAGTGCGACAGAGTGGGACGCGCATAAAGTAGTGGTCCGCGGCCACTGTATCTCAACTACATGGGGGGTGAGACGTACACTCCACGCAGAGGTCAGCAAATTGAAGAAAAAACTAAGAGCACTAGAGAACGCAGTAGCCCGCAACGAAACACCATACACGACATTAAAAGATGCGCGCGCAGAATACGCTGCCGCCGACACCACACTCCGTCTTCATGATTACAAATACCACATGACCCCACTTCAAATGCAAGCGACAGATCGGGTAGGCTACTCGCGTGGCTCCTGCGTGAAGACCGGCAGCGCTCCCCTATCGGGGCAATAGAGACAGGCGCAGGTACACTGGCAATCACGCAGGAAGAAATAAACGATGCGTTCAGGGAATATTACACAAAATTATACGCTAAACGTACAACATGCACCACCCAACAGCTTAGGTCCTTCCTGGCGGACTCACCCCTACCCTAACCTACACAGGCAGATAGAGAGACACTAGAGGCCCCCCTGACACTAGGAGAACTCAACATGGCCCTTGGGCAACTACCTAGGAATAAAGCACCAGGTGCAGACGGCCTTCCATTAGAATACTACTCCACCTTTGCGACACACCTTAACGCACACCTCCTGAAAGTATTCGAAGAGGCATGGACCAGCGGGATTCTACCCCCCACACTGAGGGAGGCAATGATAGTGGTCCTCCCCAAACAAGGACACGACCCCACTGACGTTAAATCCTACAGACCTTTATCACTACTAAATCTAGACTGTAAAATACTTGGGAAAATTCTGGCCAACAGGTTAGCTCCTTACATGCACACCCTGGTACACGAGGATCAAAATGGGTTCATCCCAAAACGCAACACTTTTCTTAACATCCGGAGGCTGCTGAGCGTAATGGGCGACACTCTCCCGAATGCACCCGAGGAAGCGGTGATCTCACTCGATATTGAGAAAGCGTTTGATACACTGGAATGGGATTTTTTGTTTGCTACCATGCAGCAAATGGGTATTGGCCCAAAATTTACACGCTGGGTACGTATATTGTATACTGACCCACAGGCTAGGGTGAAAACAAGTGGGGTCATATCAGGGAGCTTCCCGATTAACAGGGGCACAAGACAGGGATGCCCCCTGTCCCCCCTTTTGTTCACCTTGGCAATGGAACAGCTGGCCGCACGCATACGTGCAAAAAAAGGAAGGTGGGGGTAGTCAAGAGTGGGACCTACCATGCCATATCGCTATACGCAGACGATGCCTTGATATACATACGAAGAGGAGAAGAGGTGTTATCCTCGGTGATGTTGCTGCTATCTGAATTTGGAGGGATCTCCGGCCTAATAGTTAACTGGGGAAAATCCTGTATATTCCCACTAACCAGCTGGCCCTCAACGAAACAAGAGAATGCCCCATCAGGCCGTCTAAAATGGTGCTTCGACAGATTTAAATATTTAGGGGTTAACATTTACCACAGAACAGAGGACCTCAGGGATGGTAATTTGGGGAGAGCGGTGGCCTCCGTGAAAGGCTCAATGCGATTCTGGAATAAATTACCACTTTCACCACTGGGCAAGGTGGCCTTAGCAAACATGCTGATACTACCCAGACTGTTATATCACTTTGCGGCCCTACCACTCATTATTCCCAAACGTTTCTTTAACAGTCTGAACGCCATCTTACTGCAACTTGTGTGGGGAGAGGGCAGAAAGCGGGTCGCACTCACCACGCTACACCACCCGGTAGCAGCGGAGGGCTGGGCGCCCCAAATTTTAAGCTCTATTCCGCGGCCGCGCAGTTACAGTGGATACTGAACTGGATCCACAGGCCCGGCTCGGCGGAATCCATTTGGCTCAAGTCCAGTCTTCAGGGAGTCCCCCTGCTCGTATGGCTCACAAATAAGCAAACCAAAAGCGCACGCGAAAACCCATTGATGGTGGCGGCCCACGCATGCTGGATGAGGTATATACAAAGAAACGCAAAAGAACTTCCCTACTCACTGTTTCTCCTGCTAGAACGGCTTCCCGGGTGGGCTGAGGCTGGATCATATTGCCCGCAACCTGGACAGATGCGGGCATACATACAGTGGGATATTGCTTTGAGGAAAGGAAATTAATGTCTTTCGAATCCATGCAAGCCCTCACAGCAGTGAGCCCGGGACAATTCCTGGCATATCATGCTATATGTCACACAATTAGAAAAACATGGGCGGCTGGAGAACTAGAACCAGACACCTCTCCTACACTGCACCATATGCTGAGCTGTGACACCCAAGCAAAAGCAGTCTCAAACTCATACAAACTCCTGAACAAGCCCCCGGAACCCAATTTGCTAAAAGCCTGGGAGAGGTGGAACGCCGTACTGCCTGCCCCGATCTCAAGGGCAGAATGGCCAAAAGCCCCACTCGTGAGGTCTCAAGGAACCCCAGATTCCGATACACACAGTTCAACTACATACATCAAACATATTTAGCACCGGCCAGGATCAAATGCATGTTCCCCGGGACGGACCCGGCCTGCCCCAGATGCAAAACACCAGTGGCACAGTTCTACCACATGGTCTGGGAATGCCCACAGATAGCAGAAATGACGGGTCTTGACCTGGACACGAGTCCCAAGTCCTGCCTACTCGGCCTCAGGACAAGGGCGAAAAAACACAAACACATACACAGGTTTGTGGATCTGGCTTATGCATTGTACAAAAGACTAATAGCCATGAATTGGAAAGCCCCCAATGCCCCCGACTTGAAAGCCTGGCTCACCCTCACACTGAGATGGGCCCGTGCTGAGTACCAGGTTCTAACGACCCTAGCGCGAGGGGGATTGCGACACGCGGGTTGCGTAACTTGGAACACGTTAATTTGTAAGCTAGAGGCAAAAAATGACGAGAGACCCCTGTGAACTGCAAATTGCCGTGAATACCTAGGCGGTCACAGGCATGGACCCGCCCACAATGCAGCACTCCATCAGGGAACGCATACATCCCCATCAACAACACCTTGCCCCCACTGACAATACACTAGAACCCCACAAGCACATACCTCAGGCAGTGCCCACGGGCCAGTATGCCCAACTATTAGACACTAGCACTCCAACAGTTTGCGCATCCTTCCCTCTCCCTCCCCCCCCGCGCAGAAGATAAGACCCCACCCTGGGTGACGGTGAGGCCTCTCCACACTAGATCGCGCTAGTCATCGGCGTAGGCAATAACTCAATCACACTGATTAGACTATCCGGACCTGGAAGTGTACGAGATGTTCTTAGTTGTTTGTTTATTCTATATTGTGCAAATTTAAAAGATCTACTTAAACCATCAATACCCTGTCATTGATAGCACATGTATGTAGCACAATGTTTGGTTCTCTTGAAACAATCAATAAAAACGTTTTTTTTTAAAACAATTCAACCTGTCAAAGTAAACTATTTTGAAACACCCCTTTCAAATATTACTAGGACACCCCTATGTAGTTCTTATGAGTCCGCAAGTCAAGGTGCATGTTATTTAAAATTAGGACATGTAAAAATTTAATGGTTACATGCCCTTTCAATGATTACCACCTAAAATATATTTTCACTGTGGCAGGCCTATATGTTCTATGTAGAAAACCAGAGTACAGATTAATATCCTTATACTGTATCTTAGGAATGGGTCTAGCTACAAAAATAACTAAAAAACTATTTTTAATATTCATTAGAATTCAAATTCAATGACAAAGTCCAATTTGAATGAATATTCAGGAAAAGTAACTTTTAGAAAGATACCTTTTTCCTTCCTGGTGTTCCTGGAGGCCAAATTAGCATTTTCTCTCCCAATTCCGCCAGTCAGTATTTAGCATTTAAATATGTGTGAAAAAGGCGTGAAATGCTCTCCAGAAGCAAACAGTAGGCTGACCGGAATGGCCAGAGATGTCTCCTCTGAAACTGACAGAATATGCACTGGGGCTGTAACCATCTTTTTGACATTCCAGTATCCAATCAAGTCTGCCTGATAGGTCTGCTGGGTTTTCATATATAACAATGGGGGCACATTTGAAAGCAAGGGAAACATGATGCTAAAGCAGTTCTTGTGTGTCCACTGTCTGGTTGCTGAAGAACTTGTTTTGTCCTATTAGCCTTCTGACTCTGGTTTATTTATATCTGACACTGGAGGCACACTTGAAAAGAAGGGAAACAGAATGGCAAAGCAATTCTTTTGTATCCACTGTCTGGTTGCTGGAAATCCCTGTCTTATTCTACCAGTCTTCTGTCTCTGGGTTTATTGGGGATTTAGGGGCAGATGTATCAAATATGTTTGCATTTGCAAATGGTGTGAATGGCAAAAACTGGCCGTTTGTGAATGCAAAAATGCCTTTTACAATGTATGAAAGGCATTCTCAGTACGACTATAAGGAATCTAAAATAGCGATTCCTTGTGACTGCGACATGATTTTGCGTGTCACAATCTGCATATCGCAGGTAGCGACATGATTTTGCGAATCGCTATCTGCGTAACGCAAACTGCAACCTAGATTTGCGAATTGCAGATAGCGATTAGGCAGATTCATGACGCTATTTGCGATACGCAGATTCTGACACGCAAATTCCGTTTTGCAATGCGATGCATCAAAAATTTGCAAATACTGAATATTTGCAGAATGGCCTATTTCACATGCAATTTACCACAAATTAAAATCAGGTGGTAACCAGGTGGAACCTATATAAAGAGGCCCAGAATGACAGCCTCTTTTCAACAATAGCTGCACTCTACGTGATGGCGAGGAGAATGAGGATCCTGGCAGGTTTGAGGAGAGAAAGGAGGAGACAGGAACGCATTTTTTGAGTGCGCATAACCCTTTTTGACCAGACAGAGGAGGAGATATATGAGAAGTACAGGTTAAGCTCAGCCGTGATACTTGACCTGATAGTTGATCTACAACCCATACTGCAGCGCACCACATACAGGACCAATTGTATGCCCACCCTTGTGCAGGTATTATGCTCCCTGCACCTATTAGCCTCAGGTAGCTATCAAGGGGTCATAGCAGCAGCAGGAGGAGTCTCACAGAGTGCCCTCTCCTGATTTTTCAATGCGTTTCTCAACGCCATGCTGAGCAGAATTCAGCAGCACATAAGATTCCCCAACACCCCACAGGAATTACAACAGACGAAAATCTATTTCTACCAGATTGCCCAATTCCCACATGTCATATATGCCATTGATGGGACATGTGTAGCTATCTGTCCACCATTGGCCACCGAATATGCTTATTGAAACCGTAAGAATCATCATTACATGAACATGCAAGTGATTAGCAATGCCTCCAACATCATATCCGATCTTGTGGCCAGACACCCAGGTAGCACACATGCCTCGTACATCTTTCACCACAGCCGAATTCACACAAGACTACTAGCTGGGGAGTTTGGCAAAGGATATCTACTGGGTAATGTGGTAGTTGATAATGTTGCATTGATGTAAATGTGATGTCATAAATTTATGTATTGCTATAGGTAGCATCTTTATTACCTTTACTTCAAGTAACATGTGTGAATAGGACATAGCTATGCACTATAGGCAAACATGTGCAAGTAACATTATCACAATATTAGCATCATAGTATAACTGTATTCCTACATGTTAAGCTAGTCCTCTGTACCCCTCAACATTACTTCCTACGTCCACGCACTCCACTTGAATGCTCAGTGGCCTCGCTGGCACCTCTTGTAGCAGGTTCAAAGACAGTACTGTGTCTGGTACTGTGACACCCAGGATCCATCACAGGGGCTGTAAGACTGCTGAGGCTAGAGAGCTCCTCACTATCCCCACCACCCAGTTCGCTATTTGTAGCACTCCGTGCTGTCTGCTTGCATCCAGAACATTGGTGATTTGCAACAATCCCTGTGCAACGTCCCAACTGCAATGTGCCATCTCCACCTGTATGCCAACAGCACGTCATGATATCAAGGCAGTTGAGCTAGCGAGCCGATTGACCGATCTGCAGAACCCATCAAACCTTCCCATAAATTGGTGATGGCGCCTATGGTGGCTGACACCTTCCTGCTGAATCTCAGTGCAGAGTTCCCTAATGGTGTTTGTCATCTCCTTTGTATTTTCTGCTGCTGTTTGCTGTCCCTAATGCAGCTTGCACATGTTTTCATTCAGAGACTCCAACTGCCTGTGCATTGATCCCATGTTTTCATTGAGTGCATCCAACTGCTTGTGCAGTACTCCCATATTGTCATTGTGAGACACCAACTGCCTGTGCATTGACCTCATGTGTTTACATTGCAGGTGCTGCACTTTCAGCATGGAAGCTTCAAGGCCGCCAAAGATTGATGGGCCCTCTCCTTCATCTGTGCACTGTTTGCCTGCATCGCGACGCCTCCTGAGGGGAGTTGACTGACGCTGGGGCAGGGACTGCTGTCTTTCTGTGGATCTAGCCTCTGGGGGTGGTGTGGGTACTTCATCTAGCATTTCATCTGAGTACGGGTTATACTCTGGCAGCGGTAACACCCTTGCCCTGTGTCTTGTTGATGCAATAATGAAGGACTCACTGGTGTTTGAGTCGGACTGTGGCTGTGTTTCGTTATCCCCACATTTCCACCTTCTGCTGCTGCAGGGCCCAGGACATCTACAACGACAATGTGCAGCATGTCATTTTTGAATATTTCACAAAATGTTGCACAATAGTACTAAATGTACACTAACATTGTATAACTATGAGTTGTTTGTGTTGTTCCTCTGTGTGGCTGAACACTAACTTGCTAAATATGTGGTACTTTACGGGTGTGGACTGCCACTCCCATAAGGCATTGTTGCGTTGTATCTAAGATGTGGCATGGACTACTTATCACAATGCATCAAGTTAATAGCTATTTTCTAGGGGGCATTAGTACATGCACTTATGGGGATACACATCATTACTGCCCTTACCTTTGCTGGTGCTAGGTATCCCTGAGGTGTCAATGCCAGTGACACCACTGACAGCTTCAGGAAGCAGTGTGGACTCCACCATGTCTTCCATTGCGGTGGACGGTGTCTAGGTGGGTGATCCTCCTCCGGTGCTCCTTGCCTCCTTTAACCTGCTGTCTACCCTCTCTTTGCCACGTGAACGCAAGTCATACCATCGTTTGCGTATCTCCTCAACAGAGCGCTGCGCAACACCCACTGCGAATATTTTGGTCTAGATTTCTGACCACAGTTTCCTCTTCTCACTTTCAGGTACCTGGAGTGAGTTCTTCCCAAAAAGTTTGTTGTGGTTCCTGACCACCTCCTCAGTGAGCACCGCCAATTCCTGCTCACTGAATTTGAGCATGTGCTTCCTGTCTCCTTTCTCCTTCACATTCCCATCATTTGCCATGTTGCTGTTTGGTCCTGGCTGGCTCACAAAGCTGCCTCCCTGGTGCTGGGCTGTGTCTCTGTGCCTGCTCCTGTGGGTGTGGCTCCTGGAAACAGCATGGGCTTGTGGTTGTGATGTCATCTGCCTGTTCGGGTTTGCTGTTTTCGCAATTTACGATTTTCAAATACCGATTCACAATTTTTATTGCGATTCGATATTTGCAACACGCAAATTGCATTTGCAAATTTTAAGAAATCGCTATTACCGACTCGCAATTTTGATACATCCCACTTTGCATTTCTAAAATAGCGATTTCTTAAAATTCACTATTTAAGAAATGCAAACCGGGAGCTTGATACATCTGGCCCATAGTGACTGGATTTTAGTGTTTGATGTGGGAGGGCACTAGGTTTACCATAGTACACTCCCACACACTCACCCAGCCCTCACCGCCCAAATTGACTGTGGCCAATGACTTTAGCCATCCTGAAAATGCTCAAAGTGGGGAGTGTTGGCCCCCAAAAATGTTCAACTGATTTGTTAGGGCATGCCCAGAAGTCATTCCCACCCACTGACATTGTGCATGGCATTATTGTGGCACCTCCAGGCTCACACTTCAGAACACTTTTTGACCTGAGGAACATCAGAAGAGTAATGAACCTGCTGTCTGAGGCCCTGAAGAAGTGGATTTGCTCTTTTATGTACCCAGGACAAAGAAATAGACTCCAGTGGTCCTAAGGCTGACCTCCAATTAAGCTACAGGGACACAACGAGCTACAAGAGTCCTTTTCCTGCAATTGCCCAGCTGACCAATTGGGCCTGAACTTGACTCTGCTGTTTGGGCTGTGCCTGACAAACTGTGCATTTTTCAGTACCTGCCCTTAGGTCCTAGGAGGCTTTAGAAGCGTACTCTTGTGGTGGATTGGGACTTAAGGACTAAGGGCCTGATTTAGATTTCAGTGGACGGGCTATCCATCACCATTGTGACAGAGTAACCCGTCCACCAAAATCTAAATCAGGCCCTACATCAGAAGGTAAAATCCTTTACCAGGACACATCTGGTTGGTGTATCCGACCCACACTCCATTCTGTCAGCCTTAAATGCACCTAGGTCCTGGTTTACCCCAACCATTGACTATAATTGACACATTGGGCTTCTTGTTGCTATCCCTGCCTAGAACGTTAATAATTCATACCTCTGGTGTCCTTTACTTGATTGTTGTTATTTATTTATTTATTTTGTTTATTATATTTCTCTATATTTTTCTAATTCAGTCTGGGATTTTTATAGTTTTGCATTTTGACTTTATTACTGCTTTGGTCCTGCATATATACTATGCACATTGCCATGAATTAAGCCTGTCTGCTCTGTGCCATAGCTACCAGGTGGTTGAGCTCAGATTAATTTACTGACTTTGAGGGCTCACCTTGACAAGAATTTGGATTGTTTCTTCAGGTGGGTAGTTACTATCCCTATCATGTGTGTTGTCCCCCCTAGGTTGCATAATGTCTGCTGTCATCTTCAACCTCTACATGGAGCCCCTTGGTGCTCTGCTCACAGATTACATCATCAACTTACAACAATGTGCTGAGGATACACAACTCTATCCAAAAGTCTCGTCCACTTCAGACATTCGATGTTTCAAACACTAACTGTACATCATCCAGATCTGGATGTTCAGTGCCGACCAGAAGCTCAACCCAATCAACACACAATTCCTGTTATTTGCTTAGAACAATAATCAAGAAAAGTTACAAATCCAGTTCAATGATATGAACCTTGACAGCTTTGGACCTCAACTTTAACTGAATGCCAAGTCACTTGGATTCTCCCTAGACACCAATCTCACCCTCAAGGAGCAGATTTACAAAGAAACAAAGTCAGCCTCTTACAAGCTCTTTCTCCTGAAGAAATTAACACATTTCTTTTAGAAAGTGACATCAGTGCTGCTGTTCAAGTCATCATACTCTCACTTCTAGGTTCTTGCTACACAGATACCATATACATACAGACATAGTTATCATATTACCAGTAACACTATGAAAGAGAAAACTATGAATTTAATATTTATTGATTTACATATGTGTTGTCATTTAATGATGTTGTGCATTTAGGAGTTGTTACATATTGATATAAGTATTATGAGGTCATAATCAGCACAGCTGGTGTTTATGTAAAGGGAGGAAACATTTTATGTGTTAATAACTTTAGTACAAATTAATGATTGCATTCAATTTGGCAGGTTATTATAAAATCAAATCAGTGTAGGAATGTGGGTTTCACACAAATCCAACAGCAGAAGTGCAAAGATTTTGCAGAACGTAAAACAATCTTTGAGACAGTTATAGCTTTGAAGCAGGTTCATGGATTTTTATGAAACATGGCTCACTTAGCAAGTTTAGTTTGCTCTTGATATTCTTAGTTTATTGAAAATCTGTGAATGGGAGTACAATCATAAAGGAAGGAGTGGATTCAAAATGTTTTAATATTTTTAATAGCTTTGACACTCTTTGCTGAATTTGAATGATAGTAGCAAGTTCAGCCCAGTGGAAGGATCAGAGGTTGCAATGAGATCTGAGAAGGGCAAACTTAAAGGGAGGGGGAATCCATTGGCTGCAGATGCTGCTTACAGGTCCAGGCCTACGGCCAAGCCCTGCTGCCGATCTACCATAAGCAGACATTCCCCATTGCACAGCAGGGGTTGGGTGCAGGGCGTGGCATTCAGCCAGGTCCTGCCTACAACCTACCATTGACAGTCAATTACTATGATTGTTTATATTGTCATTTTTTTATACTTTGTATTTGCAAACTCTTAAGAGCTTGTGGGCTCTTGTTGGGCCTCCCACATTGAACGATTGGATGCAGGTCTGCTAATCTAATAGTAGAACCAGAAGCATCTAAGAGACCTTGCTAGGGGTCTAGCCCCCCAGGAGAAGGGTTTGTGAACCTCTGTGTCTAGCGTAGAAGTTCACAGACCCTCACCTAGTAGCACAAAATGTACAGAATTTTTTTATTTTTTTATTTGTTTAAACCAACTAGGGGTGCCATTGGGTCCACTCCACATAGTGTGTCAGAGGATGCTCCCCATGTCATTTTTTGGCTTGTTGCAATATTTTTTTACAGGACCTGGAAACTGAAGCTGACCTCATGTAATGGACTAGAGAGCTTTAACGTTTATGCCTTTAAAGCCCATTCAATACATTTTTGGATTGTAAATTTCTCAAGAACTACTAAACAGATTTAGACTTAACCAAACAACTGAACTTTTCTGAGTAAAACTTTAGTGCCTTGCCTAGTTTGGTATAATCCATTAAGCATTGTTTCTGTAGCACAGAGAGAAAATAATTATATATCGAATTTAGAATGAGAATGCTGTTTTTATGAATCCCCTCTTCTTTGAGTGATCCCCCCTTGATAAATCTGTGTGAAACTCAATATATCAAAGGTAAGTTAATGATGGTAAGTGCTTGTCAAGTGTTGTACAGAATTGTAAATAGGAACTAAAATTATTAGAAATCAATGTTTTTTAACAACCCCTTTAAATTTGATCACACTTCGTGAAACATGGGATTCATGCAGTGGGCTTAACTTGATAACAGCCTGCCAAATTTCATACAGATTCATTAAGCAGTACCAAACGTTGTCAGCATATGGAAATGTTTTTTCTCACCCTTTTAAATTTGCCCTATCAAAGCACGAAATGTGCCATACTTAAATAATACTAAACATGCTAATTATCTGCCAAAATTATTGTGGATTTGTCACAGTGTGTCACATTAGCAAAGGAACTCTTTTTAAACCTCCCCCTTTAAATTGTGCCCCCTTGAAGGATCTGCACAAATTAAAAAAAATACCAAGAGTAAGCTAAACATGCTAAGCAACTGCCAACATTTGTACAACGTTATCAAACAGCACTAAAGTTGCAGTTAAATATTTGTTTAAAGTCTTTTTATTAAACAGTTGCTCAGATGCAGTCAAAGGAAAAATTCGATGTGTAATGATGGGGTTCAGGAGACAATTACAGTTAAATATTAAACATTTTCAGTTGTCAGATATGTCTATCTTTGAGCATACCCCCACAATGGTTTGAGCATACCCCCACAATGAAAAATGTAGATGAAAATAAGCCACAACCATTTTCTATTGGTATCTGCCTTTTCCTTCAGATTCCCTGTACAAATCTTAATGACATTTTAGCCACAATGGGTTTTGAAGAACAAGTTACTTACCTTGGGTAACACTCCTGGTAATGAATCGATCTGACTGCCCATTGCTCACCTTTGGAATATCCCCAGACTGGATCTGGAAAATAGTTCAGCAATGCAGCAGTGACTCTGGTTCGCTCTAAAGTGATGGTGATAAGTGACACCCCTGTGTGCTGTCAATTTCTTAAGCTTTTTCCTTTCATGCATTCAGACACAGAATACTCAAACACATTTTAGGTAATAGTGTGCCAAAATCTCACTTGATTAGGGAAGTAGGAAGCCGTTGAGGAATCTAGAGTTAGAAAATCAACCAGAAAGAGTAACTTGTTCTTTTGATGGATACTTCTAACCGCAGATTCCTCACCTTTAGAATGAATACCACAAACGTAGCTCCCCTCAAGCAATCAGTCTCTGTGCTTTCCCCTTACGAATTCCTGGTGCTCCATATAGCCTTCTCCCCAACGATTCTCCATGGAGAGGAGATATGATGTTCCTCTGCAGTCTTTCGGATCTGCACTGTAAAGAACAAACAGTGTCTCAGCCAGAGATGTATTTGAAAGAAAAGCAAGTGTATCAAACTCTGCTTCCCTCTTTCTTACATATATGCTCTGTGCGAGCCTGGATGGCATTCCAAATGTTAATCGCTACATGACATAGCTCTCTGGAGAGCAGAATCGAAGATGCATATTCAGATTTAAAAAACAGGTTATTTAGACAGCGTTTCTGTCAAACATGGTAAACAAATATAAACATTGACTAAATAAGACACAGATATACCATACAGACACTTTGTATAATCATAAAATAAAATTTTACAACAAAATTGTTACATTACAATAAATAATTTACATTTTACATACTCTTCAAAAATCATTCCACTGCATGCCACAACTGAAAAGGCATGTCATAAACGTTTTAGCTGCGTACTCTGACGTGACTCCATGTTTAATAAAAAAATGTTTTTCATTGCGAATCTAAGATGCTGTAAAAACACGCAATACGAAAACATACGTGTGTTACTATAGTCACCAATATTTTGATGAAATATGCTTGCTATTTCAGGTATTGGATAGAAAGGATTTATCCCTATTTAAAATTTCAGGATTTCCTGGCTCAGCTCTTGGCTAGTTACATGGGAGATGTAGGTATATACTTAGGGGCATATTTATACTCCGTTTGCGCCGAATTTGCGTCGTTTTTTTCGATGCAAATTCGACGCAAAACTAACTCCATATTTATACTTTGGCGTTAGACGCGTCTAGCGCCAAAGTTCATGGAGTTAGCGTCATTTTTTTGCGTGAACACCTTCCTTGCGTTAATGATATGCAAGGTAGGCGTTCCCGTCTTAAAAAATGACTCCGATGCATATGCGTCGTATTTATACTCCCGGGCAAAAATGACGCCCGGGAGTGGGCGGGTCTAAAAAACCCGCATTAGCGCCGGATTTAAGCGCCTGGGTCAGGGCAGGCGTTAAGGGACCTGTGGGCTCAGAATGAGCCCAGAGGTGCCCTCCCCTGCCCCCAGGGACACCCCCTGCCACCCTTGCCCACCCCAGGAGGACACCCAAGGATGGAGGGACCCACCCCAGGGACATTAAGGTAAGTTCAGGTAAGTATTTGTTTTAAAAAAAAATTGTGGCATAGGGGGGCCTGATTTGTGCCCCCCTACATGCCACTATGCCCAATGACCAAGCCCAGGGGACAGAAGTCCCCTGGGCATGGCCATTGGGCAAGGGGGCATGACTCCTGTCTTTGCTAAGACAGGAGTCATTTCAATGGGGGTTGGGCGTCGTAAAAAAATGGCGCAAATCGGGTTGAGGCGATTTTTTTGCCTCAGCCTGACTTGCACCATTTGTGGACGCCCATACGCCATTTTCCCCCTACGCCGGCGCTGCCTGGTGTACGTTGTTTTTTTTAACGCACACCAGACAGCGCCGGCGGCTAACGCCGGCTAACGTCATTCAATAAATACGGTGCCCGCATGGCGCTTCAGAATGGCGTTAGCCGGTGCTAATTTTTTGGGCGCAAAACTGCGTTGGCGCAGTTTTGCGTCAAAAAGTATAAACATGGCCCTTAATTTATTATTCGAGGAACACTAAATAGAATGGAAGGCTTCTTTGAATTTAAATAAATCAAGTAATGTTTCTTGAATTCCGCAATAACAAGGACACAGAAGTTCCTGTTTGGACAGAGTTAAGGGTGTCATTATATTCTTCAATGTCTGCTGAATCTAGCCACTCATTATTCTAATTTATTTCCTTATATCCTGAGCACATTTTAATTCACTGTTTGATGGTATGTTGATGCAATAATTACCAATTTTTACATGGTTTGAAACAAGAAGCTTCTTCAAATGCCTTAATGGTTGCAGCATGTCACTATAATCCCATGGTGTTAGTTTGAATTCTACCCTTATCACCGGCACTGTTGAGTACTTGGGTAGGACAAACAACAACTTGAGGTGGTATACCTCTACCAGATCCCAAGGGATTTTGATGCACAAACGGAACACCATATAGAAGCTGGGATTGAACTATCGCTTTTTATGCCTTCAAAGAACGACCACTGAAATCTCTATTAGACTTATTTAGGCCTACTACAGAAGAAAGAACACATTGCTTTGTTTGTTCTACTTAGGAATTTCATTTTAGATTTTTCTGGAAAGAATGCTTAAATACTTACATGTAGTCACTTTCATAATGCTTGACCTACCATTATAACATGAGCATGGCTCAGCTTTAGTTCCAAATGCCAACATTTCAGTTTTTTCCATGTTTATTATCAATCAGTTTGACTCGCTGTACTTGAAAAGAACATGTTATTCCCTCCGCGAGCCAGTTTGGGTAGCGTTTCATAATCCCTAAATCATACGCCTACAGCAAGCATGACACACAGGCACCACCCATTCTTAGCTAAAATTAAGCAGTCGATAAGAGTACCTGCGTTAAGTCTGCTAAAAACAAAGCAATTAGGGTGTGGCCAGCATGCCACCGTGTCTTAAACCAATGTTTACCAGACTTTTTCCTGATTGGTAACGCCTTAGATTGATTTCCACCCTCATCCACTTCAACCTCTGCAATTCTCTAAAAAATTGACAAAATGTAGGAGGCTGGACTGGCTTGTAGTGAGTACCAAGGGGTACTTACACCTTGCACCAGGCCCAGGTATCCCTTATTAGTGTATAGGGTGTCTAGCAGCTTAGGCTGATAGATAATGGTAGCTTAGCAGAGCAGCTTAGGCTGAACTAGGAGACGAGTGAAGCTCCTACAGTACCACTAGTGTCATATGCACAATATCATAAGAAAACACAATACACAGATATACTAACAATAAAGGTACTTTATTTTTATGACAATATGCCAAAGTATCTCATTGAGTACCCTCAGTATGAGGATAGCAAATATACACAAGATATATGTACACAATACCAAAAATATGCAGTATAGTATTAGAAAACAGTGCAAACAATGTATAGGTACAATAGGATGCAATGGGGACACATAGGGATAGGGGCAACACAAACCATATACTCCAAAAGTGGAATGCGAACCACGAATGGACCCCAAACCTATGTGACCTTGTAGAGGGTCGCTGGGACTGTAAGAAAACAGTGAGGCTTAGAAAAATAGCCCACCCCAAGACCCTGAAAAGTGAGTGCAAAGTGCGCTAAAGTTCCCCAAAGAGCACAGAAGTCGTGATAGGGGAATTCTGCAGGAAAGACCAAAACCAGCAATGCAACAACAATGGATTTCTAGACGAGGGTACCTGTGGAACAAGGGGACCAAGTCCAAAAGTCACGACCAAGTCGAGAGTGGGCAGATGCCCAGGAAATGCCAGCTGTGGATGCAAAGAAGCTGCTACTAGGCAGTAGAAGCTGAGGATTCTGCAGGAACGACAAGGGCTAAAAACTTCCCCTTTGGAGGATGGATGTCCCACGCCGTGGAGAGTCGTGCAGAAGTGTTTTCCTGAAGAAAGACCGCAAATAAGCCTTGCTAGCTGCAAGTCATGTGGTTAGGGTTTTTGGATGCTGCTGTGGCCCAGGAAGGACCAGGATGTCGCCAATTGCGTCAGGGGACAGAGGGGGCGCCCAGCAAGACAAGGTGCCCTCTCAGAAGCAGGCAGCACCCGCACAAGTGCCAGAACAGGCACTACAAAGAGGAGTGAAATGTGCTCACCCGAAGTTGCACAAAGGAGTCCCACGCCGCCGGAGGACAACTCAGGAGGTCGTGCAATGCAGGTTAGAGTGCCGTGGACCCAGGCTTGGCTGTGCACAAAGGATTTCCGCCGGAAGTGCACAGAGGCCGGAGTAGCTGCAAAAGACGCGGTTCCCAGCAATGCAGTCTGGCGTGGGGAGACAAGGACTTACCTCCACCAAACTTGGACTGAAGAGTCACTGGACTGTGGGAGTCACTTGGACAGAGATGCTGGATTCAAGGGACCTCGCTCGTCGTGCTGAGAGGAGACCCAGGGGACCAGTGATGCAGTTCTTTGGTGCCTGCGGTTGCAGGGGGACGATTCCGTCGACCCACAGGAGATTTCTTCGGAGCTTCTAGTGCAGAGAGGAGGCAGACTACCCCCACAGCATGCACCACCAGGAATGCAGTCGAGAAGGCGTCAGGATCAGCGTTACAGAGTTGCAGTAGTCGTCTTCGCTACTTTGTTGCAGTTTTGCAGGCTTCCAGCGCGGTCAGCAGTCGATTCCTTGGCAGAAGGTGAAGAGAGAGATGCAGAGGAACTCTGATGAGCTCTTGCATTCGTTATCTAAGGAAATCCCCAAAGCAGAGACCCTAAATAGCCAGAAAAGAGGGTTTGGCTACTTAGGAGAGAAGATAGGCTAGCAACACCTGAAGGAGCCTATCAGAAGGAGTCTCTGACATCACCTGCTGGCCCTGGCCACTCAGAGCAGTCCAGTGTGCCAGCAGCACCTCTGTTTCCAAGATGGCAGAGGTCTGGAGCACACTGGAGGAGCTCTGGGCACCTCCCAGGGGAGGTGCAGGTCAGGGGAGTGGTCACTCCCCTTTCCTTTGTCCAGTTTCGCGCCAGAGCAGCGCTGAGGGGTCCCTGAACCGGTGTAGACTGGCTTATGCAGAAATGGGCACCATGTGTGCCCATGAAAGCATTTCCAGAGGCTGGGGGAGGCTACTCCTCCCCTGCCTTAACACCATTTTCCAAAGGAATAGGGTGTAACACCCTCTCTCTGAGGAAGTCCTTTGTTCTGCCTTCCTGGGCCAAGCCTGGCTGGACCCCAGGAGGGCAGAAACCTGTCTGAGGGGTTGGCAGCAGCAGCAGCTGCAGTGAAACCCCTGAAAAGGCAGTTTGGCAGTACCCGGGTCTGTGCTAGAGACCCGTGGGATCATGGGATTGTGCCAACAATGCCAGGATGGCATAGAGGGGGCAATTCCATGATCATAGACATGTTACATGGCCATATTCGGAGTTACCATTGTGAAGCTACACATAGGTAGTGACCTATATGTAGTGCACGCGTGTAATGGTGTCCCCGCACTCATAAAGTCCGGGGAATTGGCCCTGAACAATGTGGGGGCACCTTGACTAGTGCCAGGGTGCCCACACACTAAGTAACTTAGCACCCAACCTTTACCAGGTAAAGGTTAGACATATAGGTGACTTATAAGTTACTTAAGTGCAGTGTAAAATGGCTGTGAAATAACGTGGACGTTATTTCACTCAGGCTGCAGTGGCAGGCCTGTGTAAGAATTGTCAGAGCTCCTTATGGGTGGCAAAAGAAATGCTGCAGCCCATAGGGATCCCCTGGAACCCCAATACCCTGGGTACCTCGGTACCATATACTAGGGAATTATAAGGATGTTCCAGTATGCCAATGTAAATTGGTAAAATTGGTCACTAGCCTGTTAGTGACAATTTGGAAAGAGAGAGCATAACCACTGAAGTTCTGGTTAGCAGAGCCTCAGTGAGACAGTTAGGCATCACACAGGGAACTCATACCTATAGGTCACAAACTTATGAGCACTGGGGTCCTGACTAGCAGGGTCCCAGTGACACATAATAAACATACTGAAAACATAGGGTTTTCACAATGAGCACTGGGCCCTGGCTAGCAGGATACCAGTGAGACAGTGAAAACACCCTGACATACACTCACAAACAGGCCAAAAGTGGGGGTAACAAGGCTAGAAAGAGGCTACTTTCTCACACAAAATACCTTCGGAAATGCTAATGAGTGTCAACGTTTGCTATTCTAGACCTGTATCCACAAGGTCAAACTCTACCAATAAATCAACAAAGCAACAAATTAAATTTCCTCATTGTTCAATCATCTTCCTAGCAGCCACCCACAAGCTGAAACAGTGGTCCATCATGGCATGCTCCTCTATGAAACCACTCTGTTCCACAGGGACCTGCCTGTGATCTTCAATCCAATAATTTCAAACGGGGAGATGAACCTAAAAATATACTTTTGTGTCCACATCAATTAGACGTAGCCTGTAGTTTTTAGGAGCTAAGACATTATACTTTGTATGGATGGATTTAATCCCTGCTCCCTTACAACTTTTGGGAAAACGCCCTGTTAGAGGTGCACAACATAAGGTTAAAACAAACACCCTAGCCCACCAGTCAACATTTGTTTTCATTATTATTGCAGACAGGTTTATCACAGATAACTCATTGCCATATACTTTTCTTTGGTGATTTGTTTAGGCTTCCGCTGATACTGTGCATACCATTGACAAGGTTTTTTTTGTTAATATCACAACCAACCAATTTCCAAAACTCTATGATGCTATGTGAGTCAATGACAAACAGCATTTGATTCCAGGATATCGTTTAATATTTGGTCTTGTTGTTCGGCACCATTTGTACTGTGAGCTGAGAGTTATATAATATTCATTTAAATGTAAATCTTTGGATGTCTTCACTCTCTGTCTTAATAATTGCAATTTACTTTTGGTTATTTGACAGACTATATCGAATCAGTTCCCGGGAAACTGGGTGTTGTCTTGTTTAAATGTTTGTTTCCATTATACAGTACTTTTAAATAGCTTACTACTTCCTTGATGATCCTCTCATACCGAGATCTGTCCCATCCAAGTTGTATTTCTCTACATCTGCCTGAAATTGCAAGAGTTTTACCAAATGTTTCTAAAGGTGGTGAGTGGGAAGTCACCAAGGAAACTGTTTTTAAAGGCAAAACTCTTTCGTAGGAGATGGACTGAGCCAAGTTCGACTTTGCACCTTAAGGCCAATGATCACTACCATTCATCTTCAAAACATTAGAGTTGAAAATCAGATTGAAGTGCCATGCTTGAACACAAAATAGTCAATTGGGCATTTTTGCTTTCTATAGCAGAAAATGTGAGCTGCATTGATAGCTCCCTCGACCCACCAATTTACATTTAACATATTCAAGGCAGTCAAAGTGTGTCTCACCTCTTGTGACAATTTTGAACTTTGGAGAACATGGCTGCTGGAATAGTATAGGCTGATAACAGTTATTCCTGCTGAACATCATCTTATGTTAAATTTAGGTGAAGATTTAAATCTTCCAAAATAATGATCATACAGTTTGAAATCAGTTGGATATAGTGCTCATGTCCTCTTCTAATTTCTCCAACTGACTCTCATTACATCCTTCATGTGACAGCATGACACACACATTTATTACAATCAACTCTTCAATATTTGCTGTGTGAGGATATAATTTTATAATAGAAGTTAAAATCCTTTCACATTTCGTAGTTATATGTATCACTTATATTCTAAGTTTGGTAGAAACCAGATTGAACAGACCCCTAGATGCCCAGCCTGTGGAAAAGACTCTAGCTCAAGAATGTGTTCGAACAAACTATATCTTTCTGATACAACACCTCTGTAATGGCCCCTAGATTTAAAACTTTATTTAACCCACGCATATTCAAAGATACAAAGGTGAAGCTTCGCAAATACATTTGATCCTATTGATATATCACTGTATCTTGAGGAATTCCACCCTTCTTGCTGTGCCTCATACAAGCATGAGAAGCAGTTGCCTAATTCTGAATAAGAAGTATAATCTTCCATTCCCGGATTTGATAGCACAAATTCTTAAATTACCTTTTTATGTATCAGATGATAACGTAAATTGAAACCTAGCCTTTTTCGGGGGCAGGGGGACATTAACATGATCCATACTTAGCCCAGTATGATCATTTAAAAATTATTTAATTTGTGCTTTAGGAGGCTTTATCTCTAGTTTCTATATAAATCGGATTCTTTCATTGGCCCTTTTGTGAGTGGAAGACAAACACCTTATTCAAGTTGGAGTGAAGAGTTACCTTAGTTACCTCCCTACCTTCAATACTCCTTATAAATCTTTACCACAAGATATGGTAGAAGTTGTGGGACTATTATAGACTAATGGATACTTCAAGTGATTTAATCATGTTTGTATTGGTTGAGCAGGTGAACTTCTGTAATGTGATTGCACTGTGTATTGTCTGTGATCTTTGTTTATAAAACACTAAAATATGGTTTATAAAAATAATTCTATCTGCTTTAGATCCACTGTTGATATAGAAATAAATATCCCAAGGAGACATGAGCGATGTAATGGTCTTAGTATATTGGCTTTTCTCTACTCTATATAAAAGCAAGGCACATCACCTAAGGCTATACTTTTTAAATTCATTGATTCACAGTTTCTGTTTAATTTCTTATTGCACAATTTACCTATACCTCCTCTATCCCTACTACCATCCTTACCTTTTGACTGGTTTGATGAACTAGGGAGGATACGTTCCCTAGAAATGGTAACATGGAAATGTTGTACCTGAACCTTGTATGCAACCTTATTTCCTCCTTGCCTCTTATTTCTTTCAGCTTTCAACTTTAGTTTAGGTGTGGGATTTACCTTACACGTAATAGAAAAGGCTGAGGAGATTAATGTTTTTACCTGTTGAGTGTGTACTTTACAATTACTCCCAGGTCCTTTTCTCTGCATCTTATTTGCTTTTATTAAAGATTCTTGTTTACCGTTTTTAATTGCTTCCTAACTCTTCCTCATTTCTGATGTTTAAAAATTTACAACTATAATGTAGTGCCTAGAGACAACAATGGACTATATAATTATCTCTCTTTTGGTCTATATGAAATGTAAACTGATGGAACTTGGATGGTATTCAAAGTTACATGATTAGTTGATTAGTGCACTTACTGACTCTATTAGAACCATTAGAGGTTGTTATTTCAACTGGCGTTACTAAAACCGGCATACCTGAATTTGTTTATTTCAATTCTGCAGATTCCTGAAATGCCCATTATCCTGGCTAGAGAGGTTTCCTCCTAATGCTTGATATAATTTGTGGATTTTAAATGTAGGAATATATTTGAAACCTCTAAAGGCACCTGAATCATAGAAGATGACTCTCTACTAATGTGGTAGCTTATATTCAGGTGGAGTTACAAACATACCTGGGGCTTCAGTAGCCTTGCTAATTAGACTGAGGACAGCAGTGAGCAAGAGAGCTCAGGGGAAAGCAGGAGATCTTCCAGTGCACCTCTCTCCTTCAATCCAGAGGCCAAATGTACCTCCACAGACTTCTTACCATTAAAATGCCTTACCACAAGAATAGAAATATACACATTAATATACAAACTATGAATGAGCAATATACTAAAACAAATAGTGTAGTGGCCTGTTCAACTCACCTCACTCCCCGTTTAGCACAGTGCCCTGATTGCAACTGCTGTATCCCTCTGTTGTATAAAAACTCTCTATCGTTTATCATTCCCCTATCCCTTTTGCTTTAAAACTTTGGACCATTTCAGATTTCAGCAGCTACACTTATCCTTTTCTCCTTAAAACTCTTTTGTATACTTGTACTCGTTGGCCTAGACCCACACACCGCCACCCACCCACCCTCTTACTACCAACTCCCCAGTGGCAGGCAGCACAGTGATGTGATATAAGAACACACCTCTTGCGGACTTGATGTCACTACTCTGGGCCTAGGAGGTGGACTTATTATGTTTTTTATTCCGTCACACTGGTGCCATCCAACCACCTTTCTGCAGGGGAAAACTGTCTTTAAATGCTTAACAGAAGGGAATTTGCAATGTTAGTTATAACTGAGACAGGCCAAGTGTGTACCAGTGTCAGGTGCCGCTAATTCAAATAACCAGGTTAGAGCAACAGCATCACAATCACAGTCTAGAGGTGTACCAGCTCAGATGGAGGCAACTGTGGGTGGTCACTGGAGGAGAGAGGAGCAGCACACAATGCAGGGGATGTCAGGTATTCTTGGGGATCCTCGCTACAGCATTTCTGTTATTTTTCTTTGCAGGACTAATGTTAATCCACTGCTAAAATAATATGGCACACACTCTGTTAGTTATCATCACCATTCAACATATTAATGCATGTCATCCCGGTCTTGTATGAATTGTGTGATGAAGTGTAGATAATTATTTACCCAATCTTAAAAGCAATATTCTGCCTAATTGCGAGCAATATTTGCTAACGTTATTGGGTATTTTATTTTAAATAATCAAAAATATGTGCATGTAGTGGGATTGTAATGCAAGGAAAAGGCTCTATGAGGAAAAGAGAAATCACAGTGAGTTTTTGAACATTTTGCTTCATGGTGTTATTCTTCAGTGGGTAAGGATGACTGCTGAGTTTCATTCTTCATAGATCCTCAGGTAGAGAACTGTCAGAAAAGAAGCGCTTACATTTTCATCACTTTAGTGCACTTTTACTGTGGTTTCCAGGGCCACCAATTTCTTCCAGCTTTAGGTTACCCACACTTGGAGCACCTTTTTGTCGGTTAAATTAGTTCATTTGTTTCACACCCACTATTAGTACTGGAACCAATACTTAACGATTTTCTAAATAACCCTAACATACTCTTTCCTCCTGTTTCAAATGTGTTATTATGCCTTTGGTGTTAGATACTTGAAGCATAGTTTCTGAATCTTCGACAAATGTATGTGGATATATTGTTTGTAATAATTGCGCTGTTCTACTTGCACTGTGTGCAACTCAAGCTTTATAATAATCACACGCTGATTCTAATACTGAATCCTATTTCAACAATGAAATTAGGCTCGTCAGTTTATTAAGATTTTCATACAAGAGGCTGTTAATATCTAGCTAATGGATTGTATATATAGCTCTTGTGGTGCTATTGTGTGTAGTAACAACATTCAGTCAACTCACACAGTCACTAAATATGTGAAACCCTTGGGTGAACATCATTTATCTTTGAATCTCACAATAAAAAAAAAGGTTTAATTCTTTTTAGAATCTCTGACATTTCTGTTTTTGCAAACACTAGTCGTTGTTGTATTACATTAATCATAGAAAATTATTTGTTCACGTATGAGCAAAGTTTCCAATGTGCTTCAGCAGTCTTTTAAAATAAAAAATATAGATTGTTCCTTGAATAAACAATACATTCAATACAGGATTTTCCAAGTATATTTTAAGAATGGGTTCCCAAATTGTGTGTGCCGTATGCCGTGTTTCTGTTTAAGACACCCTTCATTAATAGGTATTGTAATAAGTCTATGCATTACTACATTGTAATGCATTAAAAGGTATTGTAATAAGTCTATGCATTAACCATGTACTACTTGATTTCATAACTAGAATATAAGATAATAATTCAAACTCCTGAACAACATCAAATTGTAGAATATCACTCACTTAGCATTTTTTGATGACTGCTCAGATTATATAGGTGAAACAAATAAACACCATCAACCCAGTTCCGGGGAAGTCCATGTGATTTCAGTTCCTGTAAAGAAGTCTGCAATTTGAGTACAATTTAAAAAAGTTATTAAGGTGTAGACGACAGCCACCTCTTCAGGGTCAGCATCATATGGGAGACTCTTCCTCAGCTGAAATCTCTCAGAGGTATTTATCAGATTCTTGGCATGGAAGATCCATAGCATTAGGCAGAACATGAAATGGGTGCGAAACCAGCAGCATTGGGACGCTCTCTGGCGCCCGATAGAAGAAGCAAGTCACCGCCCGGGAGGAAACACACCAAACCTTCGACAGACGTTGTGGCCCCAGAAAGGCAGGCATTGCCCGGCCAATTAAAGCAGGCCAATGATCATCATGAGCTCTGACAGGATGGCTGTGCCACAGCCAACAGGCAAGACCACAGCAGCAGTGGACAATGAGGGAACCCACTCTGGTAATGTAGGCAGTCCTGGGGCTGAGGGTGGAGACAATCAGAGTGACGCATTGGAAGATGGAGTACGAAGACTCACACTGTATAGATGCACTGGACAATGGCCACGGCCCCAGTAGATTCACATTGGGGGTGGACATGATTAGTTGCTGTTTCTTAATGTGGGGTGGGGCTATTGAAAGGGAGGGGACAGGCCGCTCCTTGTATACTGAAACACGTTTTAGAGATCACATATCAGTGGGACAATTAGTCAGTCAAACATATGTTTATTTAGACGTTAGTTTTTTAAACAAATTCTTGAACCACAATGACACGATATCCAGTACAAACAATTAAAATAGAGGTACAATTAGCTAGTCCAGGTAGGAGGGCTCCTCTCCTCGCCAGAAACGTTTCCTGCTACTCTTCATTCACCCCATAGATCCCCATGGCTGACGTTACACATTTAAGTCTGAATGTGAGGGGACTGAATGCAACAAATAAGAGGAGGGCACTTCCATCCTTCCTGAAAAACCTGGCCTGCCAGGTATGTTTACTCCAGGAAATCCACCTACTGGAAAAGGATTGGCATAGAATGCCATTAAAGTGATTTCCATAGGAGTATTTCTCTTTGGAATGCCAGGAGGTAGCATTATTTCTGGATATAATTTGGGGAGATATCGGCGATTTAGTAACGGACATTAATAATATGAGGTGGATTTGTAAAGCACAGCTTGTCACCTGTGACGATATCCAGGGGCTAAGTGGCAGGGAGTTGGTCCAGAGACACATTTACAGTCACTTCTATCTATGCTCCAAACACACACCAAGAGCAATTTCTTAAAACTGCAGTCTCACACATCCTGCACTCCCCCTATAAAGGCGTAATAATAGGAGAGGATCTAATCTTGTCATAAGCAATGAAAGAGACAGATAGGCTCAGTGGGTGGGGCAGATGGCAGCCAATTCAACAAAGGGAGGGTGTGGCTGCCCAAGGTCGGACCAACAGACGTGGGCTTCTATGTATTGCAACGAAACGAACTGTAGTCATTATTCAGCAACGGCGGTTCCTCGCTATGGCAGCAGCTGCAAAACTTTTACACTAAAATGATAATAAACTATGTTTATTATCGTTTTATTGTGAAAGGGGCGGGGCCATGGGGCGTGACAGGGATGGAGTGTGCATGTATATTTGGCCATCCTTTTTGGGCCGGCCAAACACAAATGTGCTCTCTCCACCCCGGCACTGTGTTGCCGGTTTGGAGACAGCAGGCGGAGGCTCCCACTCTTATTTTGTTTTTTGTTTGCCCCCCACCAAACGCAACGCTGCCCCGCGAGCCACGACTGTTATTCGGCAGTGCACAAACTGGATAACATACTGGGCTCCCCATCTGCTCTGAGCCTATAAACAAAGGCGGAGATAGGTGGCTCTAGTACTGTCAGATCACAACCCAATTTGGATATCTCTATGGACACCAAAATTAGCCCTACAATTGAATAATAGGCACCTAAAGAACAGCCTTCTCTAGTGGGGAGACTATGAACGCTATTCAGACAGCAGTAGCACATTATCTCCAGGAGAATAAGTAGGAGGGAATAAGACCACACACATTCTGGGGCACACTCAATCCCACAGTATGGGGCACACTCATTTCCATTGAAGCATCAAGTAATGATAGGGCAGCAAAACGTTTGGCACGGGAAAACCTAGTAAGAGAGCTGGAACATGCAGATCTAAGAGGAGGGGCACAGACCATGGCAGGCACTACAGGGAGCCCACACACAGCCCAGCAGGTTAAGCCCTTCTCAGAGTAAAGCAAATGATAAAAGTAGCAAATAGGCTGATAGACTAATATCGTGAAAACCTAGGGCAAAAGTGGCCATGAATCATATCAGGTCTATTTGCACTTAAGCGGGTATAGAATGCACCACAGACATCAGGATATAAAAGACATTTCATGACTTCTATACAGTCCTCCAGAAGGGTGACCTGATCCCTGACAAGTATACAGAGGACTTTTTGGAAAGGGTCACACTTCCTAAATTCACTGAGTCTCAGCCCAAATCCTTGGGGAAACCCATACAATTGAAGAAGGTCATCTCGGGTATATCAATACTTAAAACACAGAAAGCCCCAGGGGTGAATGGCTTCATGGCCGTCTTTCACAAGACATTTTGTCTGGAAGTGGCACCAATACTTACATACTTGTTTAATGAAGATGGGGGGATGGGGAAATTAAACCGTATCAATCAAAGAGGCCTCTGTCATGATTCTTCCCAAAACTGAAGAGGACCCACAATTGTGTTCATCATACTGCCCGATCTTCCTCAATAGATGCCAACCTCTTGGCAGGTGTCTTAGCTAGCCAACTAGGCATCTACGTGTAGTCCTTAGTGGATCCAGACAGAGCAGGCATTATTCCAGGGCACAACTGTGAGGACAATTCCAAAAGGACCCTGCTTATTATTCACAAGGTGGAGAGGGCGATAGAACGGGTGGTCTTATTGGCAGTGGACGCTGAGAAAGAGTTTGACCGGGTGCATTGACCCTTCCTCAAACTAATACTGACACACATGGGAGATGATCTGCGGTTCATCTTGGGGGTCTTCTGCAGCTACCACAATCCCCAACCTTGAATAACAATTTAAATGTCCCCGCATACTCAATATGTATAAGGAGGGGAACTAGGCAGGGATACCTTTTGTCTCCTCCCTTATTCGTGTTATATAGAGCCTTTATCTGTTGGCATGAGGCAGAAAACAGCTATCTCTGGGGTGCATGAAGGCAAACATAGCACAAACTGTATCTAGGTGGATGATGTTCTGCTGTGCCTCTGTGAACCTGAAGAATCCTTACCATAGGTGGTGCTTGAACTGAACCACTTCTCACCCTCCCCAGAATTTAAAATTAATGTTCATAAGTCTCTTCTACTCAGCTTGCCTCTTTCCTATGGAATACAGACAAGAATTCAGTGTAGCAGCTCCAAGCTAAACATCTAAAAAAAGCAGCATGTATCTTCTACATCATTTAAAATCAGCTTTCAGGATTGGCATTGGGTAGACTTGTCTTGGAGAGGTCGTATAGCAGCAGCCAAACTGACCAAATTAGAGGTTTCTCTTTCTTAGACAGGCGATCCAGCTCCTTCCTCCTTTGGGCACACTAACATTATACAACAATTATTCAATAACTTTATTTGGGCCGGTAAGAGATCAGGAAGATTTGCTGAGGAAATGCATAGATCGGTGCCATTAGCAATAATGCTTGCATTTCATGTTCATAAGTGCTCTTCCTATTTACAAATTGACAATGGAGAATTAACTTCTTTTGGTATTAAGGCCCATGTTTGTGAGAAATGACGCACAACTGGGCTAGCACAGTTGTGCGTCACAATTGTTAACACTTGTATAATGACTTTTCTTAGCGCCATGCGTACACCATATTTATAAAATGGCGCTAAGAAAAGGCTTACGTCAGAAAAAATTATATTAGGCTTTAGTACATGTTGCAAGGAAAAATTACGCTAATGCAGCAAAAGTGGCGATAGCATGATTTGCTGCATGTTTTTTTTTACACAAATCCTGCTAGCATCATTTTTACATTAAAATTGACAAAAAAAGCCAGCAAAAACGCCAAACAGAAGCCACAAGGACCCAAGATGGAGAATGCAGGAGAGACCCCACAGAGACAGCAATGAGTCCAGTACCAGCCAGGATGGACAGACAAACTTACAGAAGAAGGGGAAAAGGAAGAGAAAGTGTTGCTTCAGTGAGGAGAACAACATCTTGAACACAAAGGTGACGGAGCACCAACACCAGCTCTTTGTCACCTCTAAATTGCTAATAGGTAGGAAGGAGGCCATATGGCAGTCCATAGTTGATAAAGTCAACAGTATGGCAGAGGTGAAGAGGACTGTGACTTAGTGTAAAAAGCGCTGGCATGATTGCAAGCTTAGAACAAAAGAGAAACTGGGCAGGAACCGAAAGGCAGCACTGCAGACCGGAGGTGGAAGTCCTACACTCCAAGAAGAGCTGGATGAGCTGGAAGAGATGTAGCAGCGGTCATCCCGGAGGAGTTGGTGACAGGAGTCCAGGGACAGGACAGTGCAGCGTATCAAGAACTAAAACAAATGAAAGGGTTGCATGGGGGCACAATAATGGCTAAACACATGTAATGTGCACTGCTCCCCCCATATGCACAGACCATTTCTCAACCCTCACACCACTCCCTTCACTGTGGCAACTGTACAATCTGTCCAGGTGTAACTCTCATTTGGCATCATGTACATTGCCTGTTGAAAAGGGTGGGGCAGCAAGAACTGGGATACGCCTCCCTGCACAAATGTAATGTACACACAACATATGGGGCATGTTTGTTATTACCATCTGCACTGCTACACAAGTTGCTGCCATGTGCCCATGCTGCAAGTGTACCTGTGGAGTGGTGATGGTTGGTGTTGTGCACAAAGGGACATCTTCCTCCATAAAATCAGCCACAAGTTGTTTTTCATCTGACATGGGGCCATATTTACAAGGCCTTAGCACCACACTAGTGCCATTTTGTTACACTAATGTGGCCTTAAGGTGCCCATTCCCCTTCGCCATATTTACAAAGTAGCGCAATGCATGCATTGCTCACTTTGTAAACCCTTGTGCCACATTATGCCTGGGCCAGGGAGATCCGCAAAAATGTCACAGTGAAATCTACAAGTGAATCTGCGCCATAATGGATGTAATTTGTAACACCTGCCATTGTGATCAGTGGGCCTCCCTGTGCTCTGCTGCACTAGTGCCATAATTTATGTTGCTAATGCAGCAAAGCGCCACAATCGCTCCATAAATTATGCCGCTAATGTGAAAACGATCGCAATGGTGCAGAGTATTATGAATATGGCACTACCATGGTGTCATTAGGTGGGGAAAGGGGGGCTCAAGAAAAGGGGCACATAATTTCCAAGCCACAATAAGGCATGCAAGGTGCCTTTCCTTGGCATGGTAAATATGAGCTAGTACACTGCACCACTGAAGTGTAATGCAAAAATGATGCACTGGTGGGGCACCATGATGTCAGTGTCTGGGAAATTTGATGCATAGTTACCCATGTATGATTAAATAATGCAATGTAGTGCAGCAACCCAGCTTGCTGCTCTGTGCTGCATCATTTCAAATGTGCAGAGATGTGAAGTTGTCACTTACATGTAATGCATCCCTGTACTACCCTTGGTGATGGGCCACTAAATGCTGCCCAACACCAACAAACGCACACATTCAGCATGGAGTAGGGAAGGGACACATCATGCAACATCAATTAACAGGAATGCTGTCTGCCACTTACAATGGCTGTTGTTGATTGCAACACACATTGAAAGATGCAAAAACTAGGCCCACAACGTCAGTCCTTTGTAGCACTACTACAATGCCAGCCCTGAGGTGGTGTAGCAACCTGATGCATCCACACATGAACAAGTCTGGAAATGTGTTCGGTCCTTATGCCACCCACACGTTTTGTAAGAGTGATGCAAGAGGATGAGCTGTCCACATGCATCCTCCTTGTCACCTCGAGTCATGTGTTCTGCATCCTGCACCACACATTGTAAGGATCAACCACCTTTTTTTTTTTTCAATACACATACCCAACACACCCCTCCCCCAGCAAAAGAGATAACCATGAACCCACCCATACTAACATAATAATTATTAAATCCTAAGACTACTTGGCACTATACTAAGCTAACCTTAACTATCTATATACCCGAAACATTGTACAAACTATATACGGGGGAAGGGAAGTATTGTCCATAATGACCACTGTCCGGCTTAACGTTTTGATATGGTGGCCTTAATGTCCTGGAGGATTGGTCGGATCTGCCCACTCGGGTGTTCCAACCTAGAAATCTTGTATTTCTGGTCAGCTAGCTTGTTTCTGAACTCCTGGACAAAAGGGGGTTCATCGTATTGGGGGACTGCCTGGGATGTGCTTAGGGCATTTGTAGATGGTAACTAGTGGTACTGCAGGTGATGGAGATGGTCCTGCCCTTGACGATCCTGCTCTGTCTGAGTCCTTAGACCTTGCTGTGGTGTGGGTTTTGGAGGCAGATGGGTCTTTGGGTGGACACCTGTGAGAAAAGGCCTTCCATGTCCCCCATGCTTTTTCACTCTTATAGAGGCACCCCATCCTCTTGAAGCCCTTCCTTCCTTGCAGGATGTGTCTGTAGCGTTCAGCACGCTTTTTGAACTTTTGCCGCTGTGATGGGTTGATGTTGGCAGCTGCAACAAGAATGAGACATGTCAGGCATTTGTGTATTGGGTAAATGAAGAAGAGGCATGCATTAAAACACCATCTGCAGTCGTCACATGTTGGCCAGCACAAATCAAAATGACATCTTGAAGGGCAAGGTTACTACACATCTACACATCAACCATCATCGACACATTGCACATGTCCAAGCTAGCAAGGCTAGTTAATGTTGTGCAAAACACACCTGCAAACATACAATCCATAACCATGTCTAGCATACATACACTTGGTACATAGCATTGCCCACAACATACCACATCACATATCATACTTGCAACTTATATTACACATACAGATTGACACTCACTGGTAGCATCAGGGTCTGCACAAATGGCCCCCCTCCAATGATGAAAGGCTGGAGTCCACCTGTAAGAAATAAAATATGTCATAGCAATGTGAATGTTGAACAATGAACACTATGGACAACTATGGCACATTACACATGATTTGCTCATACTCAGAAGAGACTTAGGTTAGTGAATACTAAAATAGACCATTTCACAGGTCTCTGTGACATACATCGGTAGGCCAGGTTTACATGTACACATATGTGCAGAAACCATACATACATGTCACAGCTACAGTGTACACGTTTTGCAGATGACTTCCTACAGCAACATTTTGCAGGCATAGCTAATTGTAATTTCACTCTAGACATACATGAGTCACAGGACACACTCAGCCTTGACTCCCCTTACTCCTGCATCACTTTTCTTCCCACATGTACATGACTATTCAACATACAACAGTTGTCAGGTCCTCAGTTGACATGGACTCCTCTTCCTGGTAACCACGTTTCCTTCATCCATGACATTTATGTAGGAATTGGTGCACATCACACTTTTCAAACAATACACAGGGGTCAGGAATATGCCAGTTGTCTTAGTAATGGTACATTTCGTATGCCCTCATGGATGCTGTTTTGTGGAGACTCAGTACTCACTGCCCTGCCCCTAATCTGTATTTTGTAAAGGAGGACCTATGGGCAACAGTCATGTACTTGCAATTACATAACAGGAGTCAGCCACATGGATTGAGTACTCACCCACAGTTCCGCCGATTTTGAAATCAAAGGTAGTCCAAGAGGTCCTGTTCCTGCGCAATGATGTCTGCCCAGTGATGCTTTAGTTGCCGGGCACTGTGATCCACTTTGTAGACTCTGTTCATGTGGGACAGGACCTTGCCCCACCCAAGCTTGCGTTGCTCTATAGTGTATCCTTGTATTACTCGGCCCCTCATGGCCACCATATGTGGGAGGAAATGCATCATCAGCAAGATGAACCCTCCCTGTTCCTCCGGACTGAGGTGCCGGGCCCTTTCCCTTTCCAGATATGACAGGCAACCCAAAGCATAACACTCTCCCACACAAAGAAATAACCCCAAACTACCCCCGACTAACACAACTTATGTAACTACCCCAAAGACATAAACTATGACAAAACAATACAATACACAATTCTACAGGACATAATATATGCAAGGGACACTACAGTAACAAAAGACAGCACAAAAATACTTCAAAAGCACTCCAAATCCCAGCTCCAAATCCACAAAACCTCACTCTAAGACCTACAATCATACTGTGACTGTAAAAGAAATTGAAACTAAATTTGCAGTACCTGTTGTGCAGAATGGCAGCTGCATTACCTCACTTCCTGTGGTGATGCGGCACACGTTTTGATTATGTGTTGTTTTTTCTGATGCTAGGCGGTAATGCATAGTTTTTTCCAGTTGCTTGAAAACGCAACATGAGAAGCGTAGAATGGTATATGCGTCTTTTTTGGCAGATGCTACGGGTTAAAAAATACGCATTGGAACAATGCGTCATTATTTTTGACGCAATTACTGTTATATGCCTCATGGTGTACGGTGTTGAAGGAAAGTACCCTCTTTTTGGCATGTTAACCCTTACTTTAGTGCCTGCCATCAGTATACTTAACTGTTTTCACTGGGATCCTGCTAACCAGGACCCCAGTGATTGTGCTTCATCTAAATTTGGTTGCCTAAGACTTTTGTCACTCCAAAATTGGCATACTGGTGCAGTCCCTAGTATATGGAACTTAGGTACCCAGGGCATTGGAGCATTAGGCGTTCCCCATGGGCTGCAGCACGTATTGTGCCACCCATGGGAGCCCATGCAAAATGTGTTTGCAGGCCTACCATTGCAGCCTGCGTGAAAAGGTGCATGCACCCGTTCAACACAGGTCACTGCACAAGGTCACTGTAAGTCACTCCTATAGTAAGCCCTCCTAGCCCAGAGGGCAGGGTGCAGGTCCCTGTGTGTGAGGGCACCCCTGCATGAGCAGAGATGCCCCTGTGAACTCCAGCTCCATTGCACTGAACTTCGTAACTTGGGGGAAGCCATTTTACCCGTGTACTGAACACAGGTTACTCCTGTGTCCAGCTGCATAATGGTAACTCCGAACCTGGGCATGTTTGATATCAAACATGTCGGAATCATACCCCAATACTGTTGACAGTATTGGTTGTATGATTCCATGTACTCTTGGAGCTCCTTAGAGGACCCCTAGTATTGCTCCGACCGGTGTCCTGGGGTTTTCCGGGCAGCCCGCATTGCTTCCACCCCTCAGTCAGGGTTCTGCCCTCCTGCTGCTTGACCAGCTCAGGCAGGGGAAGGCAGAACAAAGGATTTCCTGTGGAAGAGGGAGGCAGCACCCTCTCCCTTGGAAATAGGTGTTACGTGGCTTGGGAGGGGTAGCCTCCCTAAGCCACCGGTTTGCTTTGAAGGGCACATTTGGTACCCTCCTTGCATAAACAGGTTTGTACCAGCTCAGGGACCAGCAGTCCCTGCTCTGGTGTGAAACTGGACAAAGGAAAGGGAATGAACACTCCCCTGTCCATCACCACCCCAGGGATGGTGCGCAGAGCTCCTCCAGGTGGTCACTTGATTCTGCCATCTTGAAACCAAGATGTGAAGAGGCCCCTGGGAGCATCTGAGTAGCCAGGTCAGGCAGGTGATGTCGCAAAGCCCTCCTGATAGGTGGTCACCTTGCTAGGTGGTCAATCCTCCTCTTAGAGCTACTTAGGGACTCCCTTGCAGGTGGGCCTCCAGATTTGACATGCAAGACTCCACCAGGACTCCTCTGTATCATTTACTTCGACTTCTGGCCTCTGGAACCGCTACTGGACTCTCCAGGAACCAACAAGACTGCAACTCCGGCAACAGCTTTGCTTTGCAACATTGTTTATCTGGCTCCTTCCAGCAACTGCAACATTTCCCCAGCTGTGCATCCTCTGGAGTCAGCAGGACTTCAGCCTGCACCAAGAAGGAAGAAGGAATCTCCCTTGGAGTGAAGGAGTCACTCCCCTGCATCTGTTGGCACCTACAGCAACAATATCTGGCTGCTTGGATCTGCTCTCCTCTGGAACTATGTGGATCCTGCATCATAGGTGGTGGTCTGGAGTGGTCCCCTTGGTCCTCTCTGCCAGCTGTCCATCTTTAGAGACTGTGAGCTTTTGCCTTTCCTTTTAGTACCGTACCCCTGTGTACCGTGACTCTTGCAGGTACCAAAGCTTGCTGTCTCCTGCTCCAAGAGATCTTCAGGCTCTGAGTAGCCCTGGCCCCCATCACTTTTTCCTGCCAAGCATAGTCTCCTCTCTGCTGCTCCAGCGACGTGGGACTCCTCTTCAGGTGTGCTGACCAGGCCTCACTGCAACTTCCTGTGCCAGCTTCCAGTGAGTTGCCTGTGGGAGCTGTGACTGCTTCTCTTGGCTCTCCCGACTGCTGAGGGTCACCCCGGACTCCCCTCCAAGGGTCGAGTCCCCAGGGCATTGCTGGTCTTCTTCCGCCTTGCAACTCTTCTTTTGCTCCTTTTGATTTTGCCAAGGCTTATTGGTGGTTCTCCAACACCACTCACTAACGGCAACCCGACAACTGACGTGGGACACCATCTGCACCACTCCAAGGACTCCTCTTCGGCTCCTGGACTGCACAGCTGGTCTTCTTCTTTCCCTGTCGACCTGGTTCTTTATCCACAGAAGGGTGGGTAGTAGCTCCTGCCCCCACTGGACACTTCATTGTGAACTGGACTCTGTCCCCTTCTTTTTCAGGCCCTCTTCTACTGGAATACACCTTTGATTTCTTCTAGGCTGGTCCTGTTCTTGTAGAATCCTTTTCCAAGCCCTCCTGTTAGTCCTTGAGGAGACCAGGTACTTACCTCTGCTCTCCTGGTCGCTGGAGATCACTCAGGTACACACCTCTAGGGATTCCTAGTTCTTCCATCTCTACTTTAACAACTCCACATCCTTGGGTGGGGGGCTTCACTTTGCATTCACCTTTCTTAGTGTATGGTTTGACCCTCCCCTAGGGCCCTTACTATTTTATTGCCAATGCTTGTTGTTTCTATGCTAATTACTGAGTGCTATTGTGTATATAACTAGTGTGTATACTAGTGTGTCGCTTTCTACTGGACTGACACAGCTGTGGAGTTCAGAAGACCCCTGGGCAGCTCTATTTAGGATCGCTCTGCTTGCCTCCATGGTCTGAGGAAGGGCTAGAAAAGGTGCCCTAAACATAGCCAGTTTCACCCTACCCCTGGCCTGCTGGCCACGGCAGATGGGGATCCAAACTATGCGGTTGCATCACAAAGAAGAAAATATCAGTGACTCCGCTCACCATTGGCACATGGAATGTGCGCACGCTCATGGATAGCTCTAAAACAGACAGACCTGAGAGACGGACAGCACTTGCCGCAAGAGAACTCAGCAGGTACAACATCCAGATTGCAGCCCCCGGCAAGACCAGGTTCACAGATGAAGGCCAGCTGACAGAAGTCAAAGCTGGTTAAACCTTTTTCTGGAGTGGCCGCAGCAGCGATGAACGTAGTGAAGCAGGAGTGGGTTTTGCCATTAGATCTAATCTAATCAACAAATTAGCCAGCCTCCCAAAAGGATTCAATGATCGACTGATGTCTCTGCGGCTCCCCCTCAAAGGAAAGTGCCACGCCACCTTCATCAGTGCATATGGCCCGACCATGACAAACCCAGAGGAGATCAAAGACAAGTTTTATGAAGACTTGGAGTTCCTCATAACATCTGTGCCCAAGGAGGACAAGATCATCATCTTAGGTGACTTTAATGCCAGGGTTGGTACAGACTACCAGACATGGGAGGGAGTCATTGGGAGGAATGGAGTCGGAAAAAGCAACTGCAATGGTCATC
The DNA here is from genome assembly GCF_031143425.1 of Pleurodeles waltl. Lineage (NCBI taxonomy): Eukaryota > Metazoa > Chordata > Amphibia > Caudata > Salamandridae > Pleurodeles > Pleurodeles waltl. Next base: position 1,010,521,481 of record NC_090448.1, read on the forward strand.
TACTTTTGAAGACCTGCGCAGCTCAGGACCTGTTGATCACGAACACAGTCTTCCGCCTACCCAACCGTAACAAGACTTCCTGGATGCAGCCATGCAGCAAGCACTGGCATCTAACTGATTACGTAATAGTAAGGAGAAGGGACAGGCAGGATGTTAGAGTGACTAAGGCCATGTGTGGCGCAGACTGCTGGACAGACCACAGACTCATCCTCTCAAAACACATCCAGCCCAGGCGGTGCCCGCAGGTGAAAAAGACCAATAGGCAACTGAATGTCAGTAACTTATCACAACACTCTGTGCGCCAGAACCACAGTGAGGACCTCGACAGTAAGCTTAACCAACTCAGCTTTGGCACAAATGGTGTAGAAGAAGACTGGGCAGCTTTTAGAGATGTGGTCTACAACACCGCTATCACTCACTTGGACCAGAACACACACAAACACCAGGACTGATTGGACGACAATGATGAAGACATTCTGCTGGATGAGACGCATGAAGCCTTCACATCCCTCCAGCAATACACTACATCTGCCTTCAAGAAGGCAGCATACAACTCCATCAAAAGCAAGGTGCAAGCAAAGCTCAGAGAGATGCAAGACTCCTAGCTCAGCAGAAAGGCACAAGAGATCCAGAAGTACGCTGACAGCACCAACTCCAAGCTTCTCTACAATGGCCTGAAGACCATCTACGAGTCACAGTCCTCTGGAACATCACCACTGCTTGATGCCGACGGGTTCACCCTGCTCACTGGCAAGAACACCATCCTGAAAAGATGGGCTGAGCACTTCAACAATGTCCTGAACAGGTTTTCATCCATCAATGTAGAAGCCATTGACAGCATGTCACAAGTCACCTCCCTGGCAGAACCTCCAAAGGAATCAGAGGTTAAGGAAGCAATTAAGCTTCTCTCCAACGGTAAAGCACCGGGCTCTGACTACATCCCAGTTGAAATTTACAAGGCAGTGGGACCAGTCTTGTTACAGAGGCTCACCAAGCTCTTTTAGACTGTAGGAAGCTGGCCTGGTGTGTGGTGGGTACCTGAGGTACTCACACCTTATACCAGGTCCAGGTATCCCCTCTTAGTGAAGTGTAGGCAGTGTCTAGAAGCCAGGCTCTCGAGGTAGCTATGGATGAGCAGCCAAGGCTTATCTAGGAGACGTGCAAAGCTCATGTAATACCACTGTAGTCACACAGCACTTAAACACCTGAAAGAAAACACTGTATCATGAAAATAAAGGGTCTTCATTATAGTAACATTGTATCAAAATACTAGATAGGCATCCCTCCAATAGGAGATAAGTAAATACACTAAATACGTACACTAGTAGTCAGTAATAGGCATAAAAAGTGATAGAAAACAGTGTAAATGCAAATAGACAATAGTGACCTGATGGAAGCCCAAACCATATACTAAAAAATTATAATGCAAACACAGGACCCCCACCTAGGTAAGTGGACTGTTTAGAGGGGAGCTGGGGGTACTAGGAAGCCCCAAAGGTAAGTACTGCAGTGCCCCCTAGCGATCTGGAGGAAAGGAGTAAATTGCTAGATTTTCCTCAAACTATCCAAAAGGAAGAAAATGAAGAAAGACTGCAAGAAACCAGCGGTCGATTCCTTAAGATGAAGACCTGTGGAAGAAGGGGACCAAGTCCAGAAGTCACTGAAGAGTCGAGGAGGAGTAGGAGCTACTACCCACACAACTGTGGATGCAGGAGTTGGTCGACGGTAGGACGAAAACGGTCAGGAATGCAGCCCTGGAGCTGGTGAAGTGTTCCTGGAGGATGCAGTCGACCTCCCACACCGGATGGATGAACGCAGTTAGTCAATGGTGTTGAAAAGCCACCAACAAACCTTGGCAAAGGCAGAACTCGCAGTGAAGCAAAAGTGGGGCTGCCGGCGACCAGCAAGGTCCAGGACGACTCAACCCACAGGCAGAGTTCTAGGGAGATCTTCAGCAAGGCATAGAGTCCAGAGAAGAATAGCGGCCCACAACAGGAGACCGACTGGACTAGGAACCAGGAGTCGCAGAGGAGCCCATGCAGCACAACTGGAGAAGGGTCCCACATCACAGGAGAAGCACGCAGAGGTCTGTGCATCGCAGGAGGGAGTGCTTGGGGCTGGGGCTACATGGATGAAACCTGAATATCCCTTGGAAGAGATGCAAACAAGCCTTGGCAGCTGCAAGAGACTCATTGCATAGTGGTACTGTCCTGCATGGGAATGCAAGGGCTTATCTCCACCAAAGTGGGACAGCTGGCAGAGAGGACCAAGGGGACTACTCCGGACCACCACCCGTGATGCAGGATCCACGCAGCTCAGGATGAGAGGAGATCCACACAGCTGGTTGTTGTTGCAGTTGGTGCCTGCGGATGCAGGGGAGTGACTACTTCACTACAATGGAGATTCCCTTTTCCTTCTCATGCAGACTGAAGCCTTGCCACCCCCAGAGGATGCACAGCCAGGGAAATGTTGCAGAAGCTGGAAGGAGCCGGGGAAACAATGTTACAAGCAGAGACTTAATCGTGGGTGCAGATTGTTGGTTCCTAGAGGGTCCGGTCGCAGTTCCATTGGCTAGAAGTCAAAGTAGAGGTTGCAGAGGAGTCCTCCTGGAATCTTGCAAGCCGAATCTGAGAACCCACCCAAGAGGGAGACACTAAATAGCCCTGAAAAGGGGATTGGTCACCTAGCTAGGTGACCACCTATCAGGAGGGGGCTCTGATGTCACCTGCTTGAACTGGCCACTCAGATGCACCCAGAGGTCCCTGCCAACCTTGGATTCAGGATGACAGAACCCAGGGACCCTCTGGAGGAGCTCTGGGCACCACCCCTGGGCTGGTGATGGTCAGGGGAGTGGTCACTCCCCTTTCCATTGTTCAGTTTCGCGCTCGAACAGGGTCAAGAGGTCCCTGAACCAGTCTAGACTGGTTTATGCATGGAGGGCACCAAATGTGCCCTTCAAAGCATACCAGTGGCTTGAGGAGGCTACCCCTCCAAAGCCATGGAACACCTATTTCCAAAGGGAGAGGGTGTTACCCCCCTCCTAAAGGAAATCCTTTGTTCTGCCTTCCTGGGCTTAAGCTGTCCAAGCAGCAGGAGGGCAGAAACCTGTCGGAAGGGTGGCAGCAGCTTGGGCTGCCCAGAAAACCCAAAAAGTCTGGTAGGAGCAATGCTGGGGTCCTCTGATGAGCTCCAAGAGTGCATGGAACAAAACTTCCAGTACTGGCAGCAGTATTGGGGTATGATTCAGACATGTTTGATACCAAACATGACTAGGTTCGGAGTTACCATTATGTAGCTGGACGTAGGTAGTGACATATGTACAGTACACGCATAAAAGCCCATAAAAATGGAACTGGAGTTCGTGGTGGCACCTCTGCTAGTGCAGAGATGCCCTCCCACACAGGGGTGACTTACAGTGACCTGTAGTGAACAAGGTGCATGCACCCTTTCACGCAGGCTGCAATGGCAGGCCTGCAAAACATTTTGCATGGGCTCCCCATTGGTGGCATAATACATGCTGCTGTCCATGGAGATCCCGTAGTACCCCAATGCCCCGGGTACCATACACTAGGGACTTACATGGGGGCACCAGTATGCCAAACGTGGGGTGAAAGTAACTAAGTTACCACATTAGAAGGGAGAGAGCATAATCACTGGGGTCCTGGTTAGCAGGATCCCAGTGAACACAGTCAAACACACTGACAACAGACAGAAAAGTGGAGTAACCGTGCCAAGAAAGATGGTACTTTCCTACACAGACCATGTAGCAACTGGAAGTTATCTCTAAGGAGCTCAAGGATGCCTCCATCGTCTGTCTCTACAAGAGAAAGGGAAACAGGCGGTCTTGTGACAACCATAGAGGAATCTCTTTCCTGGTCATTGTCAGCAAATTCCTTGCCAGAGTCCTCCTCAACCACCTCACGCAACACGTGGAAGATGGACACATGCCAGAGAGTCAGTGAAGCTTCAGAGAGGGCTGAGGGACAGTGGACATGATATTTGCAGCACGTCAACTACAGGAGAAGTGCCAGGAACAAAACAGGGACCTTTATACAACGTTCGTGGACATGACCAAAGCCTTTGACACAGTCAGTCGTGAGGGGCTATGGCAGATCATGGAGAAGTTTTGCTGCCCAGGCAAATTCCTCAGTATGGTGTGCCAGTTCAACAACGGCATGCTTGCTCGAGTACTGGATGATGGAGACTTCTCTAATGCCTTCCCAGTCACCAATGGAGTCAAGCAAGGCTGTGTACTGGAACCCACTCTGTTCAGCATGATGTTTACGGCCATGCTGTCAGATGCCTTCTGCAATGACGAAGAAACCAGCATCAAGATCAGATACAGGACTGATGGCATGCTCCTCAACCTGCGGAGGCTACAGGCCAAGACCAAGGTTAAAGAGGACTCTGTGCATGATTTCCTGTTTGCAGATGACTGCGCACCTCAACTCTGCCACAGAGGCCCAGATGCAGCAGAGCATGAACCATTTTTCCACTATCTGCAGAAATTTTGGCCTCACAATCAGTACCAAGAAGACCGAGGTCTCACACCGCAGAAGACGTATATGGAACCAACTATCACAGCTGAAGGAGAAATCCGGAAGGCTACTGACAAGTTTACATACCCCAGCAGCATACTCTCCAGATCTGTGAACATTGACGATGAGGTAGACTCACGCATCGCCAACGAAAGCTCTGCATTTGGACGATTGCAGGAGTTAGAATGGGAGAGGAGAGGTGTCAAACTGTCCACAAAGATGACGATGTATAAGGCAGTCATAATGCCCACACTACTGTATGCCTGTGAGACTGTATGCGTATGAGCGTCATGATAAAAAGCTGATTCGCTTCCACATGAACTGCTAAAGAAGGCTGCTAAAAATTACCTAGCAGGGTACAGATGTCCTCTCTCAAGCTGGTCTGACAAGTATTTACACCCTGCTGAGGAGAGCCCAAGTCAGATGGGCAGGCCACCTTGTAGGTATGCCAGGCATATGCCTCACCAAGAGACTGTTCTATGGTGAACTGGGGGAAGGCAAACGCAAACAAGGTGGGCAGAAAAAGTGCTTCAAGGACATGCTGAAAATCTCTCAAGAGCTTTGGCATTTACCCTGATTCCTGGGAAATCCTAGCGCAAGACCGCACCACCTGGTGAAGTTGTATCAGCAAAGGCGCTACCTCCTACGAGAAGAGCAAGATTGCAGAAGTGGCGTGAGCTGTGCAAATTCATAGCCACCTCTTTGCCAACCAACCCAGCAGACCACTTGTTCCCGACGTGCGGCAGAGCTTCTGAGCCCACATCGGACTGATCAGTCACAGCCAGACACCCGGTACCCAGTCAACCTCCTCAACATTCTGTCCTTGGTCATCGTTGACGACGACGGGCGAACAACAGTTTGTACTTTCCTCCAGTTAGGGGGAACTAATTTTTGTAACACTGTGTGGTTCTTTCATACGTGACAACTTGCTGTGTGACTGTAGCAGTATTGCATAAGCTTTGCCTGTCTCCTAGATGAGTCTTGGCTGCTCAGCTACCTCTAGAGAGCCCTGGCTTCCTAGACACTGCCTACACTTCACTATTAGGGGTTGCCTGGACCTAGTTTATTGTGCCAACACCATTGGTGTCCACCACACACCAGGCCAGCTTCCTACAGGTGTCATGTGCAAAACATTTTTACAATGTGGAATGTTGTGCTGCCTGTGAATATTGGTGTTGCACATAGTCCTCTCAATACGTGTCCAGTGTATGTGTTGTAAGTATACATGGCTTGCAAGCATAAGAACATGCATAGCCCAAATGTCACATGAATCATTAACACAACAACTTCAAAGAGTTGCCTCATGTGCCAACTATGTTTTGGCGCCTCAATGCACTGCTTGACTTAGCACCAGGGATGCCATGGTCTGCTCATGGAATGTGGCCCATACACTCCACATGTAGGATTATGCACATGTCACACAATATATGGTGCGTCTAATATTGAAAGAGCAGGCTGTCATGCAAGGACGGAAGGGGGGAGGTTACAATGGTGATTATTATGACCGTGGCGGTCTCCTGACCGCCAGGGCAAAGGTGGTGGTTTCACTGCCAACAGGCTGCCGGTGAAGCCCCCCACATCTCCACTCATACCGCCAGGGCGGTCGGAGGTGCTGGGCCGGAGAAGTGAATCTCCGACCTGGCAGTCTACAGAAGACCGCTGGCGGTATTAAGCCGCCTTTCCACCAGGGTTTCCGTGGCAGTAGCACCGCCATGAAAACCCTGGCGGAAAGGCTACTGTGACAGGGAATTTCTACCCTGTCACTGGTAGATGACCCCCCAAGCAAGCACTAAACTCCCCCACAACACCTCCAGACACATTGCCCCCATACATCCACCCTCCACCCCCCTCCAGACACATCACCCCCTACCCCCACCCCCTCCAGACACAGAACCCCCCACCCACCTCCAGACACTGTACCCCCTCCCAACATACATGCACACGCACACAGACACACACAGCACGTATACCCTCATTCACCTACGCTTACATATTGTACATGCATTCACTCACACGCATCCATACTTGCATTCACCTCAGCATTCATACACGCATTCGACCACGCATACTCACAACCATCCAAACACGCATACTCATACGCATTTACCACAACACTCATACTCGCATACACACAGGCATACGCACTATCAGGAATAAGGCCATGCACGGTCCAGGACTCGCCCGAAACTCTGCTGTGCGACTCTGCGGCGCTTGATGCGCACCACTCGTCATCCCCTCTTGTTCCAAAGGTGGCCTTCAGCCTTGTCTGACCTGTGGCAAAGCTCATAGAGCTGCAGGTTCAGGACACTGGTGGTCAAGATGCAGTTATCAGTGCTATTCCATGAAGGGACTACAATTCCCATGTTTTTAGAGGCAGCAGCCATCTTGGGGTGTGGCAGGCCTATAAAGCCCAGCCACACCCAACCACGTTGCTCACTATTTTGACGACTTGCAGCCAGACCACGTAGGGGTTTCTCTGGAGAATAGCAGAGTTCCTGAATGGCAGAGTGTCATCCAACCAAAGTATCCTTGTTTCCATGGTGCATTCTGAAACGAGTAGGTCGTACTCGTAGCGGTAAGGCCTTGATGAATCCAAGTTTGGAGGAAGTTGTTACTTCCAAAAGGTAAAGCGCCCCTTGGCATAACGAGCAAAGTGTTTTCAGTTTCTAGAGTACAGCGGCCTTGGCGCAACGATCAAAGGCATTTCAGAGCACAGGCATAAAGCGCCCTTTGCACGGCAATTCAAGTGCTTCAGTTCACAGATGTAAAGGGCTCTTGGCACTGCAATTCAAGCGCTTCAGTTCACAGGTGTAAAGCACTCTTGGCACGACAATTCAAGCACTTCAGTTCACAGATGTAAAGCGCTCTTGGCACGACAATCAAAGCGCTTCAATTCACAGGAGTAAACAGTTCTTGGCACAACAATCAAAGTGATTTAGGCCACTTGAGTAAAAGCGCCCCCTTAGTATAATGAACGTAGCGCTTTAAGGCAAGACAAGTAAAAGCGCTTCCTGGTGTTATAAGTAAAGCGCTTCAAGTTCAATGAGTAAAAACATTTAGGTCTTTATAGTTGTGAATGTGAAAGTATTTTTGGAGATAAGCAAATCATTGTTTTCATTGTTCTTTGAAAAGCTTAAGATGTGAAAAGCATTTTTAATTCTGTGAGATTTTCTAGGTCATGATCAAAGGTTTATGTTGTGAATGCAGAGATGTTACAGGATTGATATTCTGAGTGTAATCATAGTCCAAAGCTCTTGCCATCTCTTGTTTCTGAGGTCGTAGTTTATTCTTGTTCCATGTTTCAAAGAAGGGGCTTTGCCCTCATTTCAAAAGGGGTCTCCATCTGGTATCTCAGAGACGCATATAGTCAAGAGTCTATTTGATAAGTTGCATTTCTATGAATGAGTAAATGCATATTTGTTCTAACCTTTTCTTTTAAGATCTCTCTCCCTGCTGTTCCCTACCCTAATTCCCTTCCCCCGACTGGCTTCACCATAACTCTGTGCTATAATAGCTTTCTGAGTTGGTGATGACGGAAGGTGGGCCTTTTGTTCAGCGACGTGCAGATCCTAAGAAAAGGACACTGTGACACACACTTACATGTATACACGCACTCACTTCTACATTCAGACATGCATACAACCAGGCATACACACATTCATGCACACCGGCAGACAAAACACACACACACCAACCACTACCCCCCTCCCCTGTTGGAGGATCAACTTACCTGGTCCGGGGTGGAGGTCGTCTGGCAGGGAACGGAAAGGTGAGCTTCCACCTCTGGCATCCCCCCACCAGCGGGACACCGCCAGGTCATATTATTTCTCATAATACGGCGGGCGGTGTCCTCCTGGCGGGGCAGGGCCGGTGGTGGAACCACACCAGCGCCTCCACCCACCAGCACGACTACTGCTGGATTTTCTACCCAAAGTGTGCCGGAAATCCAGAAGTATCTGTAATATGGTGGGCGGAAGACCGCCAACACTGGCAGTCTTCTGGCGCTCGCTGCTTCGGCAGTCTTCAAGGAAGACCACCAAATTCATAATGACAACCAATGTGTGTTGCTGGCAAGTGTTGTGATACTTAGGGTCTCACTTACAAGCCGCTAGCGCTGCAAGAGCTTCACTATTTGCCAGCTTCCTGTCTTTCCATGTGCAATATGTGTACTGTGAATGTACAGATGTGAAGGTACATGCATTATGGGCTCACACTATGCAGATGTGAAAATTCAACAGTTTGTGTAGCCAAACAGCTTAGGAAAGCTGGCCCATGTGTTTAACATGTTTAAACACATGATGCCCTTGTGAAATGTGTATCCAGGGATGCTCATGACTTTCCCTGGAATGTATCCGTATTTCCCACCCCTATGGCACTTCATTAGGGTGACAATTTGATGTGTGTCCCAAGGGGCATACATCAAGCTGTCACGTAACATGGGTTACTTCCAGTTCCATGTGCAGGCAAGTGTTGTGATGTGGTGTACAGCCATGTACCATGGATGTGTTGTCATGACATGTAAGTGAGTGGTATGTGTTCTACAAGTGTGGTTCCTTCTGCCTACTACAGTGGTGTGGTTAGTTACGTCACTTCTACTGTCTTTGGTATCCTTTCATGGGTCATAGTGCTCTTTTTGGCCAATAGTTTGCTCATATCAGTGTGGAACGTTACCTTCTGTAGATATATCTGTACTGTATGAATTTGTAGGATGTGGTTTCCATGAAACGCCAGTCCCCATGATGCATCTTTGCATTTGTCCATGATCCGAGTTATGAGCCACACGAAGCCTGGGGCTCATAGGGGGAATAGTGAGGTTGCAGTTTGTAACAATTTTCTTTGCACATACATTTTGACTATATATGTTATCTGCATGTAGTGTTGCAAAGGCTTCCATATAAACACACACTCTGCATGGCAGGGCTGCTGTCAGACGAGGATGGCAGGATACACATCAGTGCGCCAGTGGCACAATAAATGCCCCCACAGCCTCCTTGGTGCTGGTGTGGCCCCAAGTGTCAATGGGGCCCCTCAGCACAGTACACTGTGCACAGATGGCAGGCCCCTGTCTGTGTACAGAGTGGTGGAGCCCCTTCAGGGGACATTTTTGGGCACCCTCAAGTTTTGTTACGCTACTGCAGTGCACAGTCAAGTGCAGGAATCTAACTGCACGACTAAACTCCTCCGCCCTATTATGTAACAGGGACTTACAGGTTGTTGATGTCAGCCTAGCCCTATTATCTACTAGGGACTTACAGATTGTTGATGTCAGCCTGGCCCTGCTATGTACTAGGGACTTACAGGTTGGTTATGTTGGACTTATCTTATCATATGCTAGAGATTTACGACTGTGTTTTTATTTAGTATTTTTTCCTCTTATGCATTGGTATGTCATTTGGTAGATAGTGTAACAGGGGCATGTCCGCAGACCCAGGGTACAGATAGTGTCAGCTCCCACTTTCCTCACTCATACTTGTTTGTGCTGGCCAAGCACACAGAGGGAGTTGCTGACAATGTGAGTGGGAGGTTTACTGTACTACACAATGTGTGTGAATATGTGTGTGGATTTACGCGGCTACATTTTTGTTTTGTGAAGTGAGTTTTTGACAATGTGTAATCATTTCCACACATTGAAGCCAGGTTGTATACTGTATGCTTCTAGGGCAACGTTGCTGGCACTGTTTGTGCAACTTGTCCTTGTTCCTCATCTTCCTTATCCTCCCTATCCAGTCCATGCATGTCATAGTATTTCATACATGTGAAATTTACCAGAGGACTTTGCTTCTTCTACAGGCTAAGCAATATTTGCCATACCATTTGCATTGTTTGCAAGATGAGTGACTGACACCCACATATCTCTCAACTCCAGCCACAGGACTTGTGTAGACTGTGAGTCACATCCACAATTGGCAGGCCCAGTTAAGTTGAGGAGTGTCTGAGCTGTCCTTCCACATTTGTTTGTTTGACATGAACACTCACACACAGCTGCAGTCACCATCCTTTGTCACATGCAAATAGATTGTGTGAATAGTTCTGACAGCTATACTAGAACATGCATGTTTCAACATGTCTGTGTCCTTATTAACACATACAGTTTGCCAAGGGTTTGTGACTTGCTATGGCATTGGTTGGTATGTATGCAAGATAACAATTGATTTGAGTCTGACAGACCTAGACATAGAGGCGCCCTGTGCTTTGTATTTAACTCTCTATTAGTCATACATGTGAGTGTCACTGAGGGGTAAGTTGTAAGTTCTCACCTGTGACATTCAGACATTGAGCTGTTACATAGCAGGCACTGACCTACTGTTGTAGGTACCGACTACTCTTGTCCTACCTAAGCCAGACATTTGAACAGCAGTCATCACGTTTTTTTCAATTTGGCTGCTGTCAAATGTCAACCAGACTTGTGTGATATGTGTTTTGCTATGTAAAATATATGCTCAATGGGCAATGCATACATCACACCTGCACATTTGTGTATTAGTGCATTGTGTGTAGTTATTTGGTCTTCCTGAGTGTGTTCATAATTGATTTTCAGCTGTTGTGGCCTAGCCATGCTTTCCAAGATGTGGGTGAGTTGATAAGGCATGTGAATGTGACAAAAGTACTACAAGACAAATCTGTGTTCAAGTGACGAATTTAATAATTTGTGCTCAGTGATGAATAAAGTACAGTCTCTAAGTGAAGACGTTGTGCACAATATCCCTTCTGCGTGGTCCAGCAACAGAATTTTGTGCTTCCCCATCCTATTGTCTTGCATCACTGTCCTCATGCTTCTTCCTGGGGACCTCTACCTGTTCCTCCCAAGGGACATTGGTGCAAACACACATGTTGTGCAAAACTGCACAGACTAGTATTATTTTGCACACAAGAGGTGGTGCATATAATAGTCTTCCTCCAGATACATCAAGGCACCTGAACCTGGATTTCAGGATGCCGACTGTCCTCTCCACCACATTTCTAGTCCTTTTGTATGAGTCATTGCAAGCCTTCTTGGCATCAGTATGTGGGTTTCCATATGGGGTCATGACCCATGGCTTGATGCCGTAACCTTGGTCTGCTGCAATGGAAGGGGACACATAGTATCAGACATGCAGTTGTGTTTCTTTCTAACTGCCCTGGTACATTACTTGTCAATGAAGCCGAGAATCAGACTTTCTTTGTGTGGGTTCCTGTTTGCATGCATGATTGTATTGGTGTGTGGAGGTGCACTTTCCAGTCAAAGGTACAGCCTCAGGGGCATGGTGATTATGTGCTTTTGTGCATGACAGCACACCCATGCAGGATATGTATGATGCTGCAGATTATGGTACATTTGTCCTATAACTTATGACCTGCAAAAGAGCCATGTAGAGTGAGTTTGAACCTTTTTTGTGTGGTGAGTGCCATGAGATGGGTGTTGTGCCCTGTGAGTTGCATGTGAGCATGTGAACCACCTCCCTCCACCCCCGGACATGGTACACCTCCCTTGCACACAGAGTTATTATCAATATTTCCTGGCTAGCATGCGTGTATGTAGACTTCATGCAAAGTGTGGCAAAGTAACTTAAGATGTATTGTCATGTATGTGACTACTTTACAAACCCCTGTGGCACAGGATAGGGCATGAGGTGTTTTGTTGCACTGCCCTGCACCATCGGTAAAGGCCAGCAATGTGCCTTACCTACTAGATATGGTGCATTTCTTCCTCTACCAGTGTGCTGGCAGTAAATCAGCTGCCAAGCTCCAATGTAGACACTCTTGCAGCATGGTAGAAATATGCCTGCTTTGCAGGGTTGATTGTTTCTGTGCAGTAAGGTGTCCTTTCCTGCACATAACCAGTCAATGATGGCAATTTCCTCTTCCTAAATCTGCTGCAGTATGCACCAAGCACAGGAAAAGTATACACAATGAGAGTATCAAGTACTTGTCTTCACTGGACAATGGTAATGCCACCCTAGGCTTGCTGCCTCAGGTTTACAGATTGTCGTAAATGTGGGGCAGTGCTAAAATGCAATGTGTGTTGTGGTGGCATGCCCACAGCAAAACCCAGTGCAGACCACTTACACACTAAGTGCCGAATTTAAGAAAAGTGGTGCTGCATCCAATGCAGCACCACTTTTCTTGCGCCCTCCTGCGCTCCCCTAACGCCACCATGTGTGGGACAACATTTTGGAGGTCGTATTTATAGCCACATGTTAACTATGCCTAATCATGTGCTTTCCCTGTCACAGGTGGCAGCCATCTTGGAATTGGTTGCTTCTAGTACTCGGTATAAAGATTCCTCAATAGGTCCCGTATTTCGGCCCTAATAAGGTTCCTTTATCCATTTTGCTCTCTATATTAAATAGAGAACAAAAGATGTTCCTAATGGGCAAACATTAGTTTTAATTTTAAGATCTTACTCTTTCACTGCTCTCCATTTTTTCTTTTCTTTTTCCCATATGTCTGCCATTTTAACACCAAGATCTTTTACCCTATTTTTAGTAAACTCCTTTTTTATACTCTTATTATCATTTTGCCCCCCTTACTTTCCTAATGAGGGACCTATGACCTGAGATATTTCTTTATCATTTCAATACTTCTTTAAAATTGTCAGAGCATATTTTTTCTTTTAACTGACCTTACTTTTTCGCCATTCTAATATCTGGCTCAATTTGTTCTATTTTTTACATTTTCGTCTTGTCTCCCTTCTAAATCAATCCTCCACACAGTGAGGTGCTGTTAAATCCTCATTTTACTAAATATTCCCATTCTTCTCTCTTTTATGTTCTAAATTTACTCATATAAAACTGTTCTCTTTGTTTTCTTTTCTCCTCCTTGTCTTGTTCCCTTCACCTTTTCTAATATACACCACTTTACATTATTTTCATTATGGTTGTGTTCCAAGTAGTGTTCAAGTAGAGGAGCATTCCTCTTACTAGTTCTTATTGTTGATCTTTGTTAATTTAATCTTAGCCTAATTCCTCTGCCTGTTTCTCCTATATATCCCTTGTTAAATGGACATACTATCAAATAAATCCAATTTTTAGTTTTACAATTTACCATGTCTATGAGATGATGTCTCATCCCATTTAATTCCACTACATTACCTTTTTAATAGTTTTGCAGTTACTACAGGACCCGCACAGGAAATTTGCTTTCACTTTACTCCCATCTCGAATGTCTCTCTGCTGGGCTTCTTTAGATTCCTTTTACATATGTACTAAAGAATTTCTTATTGTTCTATTTCTTCCATATGCAAACAGGGGTTTCTATAGCCCTCCTCCTTTTCCTTCATTCAAGAGTGTCCAATTCCTATTTATCAAATGTTTTATCTTATTACTAATGTTGGAATGGTTTGTAATGCAAACAATTCTGTTTATGTCCTTTACTTTACACCCCCCCTCAAATAAGCATTCCCTATTGTAGTACTCTGCTCTCTTATATGCTTTTTTTAAATTAATTTCTTTGGGTAACCTCTCTCTAACAATTTTCCTTCCAGAGTCCTAGCATGTATTTCGTAATCTTCTCTACTTGTACAATTCCGTCTAAGTCTTAAAAATTGGCCAAATGGTATATTATCTCTCTGACATCCTGGATGGTTGCTAGTATAATGTAATAGGGTATTACGATTGGTCGGTTTTGTATATAACTCTACTTGAAGTTTCATCTCTACAGATTTGATCTTAATATCTAGAGAATCACATTCCTTCTGGCTAATTGTCGAAGTAAATTTCAAATTTGAATCTCCACAATTTAGCCAGAGAATAATGGAATCCAAATCCTCTCTATCTCCGTGCCATATGAAAAATGTATCATTGATAAACTGCACCCGATATCTAACACTTTCATGCAATGGGGCCATTTCATTATATATATGTTTTCTTCTAAGGAACCTACATATAAACATGCCAGACTTGGAGCACACGTAGCTCCCATGCTGGTCCCTTTTGTTTGGCAGAATATTTCAGCATTGAATAAAAAAATATTAATTTTCAAAATAATTTCTACCCATTCTATTATTAAATTTTCGTGGGGAGATAAGTCATCTTCATCACTACACAATATCTGCTTCAGGATTTCTACTGTAGCATCCTGTGGGATGTTTGTGTATAATGCTTCAATATCCAGAGTTACAAGCCATTCCCTTTCTGAGTCAAATCTCAATCCTTCTATCTTGCTGATCATATCAGTTTTATCCTTGACATATGATGGTTGTTGCAAAACTAATAGTTTCAAAAAGCAATCTACATATTTGCTCAGAGGCTCAGTAAGAGAATTCAGACTTGAAACAATCGGCCTCATAGGTAGATCCTTTATGTTCTTATGGACCTTTGGTAGGCCATATAAAGCTGGAATCGTGTGATGTTCGTTATATAGGAACTCATATTCACCCTGACAGATTAATTTCTTAGGGCCTTATTAGGGCTGAGATACGGGACCTATTTAGGCATCTGTATACCAAATACCTCAAATGTAATGACTAAAAGGGAGTTTTACCCTTCTAGTTTTTTGCCCTTGAGGTGGAGTACACAGGAGACAGAGAAACACCACTTTAATGAAAATAGCTGGAGTGAGCGCGCTATTTGAGAACGGTGCTATTACACTCAGAAGGTGAGACAGTCACAATATAAAAGTACTACTGGAGATTAATATAATCACCAAGGACGAAGTGAAATGAATAATAGAGAAACTTTAAATAATGCTCTTCCTAGATCTTTTTAAAAACTAAATCCTTGCAAGCAAGGAGCGCGCTACGCTATAAAAAACAAGAGGAGGAAGAGCACGCAAACGTAATGAAAGGCAGTGCATGAATGAACAAAGGTGAGACAGGATACAAGCACATAAAATGTGAGGAACAATAAATATTTATAAATGGGAACTGGTAATTGCAAAGAACAACAAGGAAGTTGAAATAAGTTAAATATATATAAGGTGGTGCTTATTAAGCCATTGTAAAATATAAAATTGTCCTCATGAAAGGAATTAGTTGGCTACTAACTGAATTGCCTAAAATAAGGATTACTTCCTGTGAAAGCAGGAGATGAAAGGGTAGTAGTAATTGAAAAAATCTACACAAAAGTAGGGGATTATCATAAAATAGGGAGTTTGGCATGGGGGTTAACTTGTTATAGATAAGAAATCTCTTTAAAGATTCAACAAGATACATTGTGAATATTAGAATTAGATGGCGGACTGTTTTTAAGAAGTAGAAAGGTAGCAGTGTGAAAAAAGTGATGAAGGTTGCGTAACAAGTATATGACCGTTTTTTAATCTTGAGCTTGAAATATTATGAAATTGTTAAGACCATTTTTTTCTTGTATTTTTTACTTAAAGTGTATAGAAAATGTATGTATAAATTGATGAACGTGTCCTGAAGAAGGTGGTGTGAACCAACTGAAAAACCACTGAAACACAAAGTCGACAGTTTTTATAATTATATGACAAATATATTTTTATTGTGATTATGTTTTATAATAAAGGATAAGAGGAGAAAAAATATTTATGTTAAAATGTTGCGAAGTATTATAAATTGAAGATACTTTTGGTGTATTTATTTAAATATTTTGAATAACATAAAAATAAAAAAGATAAGAAATAACAAGAAAAACAATGTGTAGAGTATGGTCTTCAAATAGTAATGTTTGGAGTATAGTGCCATTGGAGAACGGTCAATAGCCTTTTATTTTTTCACTATATATATATACATATATATATATATGGAAAATGTCACTTACCCAGTGTACATCTGTTCGTGGCATGAGACGCTGCAGATTCACATGCTGTGCATATCCCGCCATCTAGTGTTGGGCTTGGAGTGTTACAAGTTGTTTTTCTTCGAAGAAGTCTTTTCGAGTCACGAGATCGAGGGACTCCTCCCATTTCGGCTCCATTGCGCATGGACGTCGACTCCATTTTAGATTGTTTTCCCCACAGAGGGTGAGGTAGGAGTTGTGTATATAGTAATAGTGCCCATGCAATGGAGTAAGTATATATGTACATAGTGTGATTAAAAAAGTGATATATTTACAAATTTATAAATGTACAAGTTTATTTTTATCAACTTATAACGGCTACAGGCTCCCGGGGAGGTGGGAGGGCGCATGTGAATCTGCAGCGTCTCCTGCCAAGAACAGATGTACACTGGGTAAGTGACATTTTCTGTTCGATGGCATGTGTAGCTGCAGATACACATGCTGTGCATAGACTAGTAAGCAGTTATCTCCCCAAAAGCGGTGGTTTAGCCTGTCGGAGTTGAAGTTGTTTGAAATAATGTTCGTAGTACTGCCTGTCCTACTGTGGCTTGTTGTGTTGTTAACACATCCACACAGTAATGTTTAGTGAATGTATGAGGCGTAGACCATGTGGCTGCCTTACAGATTTCTGTCATTGGTATATTCCCTAGAAAGGCCATTGTGGCACCTTTCTTTCTAGTGGAGTGTGCCTCTGGTGTAATAGGTAGTTCTCTTTTTGCTTTAACATAACAGGTTTGAATACACTTGACTATCCTTCTAGCAATGCCTTGTTTAGATATTGGATTACCTGCATGAGGTTTTTGGAAAGCTACAAACAATTGTTTGGTTTTGCAAACTTTTTTGGTTCTATCAATGTAATACATTTGTGCTCTTTTTATGTCTAATGTATGTAATGCTCTTTCAGCTACAGAGTCTGGTTGTGGAAAAAACACTGGGAGTTCCACTGTTTGGTTTAAGTGGAACGGTGATATAACTTTTGGCAAAAATTTTGGATTTGTGCATAAAACCACTTTATGCTTGTGTATTTGTATAAAGGGTTCTTGTATGGTAAAAGCTTGTATTTCACTTACTCTCCTAAGAGATGTGATAGCTATTAGGAAGGCTACTTTCCATGTTAAGTATTGTATCTCACAAGAGTACATGGGTTCAAATGGTGGACCCATGAGTCGTGTTAATACAATATTGATGTTCCACGAAGGAACTGGTAGTGTTCTTGGGGGAATGATCCTTTTTAGTCCCTCCATAAAAGCTTTTATAACAGGGATTCTAAATAACGAAGTTGAATGTGTAGTTTGCAGATAGGCAGAAATTGCTGTGAGATGTATTTTAATGGACGAAAAAGCTAACTTAGACTTTTGCAAGTGTTGTAAGTAGCTTACAATGTTTGTCGTGGAGGCGTGTAATGGTTGTATTTGATTATTATGACAGTAATAAACAAATCGTTTCCATTTATTTGCGTAGCAATGTCTTGTAGTAGGTTTCCTAGCTTGTTTGATGACCTCCATACATTCTTGTGTAAGGTCTAGATGTCCAAATTCTAAGACTTCAGGAGCCAGATCGCTAGATTGAGCGATGCTGGATTCGGGTGTCTGATCTGTTGTCTGTGTTGAGTTAACAGATCTGGTCTGTTTGGTAACTTGGTATCAGGCACTACTGACAGATCTGGTAGTGTTGTATACCACGGTTGACGTGCCCAAGTTGGTGCTACTAGTATTAGTTTGAGTTTGTTTTGACTCAGTTTGTTTACTAGATACGGAAGAAGTGGGAGAGGGGGAAAAGTGTAAGCAAATATCCCTGACCAACTCATCCATAACGCATTGCCCTTGGAGTGAGGGTGTGGGTACCTGGATGCAAAGTTTTGGCATTTTGCGTTTTCTTTTGTTGCAAATAGGTCTATTTGAGGTGTTCCCCAGTTTTGGAAGTAGGTTTGTAGTATCTGTGGATTAATTTCCCATTCGTGGATCTGTTGGTGATCTCGACTGAGATTGTCGGCTAACTGGTTCTGAATTCCTGGTATGTATTGTGCTATTAGGCAAATGTGATTGCGAATCGCCCAATGGCAAATCTTTTGTGCTTACAGACACAACTGTGATGAGTGTTTCCCTCCCTGTTTGTTCAGGTAATACATTGTTGTCATATTGTCTGTTTTGACAAGAATGTGTTTGTGGGCTATTAGAGGTTGAAATGCTTTCAATACTAGAAACACTGCTAGCAGTTCTAGTTGAGTTATATGATGTTGTTGTTGCTGAGTGTTCCATTGTCCATGGATGCTGTGTTGGTTGAGGTGTGCTCCCCACCCTACCATGGATGCATCTGTTGTGATCACGTATTGAGGCACTGGGTCTTGGAAGGGCCGCCCTTGGTTTAAATTTATATGATTCCACCATTGAAGCGAGGTGTGTGTTTGGCGGTCGGTCTATCAACACTAGATCCTGAAGTTGACCCTGTGCTTGTGTCCATTGTGTCGCTAGGCACTGTTGTAAGGGCCGCATGTGTAATCTGGCGTTTGGGACAATGGCTATGCATGAAGACATCATGCCTAGAAGTTTCATCACTAATTTTACTTCATATTGTTGGTTTGGGTGCATGCTTTGTATTACATTTTGGAATGCTTGTACCCTTTGTGGACTTGGAGTGGCAATCCCTTTTTTTGTGTTGATTGTAGCTCCCAAGTATTGTTGCATTTGACACGGTTGTAAGTGTGATTTTAGGTAGTTTATTGAGAACCCTAGTTTGTGAAGGGTTTCTATGACGTATTTTGTGTGTTGAAGACACTGTTTTTGAGTGTTGGTTTTTATTAACCAATCGTCTAGATACGGGAATACGTGTATGTGCTGTCTTCTGATATGGGCTGCTACTACTGCAAGGCATTTTGTAAATACCCTTGGTGCTGTTGTTATCCCGAATGGTAACACTTTGAATTGGTAATGTACTCCTTGGATTACAAACCTTAAGTATTTCCTGTGTGAAGGATGTATTGGTATATGGAAGTACGCATCCTTGAGATCTAATGTTGACATGTAGTCTTGTTGTTTGAGCAAGGGGATTACGTCTTGAAGTGTCAGCATGTGAAAGTGATCTGATTTGATGTAAAGATTTAGGGCCATATTTATACTTTTTGACGCAAAACTGCGCTAACGCAGTTTTGCGTCAAAAAAATTAGCGCCGGCTAACGCCATTCTGAAGCACCATGCGGGCGCCGTATTTAATCAATGACGTTAGCCGGCGTTAGCCGCCGGCGCTGCCTGGTGTGCGTGGAAAAAAACGACGTACACCAGGCAGCGCTGGCGTAGGGGGATATGGAGCTTGAGCGCCAAAATATGGGGCAAGTCAGGCTGAGGCAAATTTTTCGCCTCAACCCGATTTGCGTCATTTTTTGTTCACTCCCAACCCCCATTGAAATGACTCCTGTCTTAGCAAAGACAGGAGTCATTCCCCCTTGCCCAATGGCCATGCCCAGGGGACTTATGTCCCCTGGGGATGGTCATTGGGCATAGTGGCATGTAGGGGGGCACAAATCAGGCCCCCCTATGCCACCCAAAAAAAAAAAAAAAAATACCTACCTGAACTTACCTTAAGTTTCCAGGGATGGGTCCCTCCATCCTTGGGTGTCCTCCTGGGTGGGCAAGGGTGAAAGGGGGTGTCCCTGGGGGCATGGGAGGGCACCTCTGGGCTCCTTCAGAGCCCGCAGGTCCCTTAACGCCTGCCTTTTCCAGGCGCTAAAAAATGGCGGAAAAGCGGCCGTACGTCATTTTTTTTTACCCGCCCACTCCCGGGCGTGAATTTTGCCCGGGAGTGTAAATACGGCGCACATGCCTCGGAGTAAATTTTTTAGACGGGAACGCCTACCTTGCATCTCATTAACGGAAAGTAGGTGTCCACGCTAAAAAATGACGCAAACTCCATGGACTTTGGCGCTAGACGCGTCTAACGCCAAAGTATAAATATGGAGTTAGTTTTGCGTCGGAATTGCGTAAAAAAAAACGACGCAATTCCGGCGCAAACAGAGTATAAATATGCCCCTCAGTGTTCTGAGATCTAAGATGGGTCTCAGAGTTTTGTCCTTTTTGGGTATTAGAAAATACAGGGAATAAACACCTGTTCCTTTCTGATGGTTGGGTACCAGTTCTATTGCGTCTTTTTGTAACAACGCTTGGACTTCTAGTTGTTATAGATCCAAGTGCTGTTTGGACATTTTGTGTGTTCTTGGAGGCACATTTGGTGGTAATTGTAGGAATTCTATGCAATAACCATGTTGGATAATGGCTAGGACCCACAAGTCTGTTGTTATTTCCTCTGAGTTTTGGTAAAAATCTGTGAGTCTTCCCCCCACTGGTGTTATGTGTTGGGGATTTGTGACACTGAAGTCACTGTTTAGTTTGAGGGGTCTTTGGGCTTTGGAACTTTCCTCTAGTTTTAGGGAACTGTCCACCTCTGTATTGTCCCCGAAAGCCTCCTCTTTGATACTGGCCCTGGTATGTGGGTCTGGTTTGTGAGGTTGAGGGTTCTGTGCTTTGGGCCCGAAACCCCCCTCTAAAT
Source organism: Pleurodeles waltl (assembly GCF_031143425.1). Lineage (NCBI taxonomy): Eukaryota > Metazoa > Chordata > Amphibia > Caudata > Salamandridae > Pleurodeles > Pleurodeles waltl. The sequence goes on from NC_090448.1 coordinate 1,010,542,275, forward strand.
TGTGTCTTCCTAAATGTACCTCTGCTCTGTGGGGAGTAGAGCGCGCCCATGGCCTTGGCCGTATCAGTGTCCTTCTTCATCTTCTCTATAGCTGTGTCCACCTCCGGCCCAAACAACTGCTGTCCATTAAAAGGCATATTAAGCACAGCCTGTTGGATCTCGGGCTTAAACCCAGAGGTGCGTAGCCATGCGTGTCTCCGAATAGTGACCGCTGTATTCACAGTTCTTGCGGCTGTGTCCCCTGCATCCATTGCCGATCGTATCTGGTTGTTCGAGATACTTTGGCCCTCTTCCACCACTTGTTGTGCACGCTTTTGGAACTCCTTGGGCAGATGTTCTATAAAGTGTTGCATTTCATCCCAATGAGCTGTGTCATATCTTGACAATAAAGCCTGGGAGTTGGCAATGCGCCATTGATTGGCCGCTTGTGCTGCAACTCTTTTCCCCGCTGCATCAAACTTTCAACTTTCTTTGTCGGGTGGTGGTGCATCTCCAGAGGTGTGTGAATTAGCCCTTTCACGTGCTGCGCCTACTACTACTGAGTCAGGTGTCAGTTGTTGTGTGACGTACACAGGGTCTGTAGGGGGAGGCTTGTACTTTTTCTCCACCCTAGGTGTGATGGCTCTGCCTTTGACGGGTTCTTGAAATACTTGTTTCGCGTGTTTCAACATCCCTAGTAACATTGGGAGACTTTGGTACTGACTGTGTGTCGACGACAAAGTATTAAATAAAAAGTCATCTTCAATGGGTTCTGCATGCAGTGCCACATTGTGAAAAGCCGCTGCTCTGGACACCACTTGTGTGTAGGCAGTACTGTCTTCAGGTGGTGATGGTCTTGCTGGGTAGCAGTCTGGACTATTATCTGATACTGGTGCATCATATAGATCCCATGCATCTGGGTCATCCTGGCTGATCCCTGTGTGCGTTGGTGATTGCATCATAGGGGGGGTTGCAATTGGTGACAGTTGCGGTGAGTGGTGTGGTGATGGTTGTGGCGAAGAGTGAGGTGGAGTTACTGCTTTTGCCACTTTTGCTTGTGGTTGTTTTTCTTTGTCTTGGAAAGCAAGTTTCCTTTTCATCCTTATAGGAGGGAGAGTTCTTATTTTCCCTGTTTCCTTTTGAATATGGAGCCTTCTTTGTGTATAATCTGGCTCCCCTGCTTCTAGCTCTTGTCCAAATTTATGGCCTTGTAGTTGTTCTGAAAGGCCTTGTTCTTCGGAGTAGGAGCTTGTTTTCGGCTCCAAAGCTGGGTATTTCAGTACCAAAACTTTTTCTACAGTCTTTTTCGGCTCCGAAGCCGCTTTTTTTGGTCTCGGTGTGCCTATCTCTCTGTGCCGACTTACCTCGGAGCCAGTATCTCTGTGTCGAGTATGGTCGATGCCAGGTTCTCGGTGTCGAGTATGCTCTGTGCCGGAATCTCGACCGGAGTCGGATGACTTCGACACGTGTGTGCCCTTTTTCGATGCCGATGGATGGTCACCGATTTTACGGGTTAAGCCATGGCCTGCCGGCGGTGGCGTCCCCTGGGCCTTCATGATTTTGCAGTGAGTTTTGGCTGGGGCTGGTTTACTCACGGTTTTCGGCATCTGTTCCGTTTCGGGCTCGTCCGAGTCAGCGATGGAGAAAGTTTCCTCTTCCTCGACATCGTGGTGTCCTGACGCCGCCGATGCCATTTGAAGCCTTCGTGCTCTTTGGTCCCGTAGCGTTTTCTTCAACCGAAACGCCCAACAGGCCTCACAGGTATCCTCTTTGTGTTCGGGGGACAAACACAAATTACAGACCAGATGTTGGTCTGTGTAAGGATACTTGTTGTGGCATTTGGGGCAGAAGCGGAATGGGTTCCGTTCCATTAGCCTTGAAGACGCACGCGGTGGGCTGACCAGGCCTCGCAGGGGGATATAAGCCCCGAAGGGCTACCGGACCTCTTCTTGATTCGGTGTCGATCTGCGTTAACTAACCCGATACCGAACGCAAACAATACCGTCGAATTTTCCGAGATTTAACTAACTTTCCAAACCGAAACACGGAGCGAAGAGGAACACGTCCGAACCCGATGGCGGAAAGAAAACAATCTAAGATGGAGTCGACGCCCATGCGCAATGGAGCCGAAATGGGAGGAGTCCCTCGATCTCGTGACTCGAAAAGACTTCTTCGAAGAAAAACAACTTGTAACACTCCGAGCCCAACACTAGATGGCGGGATATGCACAGCATGTGTATCTGCAGCTACACATGCCATCGAACATATATATATATGTATATGTATATACACACACATTTTAATCCCATATATGCAGAGAATTGCATGCCAGCAAAGTAAGTTCTATTCAGTTTTAGGATTCAAATTCACAACCAAAGGGAATTTGTGTATGGGTGTGTATTAATTATTTACAAATGATTTCTTGTACTGTAGCCTTCATGTGGTCAATGTGTTTAGGTAGACAGCAAATAAAGCATTTCTACTACGCAGCATAACAGACTTTAGTAGTAGGTTTACGAGCTTCCCTGAGAATGTCCATACACTACTCTGGCAAGCCTAGGTAGCCACATTCTATGATGTCAGGAGCCATATCACAAGGTTGAGTGACTTGGGGTCTGGATATCAGATTTGCCCTGGATTTTGAATGAGGAATTCCGTCCTCCTTGGGGATCTTCTTGTTTGGGACTACTGGGAGATCCAGAAGTGTGGTGAACCAAGGCTGGCATGCCCAAGTGGGAGCCACAAGAATCATGGTGAGAGATGTTGGCCTGATACTCCAAATGAGAATTAGAATGAGAGGGAGAGGTGGAAAAACATAGTCAAATATCCCTGACCAATAAATCCATAGAGTGTTGCCCTTTGGTAGAAGGTGTGGGTACCTGGAGGTGAAGCTTGGGCATTTTGCATTTTTTGGCTGTGATGAAAAAGGCTATGTGAAGAGTTCTCCAGTTTGTGAAGTATCACTTAAGGACTTGTGAATGGAGTTCCCACTCGTTTACATGTTGATGCATCCTGCTGAGCAGGTCTCCATAGTCATTGTCTATCCCAGGCAGGTACTCCACCACCAGGTGAATGGGGTGGTGAAGAGCCCAATTCCATATGGTCTGAGAGAGTTGTGAGGACCGTGTCCCCCTGCTTCTGTAAGTAATACATGGCTGTCATGTTGTCCATACGGAATAAGACAACCTTGTGAGACAGGTGAGGAAGGAATGCTTTGAGGTCTTTGAGGGAACACTTCCTTTAAGTTCTAGGTAACTGATGTGTATTGACTGCAGATTGGCATCCCAGTGGCCGTGTACTGTCAGGTCTTAAACTGAGAGTGATGTGTCTGTGGTCAATGTGACTTGAGGCATAGGGTCTAGAAAGGGCCCCCCCTTCAAGAGGTTGTTGGTGTTCCATCATTGCAGAAAACAGTGAGTTTGCCAGTCTAACCACACTAGATCTTCCAGGTGACCCTGTGACTAAGACCACTGGCAAGACAAACACTGTTGTAGGGGCGCATGTGTAGCCTGGCATGAAGAATAATGGCAATGCAAGAGGCCATAATCCTATCATATGCATAACGGTCCTGACTGTGTAAGTATGGTTCTCCTGCAATTGAGGGAGGAGGGTCCGAAAATTCTGGGCATGAGCCAAGTTGGGATATGCCAAAACTAACTCTGCATTTGAGATTGCCTCTCAATCAGTTTGAATTTGTAGGGGGCTGTAGGTGAGATTTGGGTATATTGACAGTGAAGCCCAGGTTGTGAAGGAGATCCACTCTCAACTGAGTGTGTTGCTGACACTGGCGTAGCACGCTGGCTTTGATGAGCCAGTCGTCGAGGTAGGGTAACACATGAACATTTTGTCCTCTCAGGTGTGCAGTGACTACTGATAAACATTTTGTGAACAGCTTGGGAGCAGTAGTGACTCCAAATGGAAGTATCTTGAATTGGTAGTGTCTGCCTGCAAAAACGAATCTTAGGTATTTTCGATGTGTAGGGCTGTAGGAAGCTGGCTCAATATTTACTATATCAAAGTAAGACATAGTGTGCACAGAGTGCAGGGGTTCCCCCAGAGACTTAACAGAGGCTAAAGTGGATAATATTAATGCTCTCTTATGTCGTAGTGTGGTCGAGCAGTTAGGCTTATCAGAAGGTAGTGCAAAGCATATGTTGTATAAACACAGACAATAGAAGAAGCAAACACGCAATGAATTAACTCCAGACCAATGGTTTTTATATAGCAAAAATATATTTTCTTAATTTATTTTTAGAACCAAAAGATTCAAGTTGCAGGTGAGTTCTTCAATAGATTCGTATTTCACACATGCATCAACAGTACTTTGTGTGAAATTGATAAGTTATACAGTTTATATATTGGCAATAATCTGTTTTAAAACTTGACAGTGCAATTTTCAAAAACAGTTCCTGGGGGGAAGAAAAGTTAGATAATTTTTCAAGTACATACAACACTTACAGTTCCAGTCTCAGGGGGTTAGGAAGTCCACAGATTGGGGGTCAAGTTAACACCAAACACCCACCACCAGCAACACGGTGCCGGTCGGGTGTAGAGGTCAAAGTGCAGGTGTAGACAAAATTAACATGGGCTCCTATGGAGACTGGGGGCACTCGGTTTCAGATCTGCAGGCAGGTAAGCACCCGTGACATCGGAGGGCAGGCCTGAGGGGTTTAGAGGAGCACAGGGGCCACAAGTAGGCACCAAACATACAACCTCAGTGGTGCTGGGGCGTCCGGGTGCAGGGTGCAAACAAGATATCGGGTCTCCAATGATTCTCTATGAGGGGACCCCGGGGGTCACTCAGAGGCTGCAGGCGAGGTCCAGGGGGTTGTCTCGGGCAAACCACAGGCTGGACAGGGAGGAAGGCTGCCTGCTGAATGAAGCTGCACCGGAGGTCGGGTTCTCTAAGGCCTGGGGGCTGCGGGTGCAGTGTGTCTTGAGGCGTCTGATATCTTCATCCAGAGCTTTCGCGGTCAGGGGGGTCCTCGGGATTCACTCTGCAGGTGTCGTCGTAGAGGGGTGGAGAGGTCAACCCATAGTGGGCACTTGCTCTGAATCGCCTGGGGATCCTCTCTAGCTGGTTGGGACACTTGGACACAGGCCGTGGCGTCCGGTGCAGAGTGGTTTAGGACTCACACATTCGGAGTGAGGTGGGAGTCCTTAGTTGTTGGTTTCTTTTTGGACAGGGCTGCTGTCCACGTTGGTTCTTGGTTATTTTGGGTGCAGGGCAGTCCTCCAGAGCTTGGCAGAGGTTGCTAGTCCCACTGGATGCGTTGCAGTTGTTTTGCAGGTTCTTTGAAGCAGGAGACAGGCCGGGAGGGCTGGGGCAAAACCAGTTGTCTTCCTTCTACTCTGCTGGGGGTTCAGCTTAGCAGTCCTTCTTTCTTGTCAGGTTGCCAGATATCTGGTGAGCTGGGTTCAGGGAGGCCCTTAAATCCTGGATTCAGAGGTGTTACGGGGTCCCACTGGCTACACCCTCCTTGTGCTCACCTTAGGGGTGGTCCTGGCTGGGGTGGTCACTCCTGTTTTCCCTAATATTCCCGCTGGACTTGCCGCCAAAAGTGTGGCTTTGTCTGGGGAGTGGGCATCTCCACTAGCTGGGGTGCCCTAGGGCACTGTAACATGAGGCTTGAGCCTTTGAGGCTCACAGCCAGGTGTTAACAGTTTCTGCAGGGTTAAGGTGTGAAGCACTTCCACCTAGGACAGGCTTGGTTTCTGACCACCGAGAGCACAAAGGCTCTCACCCCATGTGGTCAGAAACTTGTCTGAAAGAGCTAGGCTGGCACAGACCTGTCAGTCCTACACTAGCAATTTGGCTAACATACAGGGGGCATCTCTAAGAAGCCCACTGTGTGCATTTTTCAATACATCCCACATGGGCACCAGTGGGGGTTTATTGAGCTGAGAAGTTTGATGTCAAACTTCCCAGTAGTCAGTGAAACCATTATGGAGCTGTGGAGTTCGTAATGACAAACTCCCAGACCATATACTCAATATGTCTGCACTTACAATGTCTAAGAATAGAAACTGCAGGGGCATATAGCTCATGCAGCTATAGTGCACCCTGCCTTAGGGCTGTAAGGCCTGCTTCAGGGGTGACTTATCTATGCCACAGGCAGTGGGTTGTGGGCATGGCACCCTGAGAGGGGTGCCATGTCTGATTTGCCATTTTCTCCCCACCAGCACACACAAGCTGCACAGGCGGTGTACATGTGCTTGGTGAGGGGTCCCCTAAAGTGGCATAGTACATGCTGCAGCCCTTGGGGACCGTCCCTGGTCACAGGGCCCTTGGTACCATGGGTACCTTTTCAAGGGACTTAACTGTGCCACAGGTGTGCCAATTGTGGAAGCAAAGGTACATATTTTGGGAAAGAACACTGGTGCTGGGGCCTGATTTGCGGGATCCCAGCACACTTTCAATGTTGGCATCAACACTAGGCAAAAAGTGTTGAGGGGTAAGCATGCCAACAGTGGCACTTTCCTACAAGGGTGAATTGGAATGTGAAAGTAGGTGTCTTTTAGATCTAGAGCTGTCATGAAGTTGTCTTGCTGTAGTAGGGGAATGCCACCCTGGAGGGTGAATATGTGGAAGTGTTCTGAAAGGATGTACTTGTTCAGGGGCCTGAGCTTGAGAATTGGCCCGAGAGGGCTGACATTTGTGGGAATGAAGAAGTATAGGGGGTATACTCCTGTGTCCGTTGATGTTGTAGTGGGACGGGTTCTATGGCTCCCTTGAGAAGAAAGGTTTGGACCTCTTTTTTTAAAAGGGTGAAGTGTTCTTGCCTCGCCTGTGAGTGCGAGGGGGGAATATTGGGAGGAATGGTGGTGAGCTCCAGACAATAACCATGATGGATAATGTTGAGGAATCATTGACCTGTGGTAATGGCGTTCCATATTTAATAGAAGTGCTGGAGTCTTCTCCTGACAGGTGTAGGGTGAACGGGGGGAAGGTGGAGGTAGTCACTGCTTGGCAGTGGAGGAGGATCCATGTGTTGCGGTGCTTTTTCCTCTTCCTTAATTGTTGTTACCTCTGTATGAGCCCTTGTAAAATCCCCTACTGAAGGTAGATTGAGACTGTCTAGAGTGCGGGGTAGATACCTCAGAGGTAGAGAATTTGCATGAGCATCTGAACCCAGAGAGGTGAAAAGTGCCTCTTTGTTTAGGGGACTGAAGGGCACCCATGGCTTTAGCAGTGTCTATGTCTTTCCTGAGTTTCTCTACGGTGGTGTCTACCTGAGGTCCAAACAGGTGTTTCCTGCTAAAGGGCAGATTGATGACTCTCTGCTGGACTTCAGGTTTAAAACCGGAGCAACGCAGCCAAGCAGTTCTCCGGAGAATAACACTGGTGTTTAGGCTGCGAGGTGCAGAGTCAGCGGCATCCAGGATGCACCTGATTGCATTATTGGTAATGACCTGCCCCTCTTCAACATTCTGTTGTCCCCTTTTGCGATGTTCTTTGGGTAAAAATTAAAGGAGCTCCTCCATTTCAACCCAATGAGCCCGGTCGTACCGGGCCAGCAGGCTCTGGGAGTTGGTTATGCGCCAGTGATTCACGGCCTGCGCAGCCACTCTTTTCCCCGCAGCATCTGTTTTCTTACTCAGGGGGAGGAGAGTCCCCAGTGGTCTGTTTGCTCACTTACAAACTGTTCTTGCCACAGTAGAATCTGGTGAAACTTGTGACCTGATTTAGAGCAGGCCAGAGGGAGCTGCCTTATACTCTTTGTTCACCGTTAGTGTGGTTACTGTAGAGTGAACAGACTCTTTGAAAATATGTTGGCGGGAGCATGGGGATATATTGTATGTACCTGTGAGTGGTAGCAAGGGTGTCAAACAGGAAGTCCTGCTCGATAGGATCCTTATGCAGCTCAACATTGTGGAATGCAGCTACTCTCTTGATAAGAGGTAGTGTAGTTAGGTCGTGAGGGGCATGGTGGCTGTATGTCAGAGCCATTGGAGGGAATAGGGTCAGGATCATATGCGTCCCAAGGATCTGTATTATTCCAAGGCCCCACTAAATCCCCAGTGGAAAGCAGTGGAGAACCCTGAGGTGTTTAATCCCCTGCCAAGGGTGAAGTGGACGAATGGGGGGGTGAAGGGGAAGTGGAGAAGGTGAACATGGAGGCGGAGGAGGAGGGAAAAGAGAAGGAGGAGGAGGATTTGGTGGAGAAGGTCCACTTGGAGGGCTGGTAACCTTGCCCTTGGTCTTCCTCTTAGCAGGGAGAGGGATGTCCAAAGCCTCCTGAAAGGATGGGTTCCTCTTGGGAAGGACAGGAGAGGAAGGAGTGGCAATAATCCAGCCTGGGCCCTCTTGTATTTGAAGTTTGCACTGACAAGCGTCCATTGTTTCTAAAATTGGCTCGACCGGAGAAAGGATGGTGGAAGACTGGCTCAAGTCTGTAACCTCCAAAGTTTTTGACTCTGAGGTTTCAGCACTGAATGTTTCGGTCTGTGTGGTTTGGTCAGCACTGAAGTCGAGGCAGTAGGCTGCCGGCTTGGTCCCGGGGTTCGGATTGAAACCGAAACAATCTATCGGTCTGAGGAAATGGAGGTCGATGCCGAGAACGCAGCCTTGGTCTTAGTGCTTGTTTTCGGTGCCGAGCCGGAGGGAGGGGCATCCAAAACAGCCTTTCAGTACCCACCACCGCCTGGTGGCAGTGGCAGACCGGCAACCTCAGGGAAGGGTTGGAAAATCTTAAGTTGGGCAGGAGGGGCCACAGTACTGGGCAGAAGTGATTTTGTGGCTTTCGAATGTCCAAGTCAAGCTGTCCTGAACCAAAAAGGCTTCTTCCTACTGCGCAGGTTCCTCCTGAGCGTGCTTCTTTCCAAAGATGTCTAGGGTGACTTCCCAAGGAGTTTTCTAGGAGCGGAAGGACTTACAGGCGTTGCAGTTGGCCTCACAATGGTCCTGGGAGAGGTAGACGTTGTACACAAGATGTTGTTGGGTGTGTGGAAATTTGGCATCGCACTGAGGACAGAAGTGGAATGGAGTCCGTTCCTTCAGGGAACCATTTCCGTCAATGCCAGAGCCACGTGGAAGCTAGGCCATAGGCACGCACTAGCACCCGAAGGGTAGGCAGTCAAAGACCAAATGGAATGAAGTACAGAGCACAGTAATGCAGCAAGGGTAAGGGGCACTTGGCTGGTACACATGAATATGTCTGCACATGTATGAGGGCTGCACATGTGAGACTACTGGTAACTGTGCACAGACAACCTGGTGCGGAAGGGACTCTGCCGGGTTAGATATTGACCTGGGTTAGGCCTTATAATAGTGGACACTCATAAGTTGCACTGGTTTACTGTAGAAGATGGGCCACGGGATATGGTTTCACTGCCCACACTGACACCAGCTTTTTCTTCTGCCTCCCAGGTAATGATAATAGTATTACCGTGCTCCTTCCTTTTGTGTGCAGCACCAGAATAGTCTCTCAATATGTTGGACCATACCCTTCCCTCAGTCTAAGTTCCTTTAGCATGAGGTCACAAACCTTCATTAACCAGCCAGCCACTGGATATGTTGTTGGAGTTGTAGTGTGGCATAGACTTCCCTGGTCTTGCAAATCCTGTAACAGAGCAAGATGTGATTGATCATGCAGATCCTCATATTTTGTGAGGTCCGGTATGTACATTTTGACTCTGCACAGCATCTTGTATGAAAAGCTGTTTGATAGAACATGACTTTGTGCATTAAGCAAGTTCTCTACTAATTATCCAATATGGTCTAAAACCCTTGCAGTAAAGACTTGTTTTAAAGTGGCACTAACTCCCTAGACAACTCCGTTTCAACTTGGCCTACAGGGATATGAGAATTTGACACTTATCCCCACTTTTCCAAGTGCCTCTGCTAATGTCTTAGCGGTAAGAGCTGGCCCTTGATTAGAATAAAAGGTATGAACTCCATCCATTGCTATAAGGCCTAGCAGGTCTTAAGCTGCAGTCTGGTATTGGGGCCATACTCACATGAATAGTGTGCATGAGTCAACCTCTTCTAGTGTATATTTGTGACTGTCTTCTGACTGATGTGGTCCAGATATATGATTTGGAAGGGATGCACGGGTTTCTCCAATGGAGTTGTCAGGATCTCACAACTGTAGATGTTTTATTTTTTCACAAGTCTATTAATTAACAGCTCTTATTAGGTTTGATTGGCTGGACTCATTTGGAATGTAGCATTCTCCTATTTTAGAAATGCTAACTGCAGACCTACCAACTTGAGAAGAAAATCGGCCGTGTGAGGAGGGGAAGTGGCTCTGGAGGAGATGGGGCTTTAGGACAAGAAATTCCCGAGAGGTCTTTCGGACCCCATCCTCTGCCCCATCAATGACCTCCTCCGCCCCATCAATGACCTCCTCCCACCATAAAAAACAGTACCACATGGTTGCTGAGGCTGCTGGTGATGTCCTGGTGTGTTTTCACACCTCTTAATGGACACCGTCTGCTTGCAGCCTCAAACGATGAGCTGGAAATCCACTCTGCAGTGGCTTACAGCTCGCCTTGCCTGCCACCATGTGATTCTGGCTCCTCACCGTGTGAAGGTAGACAAAATCGTATGACACACTATGGCATCATGTGAGTTGGCAGGTCTGTATCTGTAGGGAGCAAATTGTGTCCCAATGAGTAATTGTACTTCTCTGGGAAACCAGTGGTCTGGATTTGTGAGTGTATGTCCGGTCAATTCTGGGTTTTGGCCGATTCATCCATGCTACTTCACAAATATACACAGCAGATTTCTCAGCCTGGCCTGTGGTAGAATTGCCTGTAAAGTGAATTCTCTCACTCTTGTGCACCAGTAAATGCTGAACCTACACAAATGGAAGTTGTTGTCGGAGTGTATCCACCCAAGCTCAAAGCTACTTACATTTTACCATCTTTCCCCCTGAAGCTTTGTAATCACTTGTCTCACGATGTTTGAAGTCAAAATATATATCCCTCTTGCACACAAAGTGATGAATTGGACACAATTAAGGTAGGAACCAACTTATTTTTTTTGCAAGGTTAAGATAAGTGCATTTAATTCTACAATCTGTGTGGTTGAGTCTTTTCGTAGGACTTACATGCATGATTTAGATTTTAAATTCTGACACCTCAAATGTCCCTTGCACTTTAGTGCAAGCCACAGAGTACCACTGTTTTGTACGTATTAGTGGCTGTGTAATGAGCCATCATTACAAAAAACGTGCATTTAATTCTACAATCTGTGTGGTTGAGTCTTTTCGTAGGACTTACATGCATGATTTAGATTTTAAATTCTGACACCTCAAATGTCCCTTGCACTTTAGTGCAAGCCACAGAGTACCACTGTTTTGTACGTATTAGTGGCTGTGTAATGAGCCATCATTACAAAAAACGTCATGATACTTAATGTAATTATGTTGTAGACAGGGCTTTAAGAATGATCTGTCAATATTGTAGGGATTCTTGAATTTTTAATGCAGGATCATACTCAAATTGTAAATCATTATTGGCTTGGCATGCAGCCCTTTGCAATCAACAGGCACGCAATGTATGTGAGTTTGGGAACATTTCTTACCATAATTAGTTTAATTCCTTCAGCTATGGTTTGCTCTTTGATAATTGTGGTTTGTACTGCAGTGATTATTTTCTCTATCAGATCGAATTGCTTCTCTGCTCAAGTATACAAATTAATTTCTGTGCAATAGGTATGGTTTGTTTCTTCATTGTATAGGATAAATGAGTATCCAGACTAGCTGGGCACTATTCTGGCCATCAAATTAAGTGTTTATAAATATGCTTTTGTAAGCATGTCTCTTTGTAAGTCTGAGTATATGCACATTTTCTTGCTCCCATTTTTTTCTGGAAAATGTCCAATATAAAGGTCTAACTCTCGCAAATTTTCTGTCTACCTTGAAGAATACCACTGATGCTTGTTATTCCCTGTGGGGAACGGGAGGCTCAAGCGTCCCACGTTTTTCCAAGAAACTAGATAAGCATCCTTTCCCTTCGCTATGTAAACAGATTTTATTGGTTTTTCAATTCAACAACAACTCCCCCACTGAGTTACCCAATGGCTGTATAAATACATTATAGGTCCATGAACAGGTCTGTTCCACTATAGACTAGTCGCTACTTGCTCTGTTATTACGCAACCGCAAAGCATGGAAATCATGACAGAGGAATCATACAATCCTCTTTTGCTCATCCCTCTCAGTACATCCTAGTCTTATTGCATACATGTTTGTGGGAAACATTTGTGAGTGTATTGCACTGTTCAGCATACTAGGGTTCAAATATATTCAGCTCCATTCAGCTCTATCCCACCCCCTGCTCCCCCTCCACCCACCCGAACCCTACCCTGTGCCAAGGTTTCCGGCTGCACCCAAGCTTGTATTACATCACTGTGCCTCTCTGTTTGCTCCTATTTATGGGTCTTGTATTTGTTCTGGCCTCTTCTGTGCTAATGTTCTACTGTGGAGGGAGTGTCCCTACATGGTGTGGTTGGTGAGGTATGTATAGTCTATTCTGTCTGGGAAAGCTCTACCTCTTCCTGCAGTGCTGTGACAATCTGCTCCCAAGCATTCATCAGGTCCGGGGAATCCCCACCTCAAAGAACCTCCCTTTTCAGCACCAAACTTTCATATTCTGCCCATCGCCTTAACTCCCTTTTCCAGCTTTGGATATTGGGAGCCGCCAAACTCTTCCAGTTTTGTCAATTCCTATTTGGCCAAGTCCTGGAGTTTGCTAGTTGCCCTGGTCTTGGGAGTGTGAGGGAACCAGTGCAACAAGCAGTGGGCTGGTGTGCACTCTGCTTACTGCTCAATTATTTCCGCTACGTATGTAGTCACTGCCTTCCAGTATGTAGTCAAGTGGGGGCAAGACCACAGCATGTGTATAAATTCCGCCGCCTCTTCACCGCATCTGGGGGATTTCGCATCAAGTATATGTAGATGCTCCTGGAGTCTTTTCGGGGTAAGATATGCCCTATGTATGACGCAGTAGTGTATAATTTGGAACCTGGCGTTTCTAGAGACCTTCGGTGCTCTGTCTAATACCTGGTCCCAGGCTTCCTCTGGTATGAGGGTCCCCAGGTCTGTCTCCCAGTTATGTCGTAGGTCATCTAAGGGGCACATCACTCCTGAGTGAATCGCTCTATATAAACCAGAAATGGCTTTTGTGTGCCATCGGAGGTCATTAGATAAGTGCTGGGCCCGCATGGCTCGCCATTTCTTAAGCGCCAGTGAGTGCTAATAGTGCATGTCAGTGCTCGATGTAGCAGGAAGTGACCCCGTGGCAGATCATGGGCCTGTCGAAAATCTTTAAATGGTGATAGGTTGCTCTTGCAATAAAGGTCTCCCATCTGTAAGGCCCCCGCCTCTTCATAAGTCGCCAGTGCCTTCCAGTCACCGCCTTAGGTAGCCACTGTACCCATGCCATCGGTAACTCGGGTGTGTAGGGTGTAGTCATGTTCGTCCTATTGAGGCATCTTCTCCAGCACCAGCGGAGAACCCGAGTCTCCGGAGCGAGTGCTCGTTCCCATCAAGTGAGGTTGAGGAATAGGCCCGCCAGTATCAAACCAGGGGGGTTGTTGTGTTCCCATCTGTTCTTACGGTCCTGCCCTCTGCCATCCAACGGGCAAGCCACTGCAGCTGGGCCGCTCAAAATCCGGAACCGCCAGGCCCCCCTCTGCTCTAGGTCGATTCAAAGTGGTTAGAGCCACTCTACGTCTCCCATCCCCCCATATGAACGCCGTAAGCAAGGAGTCGGTTTCCCGTAATAGCGTGGCTGGGATCCAGACCGGCAATGCTGCAAAATAGTATAAGAGCCTTGGTAGCACTACCATCTTAATAAGCGCTATTCGCCCAGCCACAGAAATCGGAAGTGATCCCCAGAAGCCCATGCTGGTTTTCAATGCCCTTATGGCTCCCCCGATATTACTCTCCAGGACGTACACCCTTGTGTGATATATTCTAACTCCTAGATATGACATGCAACAGGGTTCCCATGCCACATTCACTAGCCCTTCAGATGTCCTGCGGTTCTCCAGCAGCAGAAACAAGTACGATTTCTGCCAGTTTACCTGTAGGTCCGTTAAGCGTCCGAACAGTGCTAGGAGGGAACGAGCTCCTCTAAGGTCCAAGTCAGTGTCTTGTAAAAATAGGCCGGGATCCAGACTGGCAATGCTGCAAAATAGTATAACAGCCTTGGTAGCACTACCATCTTAATAAGCGCTATTCGCCCAGCCACAGAAATCATGAGTGATCCCCAGAAGCCCATGCTGGTTTTCAATGCCCTTATGGCTCCCCCGATATTACTCTCCAGGACGTCCACCCTTGTGTGATATATTCTAACTCCTAGATATGACATGCAACAGGGTTCCCATGCCACATTCTCTAGCCCCTCAGGTGTCCCACGGTTCTCCAGCAGCAGAAACAAGTACGATTTCTGCCAGTTTACCTGTAGGCCCGTTAAGTGGCCGAACAGTGCTAGGAGGGCACAAGCTCCTCTAAGGTCTGAGTCAGTGTCTTGTAAAAATAGGAGGTCATCTGCGTAAAGCACTATTTTGTGAGGCCGGTCGCCCTGCGTCAGTCCCTGATACCAATTGGCGGTTCTAGCCCCGGCCGACAAGGGTTTCATAGCCAAGGCAAATAATAGGGGCGAGAGCGGGCAACCCTGTCTAGTGCCCCTTTCTACTGAGTATTGCTCAGATATCATGACCCCAATTTTAACCCTTGCTTTCGGCTCTGTATATAAAAGTTTTGTCCATTTGAGGAAGCCCTCCCCTAGGCCCCTGCGAGCAAGGACTGCATATAAGTAGTCCCAAACTAAGCTGTCAAAGGCTTTTTTTATGTCTACTGCCAGTATGGTTGGCATGTCTACCTGTGGGGCAACAGTATCTAGGATATTAATATCTCGGCGGATATTCTGGGCAATATTCCTGGTAGGGATGAAGCCTGCCTGGTCTCTATGGATCAATCTGGTCATGTATGGGAGAAACCTGGTCGCTAGTATGCGACTTAGGATCGTATAATCCGAGTTCAGCATAGATAGGTGCCTATAAACTCTACTATCATCAGACGGTTTACCCGGTTTTAATATCAGTGCTTCTTTAGTAGAGTTTTGGAGGTGTTCATTTTTGCGTGCCTGGTTAAATCATTGCACTAGTTTAGGAGTCAGTTCCTGTGCTTATGTGGTGTAAAACTCTATTGGCAGTCCATCTGTGCATGGGGTTTTTCCCCTCGCCAGGCCTCTGATGGCATCTCTGATTTCTGAGCCCTCTATTTCACTCCCCAGCGCATTACTCTCCTCCTCGCTGAGGCCTCTGTTTGGTAGGCATCGTGAGAATACCTGTGTGTCATTCCCCGCCTGTGCAGTATGCTGGTGTAGAGTACTGTGTAGTATTCAAAGAAGTGGTGATTAATTTCATCCTGTCGGTACAGTCTATTCCCAAGGGGGGGTCTTGATCTCTAATATGGTGGTTCCTTGTTTCGTGGGGTTGGCCAACCATGCCAGAAGTGCTCCCGCTTTATCCCTCTCTGCATGTGCCTGTATCATGTAGTTTTTGTAATCAAAGCATCTAAGCCTCTCAGTATGTGTTGCAACTCTCCCCCTGGCCTCGGTCACTTCGTCCCCAAGCTCAGGGTGTTCTGAGCTTATTTCTTATTTTATTCGCAAATCATTTCCCACCATCTCTATCTCTCTAAGCAGTGTCTTCCTAATCCCCAATGATGTAGCAATTCACCGACCCCTGATCACTACCTTGAACATTTCGCATAATATCTGGGGGAGGGAGTCATTGCCTCATTGTCTTCAAAATAATGTTTAATGTGTTCCCTTATTTGAGTCCGGTATGCAGGATCTTCAAGGGAGTCAGGCTTTAAGCGCCAGGTAGGTATATTCGTGGTCATTTTTTCCCATGACAGTGAAAGTAAGAAAGGGTTGTGGTCCGAAATTGTTCTTCCCAGGTATTCCACCTCACCAATCTGGGCCTCTACTACATGTGTGCATAAAAAGGTATCCAGTCATACATGTAAATCGTGTACTGCTGAGTAGAAAGAGTATTCCCTGGTGCTTGGGCTAAGGTTCCTCCATGAATGTAGTAAGTGCCATTCTGCCTGCCAGTCCTGAAATTTTTTGGCTAGAGCGTTGACTGGTGAGTCCCTCAGCGGTGGGTGAGATCTATCTAACTCGGGGTTGGCCACACACCTGGAGAAGGTGGGAGGCCATTGTGCGTGAGAGTCAGTCTAGGAATGTGCTTTGGTCTACGTTTGGTATGTAAATATTTATAAGTTCTATGTCTCGTCTCTCCAGGCGGCCTGTGACCACGCAAAGCGTCCATCGGGGTCTATTAGTGTGCTTGTCATTTAGAACGGTTCTCCTGCTCGTATCCAGATTAGGGTACCCCCTCGCATAGGCTGAATACATTGTATAATATGCCTTTCTCTCTACTGCTGTCAAATGTGTTTCTTGCAACATTGCTATGTGTGCCCCTCTCCTCTGTAGATATGAGTATACCTTATAACGCTTAGCCATGTTATGCATACTCCTTATATTCCAGGAGATCACTTTGTAATTCCTCAGATCACCCATGTCGAGTCAATAGTTCTAAAGTATCTCTATGCGTCCATACCCCCTGGAGCCGGCGCGCCTTAACATCTTTTGCTTCCTTAACTATTAGTCGGGCATGGCAGCAGGTGGGCAACTTAGTAACTGTTAGCCTTAACTTCCCCAACTCCTTTCCCCCAGGACAGGTGTCGAAACAGCCCCCCATCCAAACTTTTACCAACTAAAACCAGTACTTAAAGGGTGGGTGAGAGTACTTCTCCAGCAGCGTGGAGCCCGCAGCTCTGCGGCCTCCCCGTCATTGTTCCAGATGCCTCAGCTACGCATTTCTCAGCAGGTCTCGGATCCTGTGCAGCAGCTAGGCCTCATTTGAGATCAGCAAGTCCTGAACGTGCAGTCATAGTATATCATCGGACGTTACCGGTGTCACCACTGGCATTTCAATGCTTAGTACCGTCGAGCTCTCAGATTCTCCATCAGAGTTCGATCCGCGCATTCCTATAATTGTCTCCTGTGTGCACGGGCTAGTTTCCTCCCCACTCAACGATGCTACAGCAGCAATAGCTCGCTGTTTTTCCTCCCTGGCTTCTTCCGTGGTGGGCACCGCCCCCCATATTGCGATCCTCTGCCCTGTCGTTGTCTGCTCCTGGGTCTTTGGTCCCCGGGGCGCACCTGAGTCCGTGGGGCCTTTCCATACCTCTATCCACTCCCTTGGTTCTAGCGGCGTACGGAAAAACCTAGCCCCTCTGCCCTCTGCGACTCTTAGTGTAGAGGGGAAAAGCATGGCATACGGAATGTTCATTAACTGCAAGTGTCTCTTGATGTCTATGAAAGTTGCTCTCTGTTTTTGCACTTCGAGAGAAGTCAGGGAAAATGCAGACTGTGCTGTTCTCCACTCTTACTTCCCCTCCTTTTCGAGCCTGAGCCAGGATGTGGTCTCGGTCCTTGTAGTGTAGCAATCTGGCAATTACTAGTCACGGCGCTGCCCCAGGGAGAGGGGTACGTGCTGGCACTCTATGCGCCCTTAGACCCTCAGGTTCCACTTCTTCTCTTATCCAGGTCTCAAGGTATTATATTAAGTCTGTGCGTTTGGTTTTCTCGGGTAGCCCCACGATACATATGATATTCCTTCTTGACCTATTTTCAGCATCATCAGCGCAGTCCATTAATTTCTCTACATGTTTCTCAAGGGTAGTCATCCGGTCTCCTACTCCGGTCACCGCCGGCGTGAGCTCTTCCATGTTTTGTTCTGCTGTTGTAACTCTTTCTGCCAGGCGTCTTTGGTCCTCTCTCAAGAGGCCCAGATCCGTAGTGAGTGCGTAGATTTTAGATTCCAGGATTTCCCTGGAGGAGGTAATGGCCTGTAATATATCTCCTAGGGCCCTTTCGCTGGGGCACCTGGAGGTGTTGTTTGTTCCACATTCGTAGGGGAGGGGGGCGGTGCAATCTTGTTGTGTGTCAGGGGCTCTTGTGTCCTTTTTCTTGTAGGGTTTGCCCATTGTGCAAGGCGTCTCTAGGGCTTTGCACCAGTCCTGTTTTCTCATGTGAACAGGCCCACCAAGCTAGACTTGTTCCCCTCTATCCAGTCGCCTCCACACTGCGCTCGCAAGTCTAGGAGGGGCGATGTCCAGCACTCAAAACCCTGTATCCTCATCTCATTTAGGCACTGGGGGGAGTGGGAACACTCATAGTCGCGCCTCTGCTCACTGTCTGGTTCGTGCGTCACTCCACGCCCAGTCTTGTGTGCTGCGGAGGCAAGGGGGGAATTGCTCCCCGCCACACTTGTTCTGTGGT
Organism: Pleurodeles waltl; assembly: GCF_031143425.1. Lineage (NCBI taxonomy): Eukaryota > Metazoa > Chordata > Amphibia > Caudata > Salamandridae > Pleurodeles > Pleurodeles waltl. The sequence continues at coordinate 1,010,560,566 of NC_090448.1, forward strand.
CTCCAGATGAGCAAGGGCCACCCCTCTGGCCTTCTTAATCTTTCTGCTTGTTCTGTGGATAAAAGGCGCCCGCCTCTTCCAGGAGGGGGTGGGGCCACCAACAGGCTCTCTCCGGGTCTGGCGCAGCTCCCTGCAGCCAGGTGTCCCCTTTGCCATCGTCCTCGCTCCTCCTCGGGATTGTCCGCATATATTGGTCGGCCTCAGTGTCTCCCGAAGGCCGCCCTTGCCTCGTTCGTGGTCGGGCCCATCCCGTCGGCCATTTTAAGGTTAGGTGACCAGGCAGCCGCTGTTGTTTCAGATCACCTCCGGGACCCGCCGCCTCCGCTATTTTGTATTTCTCTGCGCTCACCCCCCTCCTGGGCCTTGAGGAGGCAAGTGGGCATGCAGGGAGTAAAGCTGTTGGGTCAGGATGAGTGCAGACGGGAGACTTCAGGCCGGAGCTCCGTCCGTCGGCTGCTCACTCCATGAGCTCCAGGCCACGCCCCCTTCCCTATAAATATTAAAAAGCATATTTCACATTTCCTAAAACTAGATTTATAGCCTACTTCAGCTAGCACTGTAATTTTGCTGTCCACAAATTGTAAATATTCTTCCAAATCACCTGATGTATAAACATCATTGACATAAGATACCTCCATCAGGCCGAATGCAATAATTGAATTACCTTTGTAAAAGATACTCCTGGACCAATTACATACCTCTCGGGGAGTTATGTAAACCCATATTGGAGTTCTCCTAGTGCAAAGGAAGTCAAATACTATGATTCTGGTGCTAACCCTTGTGTAACAAAAGATGTTTGCTATATGTAAAGTGATTTTGTACTTTTTGCATGTTAGTTGCACCATTAATTCATTACAATATACATTTTGTACTGCACATGTATATCAATTATGCCACGTTCTGAATTGTAGTTCTTAGGTGCTGGTAACTCATATCGTGATTTTGGTTTATAGGAGGGTGGAGAGTTTTTTTTTTTTTAAATAAATTTTATAATTAATAAAGAAGGGTAACGTACAACAATACAGTAAAAAGACAGCCCACAGAGCACAATACAGAAGGATAAGGAATCCAAGCCCCATCTAGTCCCAGGGGCCACCACCTATTATGTAAAAGTGCAAACATGTCTCAAGTCTTTCTATGGCAATAAGCCACATCAAAGTCCCCGCAGATCACTAGGGGTCTACAGCCTCCGCCAATAATATGCCAGCGTCAGTCCAATCTTGAGGCAGTTCACAGCTTACTCATCGGGCTATTAACTAAAGACTTAACCGAAAATAGAAGGGGGAAAAAAGAAGGCAGGCAGAGAAGAACGCAGGGCACTGGCAGCAAATAGATTTACACTCTTACCACATCGTGAGAGGAGAGTGAAGGCACACAAAACAGCTAAGCACATAGACTATCATGTAGTATGCACACACCCAAATTATAGAGCGTCCAAAAAGGAGCGCAGCGGAGCCCAAATATCCTGAGGACGGGAATCCTCCGGGGTCAACTCCCAAACAATCCGCAGCTGTTCTTGACAAAAGGAGGCATCACGCAGACAGTCAGATCCACGCGGGGGCCGACCCCACCCCCAACACATCGCAATCCAGCGCTTGACCAACAACTGGAGCAGGCCCACTAACTGCCTCTGGGTCCTCCTCACCTCATCCACACAACCAAGTAGTGCTAATCTGGGGGAGAAGGGAAGCCTCGAGCCAATCATCTCCTCAATCATTCTCACCACCCCCACCGAGAAAGCATGTACCTCAGTGCACTCCCACGCAAGATGTAGAAAACCAGCCTCGGGAGCACGGCACCGCTCACAGCTTGCATCCGCACGCGGCCCATCGAGTAGAGACCGCTAGGGGTATAATAGAGGCGATGCAAGAATTTGAAGTGGATCAGGCGTAGTCTATAATTGGGGGACAAAACTTTCATATGCTAACAACATCTTCACCACTCCTGCTCAGATATAGGCTCACCCACATCTGCCTCCCAGCGCACTCTAGCAGACTCACCCCGGTCACTCCGCCGCTCCTGAATACAATTATACAATTTAGTAATACGTTTACGTGGCAACTGGGCGCAGCACAGCACCTCCAAGGCCCGACACTCCACTGGAGGTTCTGTAACACCAGAGAATTGAGCACGTAATGTTGCAGAAACACGCAACACATACAGCCGCTGCAACGCTAAAGCGCATCCGTCATCTAGGGCCTCTCCAGGGGAAATCAATCGGCCATTCACAAACCAATCACCCAGGGCAGCTAAACTAGATTCCCGGAGAAAATCTCGCAGTCTTACATCTCGAAACATCTCCAGATCCGCCACTGCAAGAACTGGCAATGAAGGAGAAAAGGGGAAGCTCAACCCAGTGCAGCTCAGCAGCACCGTCTAAGCCCGAGCGGTGCACATCACTGTGTCAACGCCCCGCACCTGAGACCGGGAAGGATGCCCCAGAACACGGACGAAGTCGTCCAGCCACACGGAATCTGACTCAGGCGCAAGGTGCAGCAGATATCGAATCGGACGCAGCCAGTAATATGCAAAATGTGCCTGAGCGCAATAGTAATATAGCTCCAAATCCGGAGCAGCAAGACCACCAAGTTCACATGGGAGCGTCAGCTTCTCCCAAGCAATACGAGGCTGCCCGGCTGCCCAGACCAGTCTTATCAGAGCAGAAAGGAGACGCTGCAAAAAGCTTGCCGAAAGTGGGATAGGGAGGTTAACAAACAGATACAGAAATTTAGGCAGAATCACCATTTTCGCAATGACAGTGCGCCCAATCAGCAACAGCGGCAGCGATCGCCATGCCTCCACCCTCCCCTCTAACCACGAAAGTGCCTTACCGTAATTAGCCTGCCATAAAGTCTCCACACTGCAGCTAAGCCAAACTCCCAAATAACAAACGGGGCCATCCGCCCATTTCATTGGGAACCGGGAGGGGAACCTCGCCACCCCAGCTGACAACGGCAGCACCACAGACTTGGACCAATTAATCTGAATCCCAGAAAAGGAACCGAAGTGCACTATTTCGTCTAACAGAACGTCGAGATTGCTGCGCGGTTCGCGGACATACAGCGCTATATTGTCAGCATACATGGTTATTAAAATGGGACGCTGCCTGAACGGCAGGCCCTTCCCATTATGGTGCTGTCGCAGCCATGCCACAAGAGGCTCCATCGCCACAGCGAAGAGCAACGGAGACAAAGGGCACCCCTGGCGGTTCCCCCTGGCGACCGGAAGAGAGTCCGAAATGGGCCCGTTAAGGCATAGGCGGGCCGTTGGAGACGTGTACAGCAACCGGATCAGGTTCACAAAGCGAGCAATCAGTCCCACTCTGGCGAGCAACGCAAACATGTAATCCCACGCCAAAGAATCAAAGGCCTTTGTTGCATCCAGGAACACCGCAGCCGCATCCTCCAAGACCCCCATTGAGCCAGCCACCGCAAAAAACGTGCGCAAATTATGGGATGTGGACCTGCCTGGCACAAACCCAGACTGATCTGGAAGCACCAGTCTCAGAAGCAACGGCTGTAACAGCGCCGCAATCATTTTGGCCAAGATTTTGTTATCTATAGAAAGCGGGCGGTACGAGTCACAACTATACGGGTCCTTACCAGGTTTAAGTATCGTAACAATTAAGGCCTCACAAAGTGAGGCAGGAAGGATCCGGGCTTCCATTGACTCTGCATGCATCTCCAAGAAATAAGGTGCAAGAATATCAGAGAACTCTTTATAGAACGCAGGGGTCAAGCCGTCCAACCCCAGCGACTTGTCATTCGGCAAACTGCGAATCGCCACAACCACTTCTTCTACCGAGTAAGGGGAGTCAAAATAAGTTCGGTGGGCATCCTCAAACCAGAGGAGAGCGATCTCAGAGAAGTACGCCTGAGCTGCAGTTGCATCCAACCCCGTTGGCCCCGCATACAAATCCACAAAAAATTGGGTGAAAGCGTGCATGACACCCTGCGTCCCGGTCACACGGTGACCCCCAGGACCGTCAATCTCGGTAACGTAATTGCTGGCCCATGGTCTGTACAGCATGTTCGCCAAAGTACGACCTGCCCTCTCCCCCTCCCCGTATCGCTGCGCCTTAGCATACCGCCCTAAAAAACTGATCGCCTGGAGAGAGGCCTCCTCATATAAAGAAACTGCACTCCTCAGCTCCGCAAGAACCGCACCGGACCAATCCGCCACCAACTGCTGCTCCAGATCCACTATCCCCCCCTCCAAATCCGTCAGCTCACGACAGCGCCTTCAACACACCATGCTGCTTTGAGAGGCACACCCTGCGAATGACCACCTTAAATGCCTCCCATAGGGTACCAGCGGAGCTCACCGATCCACAATTATCAGCATAAAAATTGAGTACAGCCTTGCGAATCTCCTCCCGAAATACCCTGTCCCGGAGCAGCCCGTGCGGCAACCGCCACAAAAAAGTACGCTCCATTCCACAGCGCACCTCCAACACCAGCTGAACCGGCTAATGATCTGACAGAGTGCGAGGTAGGTGAGCCACCAAACGAGTCCAAAGCTCCACATCCCTTGTACCCAACCAGCGGTCAATGCGAGACCAGCAATTGTGCACATAGTTGACGCACGTGCCCTCTCTAGCAGCACCATTCTTCACACTCCACAGATCTACCAAAGCGCCATCGACCATCACCGACTGCAGGGCCTTGGTGGCCCGAACATGCTGCACCCGTGCCAAACTCTCTCAATCCGCCACGGGATCTAAAATCACATTAAAGTTGCCACCCCAAAACACCGCACCATTTCCCATCGACTCCACCATGCGCCACAGCTCACAAAAAAACACAGGATCGTCCGTGTTGGGGCCATATACAGAAACAAGCCTGCACTTGCGGTCCAGCAACGTGCCACTTAACACAACATAGCGGCTGTTAGGATCAACTACAGCTTTATGAGTACCCCACTGCAACCCTTTACGCAGCAAAATCGCCACCCCATGAGCATAGCGCGAGAAGACAAAGCAGTGCACCTCCCCGACCCAGCCAGCCCTCAGCCTGTCCCGCGTAGAGGTAACCAAATGGGTCTCCTGAAGAAGCATATATCTATGTCATGCCGCTTAACATAAGCAGACATGAGACGTGCCTTGCGCCCGTCATTCAGCCCGCGCACGTTCCAAGTGAGACAGCGAACAGCTGTCAGCTTACTAGGGGCCATCACAATCTCCCAGCGAAAGTGTCACTCACCCACAGTGCCCCAGCCTGCCCACCAACAGCAAACGAAGAAGGAAAGAAGAAGAAAGAAAAAAGTAGGGAAACACAACATAGAACCCAGAGTCCCCCCACCCCCACCCACGAAGACCCCCCAAACGGGCCAGAGCAAAATACCACCCCACCCAAAACAATCAAAAACCCTTTTACAATACAAATGCTAGAACCAGGACTCATCCCACGGGCGTAAGCCAGACCCTCTAACCCGCCATCCAATCAGGAATGGGGGCACAGTGCAAAAGGGCCAAACAGCAATACGGTGCAGTGGAGCAGCCTTAAACAATGAAAAGGAGCAAGTGGTGCGGAACCCTAGCAGTCCTGATGTAGTCTCCCCAGCTACCAATCCTGACGCCTCAGTCAATCATTGTCACTCAGAGCAGCATGCTTTGACCCAGGGCCCTCAGGACTTGAAGAGGCCAGGCGTTTAGGCACCGATTTAGCAAATTTGGCCGCCTTCTTCGGGTCAGTAAAGAACAGTGGTTTCCCATCATGCTGCACCTTTAACTTGTCGGGGTACAACACCGAGAACCTTGCACTAGTCTGGCTCAATGCGCACTTGACCAGTAAAAAGGCACGCCGCCTGCACACCTGGGGTGTAGTCAGGGAAGAAGCTGAGTTCGGAGTTCATATATACTACCGGTCGTCGCTCCTGGGCCAGCCTAAGAATGGAATCTCTATCCCGATAATTCAGCAGGTGGAAAATGATGGGGCGCAGAGGGATTCCAGGTGGGGGCCGAGAGCCCAGAGATCTATGAGCCCTCTCAACCACCAACAGCTGAGAAAGTTCCCCAGGAAATAATTCAGAGAGCGTCCCCTCCACAAAGTCCTCCAAACGACCCATATCAGTAGATTCCAGTAAGCCTATTATGTGAATGTTATTGCGGCGCGACCGCACCTCTAACTCTTCATTCTTATGTCGAATAACCTCTAGGACTCACCCCATCTGTAAAAGCTGTCCCCCTGTCTGCGGTCCTCTAAATCAGATGTCTGCGACTCCAGGTGCTCAAACCTGGAGTCATGATCATCCACCGAGCTTTAATGCGATCAAGCTGCTCAGTCACATGATCCAATTTAGCATCTATGCCTGCAAGACTGTACTTGAGCTCCAGAAACATAACCTTAACGAGGCATCCGGGCTCCCAACCTCAGAGCTCTCGCCGCCGGGCAGACACGATGAAGAGCTGCCCCTCTTCCTTCCACCCTCGAAGGTGAGCCTGGATTGTCGTTGCTCGGTCTTGCCCATGCTTCGTCTCCGCCTGCCACCAAGGACCTGCCAGGCACTGGGCAACAAGACCGCAGCCAAGGAGCCCTCACTCCTGGATACCACCAGAAAAGCAATGAGGGCCCATCAGCACCAGCCAGGCAAGATATAAATGAGGCACCAGGCCGCTGCTCAGGTACACGGAAGGCACTGGCAACCAAACTAGTCGCCAGCTCCAGAGCCCCCCACCCGGGCAGGTCTCCGACAGGGCGCCCAGAAAGTGGAGCAGCCAGCAAGAGCCCGGCCCACGGCCCTCGGCCCTCTCCCTGCGCCACTAGCCGGCCCCTCCTGGGCGCAGCAGCCTGGCAAGCAACCCGGACCACGGAGGATCTCGCACCTTCAGCAAGTAGGTAAGCGCTTCCTACCTCCTCCACACCCGGCCCGATCCGGCCGGCAAAACGCTCCAAACAGCCAGGGCACGCACCAGCCCCACGGAGTCCTCCACGTGGCCGCGTAGGCCCCCCCACAGGCCGCCAAATGCCACGATCCGCTAGCCTCCAGCAGGCCACGAGATCTCCGGCAACATGGGCCAACCCGAGGCTCCAGCCCGGATCCCTCCAGGAAGCCGTCAGCACCGGCGAAAAAGACTAGGCCCAAGCACCTCTGCCCGCCGGCTCCAGCAGCTGATGAGGCCCCCCGCGGCGCACTAGCACCCAAGCTCCCCTCTGGCCGCGGCCCGATCCAGCCGCCGAAAAGGCCAAAGCAGGGAGGCAGGAATGCCCCCCTCCAAGATGCTGCTGCGCACTCCAGCCAAACGCACGCTGGCCCACCAGCCAGGCACACAGGCCGGGGAAAGAAGAGCGCCCGACCCGGCTGGGCGCGCCACACTGCCAGGCCCCGCTTTGATGAACTAGGGCTCCACGCAGCCCGAACCAGGGCCTGACGCCGGCACCAACGAAGACACCCGGGGCTCCGAATGCCCTCAGCGTGAATCAACGTGCGATCTGCTGCACCACCAGGAGAAATTACGAAGAACGGCCCTAAGCCCAGCAGAGCTTCACCAGGTGACGGCCATCTTGCCGGCGGGATAAGCCACGCCCCCTCCGGAGGGTGGAGAGTTTTGATGGGGAATATTATTGGAGATCATGCCCTTGCTTGACTGCTTGTGAATTCAGATTTATGAACCAGACGGTAAGAATGCAATCAGCAGACACCATACCAAGTCAATTATACAATGTTGTGATCAATGGATGTTTAGGTTCTAGTTTTGACATATTTATTTTGTAGGTTTGAAATAAGTATTGTTGTTTGTATTTGACCAGGAGTGATTTGGACTTCTTACTTATCGGTGTTCTACGGGAATTATATTTTGTCAAATTTAAGAAGCTCATAATCGGACAAAGTGAGATACCTTTTTATCAGAGGATTTTCGAGGTATATGAACTTGGCTTATGGAGAATATCAATCTTTTCGGTCATATAGTAGAAAGAGCCTCCAGTTAATGAGACTGAGGGACAACAAGACCTAAATTTGAAAAATAATGTTTAAATTAAGAAAGGAAATTTGTTTTTGATGATACAGCACAATCAAAATCGAATAACTGAATGTTGGACTAGTTCAGCTATACGTAACACACAACATTATCATCACTGGAGGGGACCCATAAATAATATAGAGTTACTTATAACGATTGGTGTTGGCCAAAATTGTACTTCTCCATAAATGATTTAGTTTTTTTTTGTAAAAATCAATACATGAAATTTACAAAGAATAGCATTACTTATGATGACTGATGTGTTCCAAAACTACTTCTCCATAAATGATCTAAGGGTTTTGCAGTAGAAATGGAAAGACATTTTTCAAGTCCTTTAGAGCAATCACAAGTTTGAATTTGTCTTAGCTGGTTTCATTTCCATTGAGGATTTTCTGGAATCTAGCATTAATGGGAACAATATAAGTATGTTTTAAATTTAAAAAAGATGCTTGGGTAAATATTGTCGTGGGGGTAATGTTGCTTCTATGACTGTTATTATATGTTATACATTGATATATATATATTTCGTTACAGCCATGAAGAAGCGGTCAGATCGATGCAAAACACACACTGGCTGTGGCTCAGCTGCTTATGTCACGAACTACTGTGAAATTATTTCCAGCACTGGATGTATATATGCTGTGTCTTAGCTGTCCATATTGTGAATCGGTGTGAATCGCTGTGAAATTAAATTTAGTTATTGCTGTATAAAAGAAATAATTGCAAATAAGTGTTGAAACTGGCATATATAATTGTATTGTAAAAATAACATTGGTGATTAAAATGCAATTGCTGATCAGAATAAAGAACAGAAAAATGCAGCAAATAATGTAGTGATCGTGATTATTTGGCTCCCTCCAAATGTATGAAGATATTGATTAAGGTCTGTCAATAGGGCTATTTGCAGTAGGGGTAGAACCCCGGGCCGTATGCATCCTTAACCCAACAATATAAATTCAAGATGTGTGGGAGCTGACCCTGAAATAGGGTTGTGATGAATGTAAGTCAAAGACACTTGATTTTAAACAAATACATCCTGTGCTTCTTCAACCAACTGAGAGCTACCAGCAATAGATTCAGAAACTTTGGAACATTCCTTGCCTCCCTGGTGAATTACCCATTTCATTTTTATGTCCTCCAGACATCCAGGGCTAATAAACTGGCCATTCCAGCAGATTGTACATGTCGATCAGGCACAGGCCGCACAGCACACGTGAGCCCTTGTCATAATTTATCTTGAAACATGAAGGGTACTTCACAAACAGCGCAGGCATTTTAGTTGTCTATTGAAAATAGAAAAATCTCTCACATAAATGCCAGTGGGAGTGAAGTGGCACAAGTGAATCTGACATGGTAATACTGTTTGTCAAAACACTTACCAAATGTAGTCAAATAGGATGAAAAATGGGTAACGTCCACTGTTCAGTTATCTAGACTCTAAAGAGCAGAAAAGTGAACTGCGTAAAACTGACAACAAGCAGTGCCCTGTGGGGCAAGAGTGCAGAAGGGAGCTTAGAGTGCAGTGTTAACTTCCTGTAACATACTACGGAGTTTGTTTGGGGTGCTATAATTATGTCTCACACAAGTATTTGGTTAAGAATGTTTTTTAAATGAGTTATACTTAGTTGTTTCCTTAATATCAAAACATAAATACACCTATCTCTATCTTATGTATTGTATGATGAACGCTCCAGTACTTTTTCATAAGATAATTCTGCATGCCATTGCAGCCCGAGTAATTATTTGTTAACATATCTGTTATAACCTGCTGTAATTTATGTATATATACATATAGATTATTGTAACCTGTAGCATAGTTATTCTTATTGGATATCAAAATGGTTTAGCCACTTAATCAGCATATGTATCTCTTATGTGCATGGTGTGGTCTCATACTTGTATTAGTGGTACATTCCGAGTAGCTTCTAAGAATGTTGGGCATTGGAATGCCCTGGAGCTTGCCTTAGAATATTGGTAAGGTACTATTTTCGTTCTGGAGTTGGTGAGACGATGTGTGAGGAGTTTCAGGAATAAACTCGCTTCATCGGAAGGGGTATTTCGTTTTCTCATTGTTTGCCTGCTGGGATTCCTAGTGTCGTTTTGCCCTGATATGACTATCAGCCTATCATAACGGGGAGGCAGGTGTGGATAGGCAGGCACTTTAAGGAATTTTGGAGTGCTGTGTTTCTGGATGCAAATACACTCATCTTTATTAAAATTGTGTGACTGTTAACTTCAAGTACCCCTCATGTAATGCACTGTGACTATCAGCCTATCATAACAGGGAGACAAGCGTGGATAAGTAAGCACTTTAGGGCATTTTTGGAGAACTCTTAGCATCTTACACTATGGCGGCAGCTGGCATGTCACAGCCCCCTCCATTCTTGAATGAAATTGGTGAACCTACTTTACCTTGGAAGGAGTGTGAAAAATTGTTTGAATCTTATTTGATAACAATTAGAGGGGAATAATTCTCGGCGTTGAGAAAGCAGCATATTCTCTTGCATAATCTGGGAGTACATGGGAGAAAAGTGTATGAATATTTAATAGACCCTGACGATGAAGAGGAGGATGAGGGGGATGGTTTAAATGATTATGAAAAAACGGTCCGAAAATTAGAAAATCATTTTGGACACAAAGTCAATGTAGTCCTTGAGAGACATACATTTTTCAGTAGGACACAAACTAAGGATTAAAAAGTATCCAGTTATGTTGCGTGTTTGAGGGGTCTGGCCAACACCTGTGAATTTGGTAACCTTGAAGACTCCCTAATCCGTGACCAGCTAGTAAAATGTACCAATAATCTGAAAGTCCAGGAAAAATTGTTAGTTCACGATCCGACCCTGAGAGAGGCTGTGGATATAGCAAAGGGTATAGAACACACAGCAGAGTGCATGAAGCTAATTAAACATACCCCTGGGGATGAAGAGGTTAAGGAGATTAAGGTCTGTTCCAAACAAGAGAATAGGGTACTTAATCAAGAAGAAGACTGTAAACTTCATGAAGGTTCTCTCAAGAAAAATAACCCAAGTAACATGGATGGGGGTAAGAGTAAGTGTTTTAGGTGTGGTAACAGCAGACATCTGGCCAATAATCCTATGTGTCCGGCTCGTAACTGCGTATGTCGGAAGTGCGGTGCTAGGGGACATTATGCAAGGGTGTGCAAGAATGAGAGGGGTGAACCTAATGAGAATTTTTTTTTACATATAATTGAAGAGACCCAAGACATAAAGAACAAGTTTGTGCTACAATTAAAGGACATGGCTGAGAGTGGACAGGGGGATAACTTATACCCTATGTGTGATATTGAGCTGGATGGTATGTGTGTAAGGGTATTTGCTGACTCTTGTTCTCCATTTACATTTATGGATTACACAGTATTTGAAAATAATTTTAAAAATAAGGGGTATAAACTGCAACCTGCGGACATCTCTCCGGGTGGTTACAATAATGATCCTATACCTCTGATGGGCATGTTAAGTCTTCAAATAACCTTTAAGGATCGCCTTACAAAAGGGAAGATGTATTTTACAAACAAGGGTTCCAATCTCTTAGGATGGAAACATCAAAGGGAATTAGGATTCAAACTTGACCCTAACAATGAAGAACCTGTACTACTGGTGGGTGAATCTAGATGTGGTGTGAGTGTATGTGAGGAGTTCCCAGTTTTGTTTGAAGACAGATTGGGGTTGCTGAGGGACTACCAACATAAAATAAAGGTGAAGGAGAATGCTACTCCGATAGTCCATAAGGTCAGACCGATTCCTTACCTAATGCAAGAATCTTTGAAACAAGAGTTGAACAAGCTGGAAGAACTAGGGGTCATAGAACCCACTGAAAGTTCACTATGGTTGGCCCCCATTGTAGTCACTAGTAAATCGGGAGGAAGGGGTATCCGTTTATATGTTGACCTGAGGGACCTTAATGCTAGCATATGGGTGGATAGATTTCCCCTACCCAGGATCAATGAGATGTTGAGCACCATGGGTCCAGCCAAATACTTCAGCGTGATAGACTTGTCCTCAGCATACCATCAAGTAGAGCTTCATCCTTCCTCTTGTTCCCTCACCTCCTTCATCACCCCATATGGAGCGTTCAGATTTTGCAGAATGCCTTTTGGCTTAGCCTCGGCGGCAGCTGTTTTTCAACATATCATGCAAGGTATATTGCAAGGAATAGACCGGGTAATGTGTTTCCAGGACGATATTCTCATATATGGTGTTACTGAGAGCGAGCATGACACCACCTTGCGGAAGGTGTTTAAGGCGTTGGAACATGCTGGCATGACTATTCGTAGAGATAAATGTCAAATTGGTGTGGAGTCAGTTGAATATTTAGGCCATAAAATCACGAAGGATGGGGTAGAACCTAAATTTGATCTGGTTGTAGCTGTGAAAGAGGCACCTGCACCCACCAATAAGCAGGAACTCAAATCCTTTCTAGGGTTAGCTGAGTACATGGCAAAGTTCATGCATAACTTTGCCAAGGTCACAGCTCCTATGAGAACATTGTTAAAGAAAAATGTCCCATTTGAATGGAATATGGATTGCCAGGCGGCTTTTGGCAAGGTGAAGGCGGCTATTGTTAATTCTCCTAATTTGGGAAAATTTGATTTCAAGGACAAAACGTGGGTCACTACTGATGCCAGTGGGAAGGGTCTTGGAGTTACCCTTTCCCAAGTCATAGAAGGGCAGGAAAGGATAATAGCATTTGCATCCAGGTCACTAACTGCAGCAGAGGTGAACTATTCCACCATAGAGAGAGAAATGCTGGCATGTGTTTGGGCCATCAACCATTTTAACTTCTTCTTATGGGGCCTACCCTTCACCATCAGAACTGATCACAAACCCCTCTCACCAGTGTGTTCACTACCAAGGGAAGAGAACATGTCACCCCGCGGATTGCAAAGTGGATTTTGGGGTTGGAGGGGTATAATTTTCGGGTGGAGTATGTTTCTGGCAAAAAGAATATTGTAGCTGATTTTCTATCCAGATCACCGAGGGTGGGAGAAAAGGAGGAAGAGGGTGACACTCTTAAACCTGTACTACACGTAGATCTGGCTGGCCTTACCAGAGATGAATGGGTAGAAAAAAACACAAATGACCAAGTATTAAGATTGCTTAGGGAAAAAATAGTCAAAGGCTGGCCAGCGAGATATAGGTACCTGGAAGAGGAACTCAGAGGGTATTGGGAAGTGAGGTCAGAACTCCACATATCTGAGGATATGGTGAAGAGGGGTGAGAGAATCATACCTCCATATGAATTGTGGAACAAACTAGTGGGTCTAGCTCACGAAGGGCATCTAGGAAGGAACCTTAACAAGAGTAGACTCTGAGCATCATATTGGTTTCCCACCATGGATAGGTTAGTGGAAGACGCAGTGAGGGATTGCGTCATTTGTGCTCTGAGCGACAAGACTTACGTTACAAGAAAGGCTCCATTGTCCCCTATTTCTGTCCCACTTAAACCGTGGGACAAGTTGGGATTGGGAATTTTAGGACCCATATCTCAAACAGGTGTCAAAGGCAGATTCATATTTGTGTTGGTGGACGGACTACCACTCACACTGGATGATGTTCAAAATAGTGAATCAGGTGCAATAGACTTCCTAACGGAGGCATTCATGAGCGAAGGCATTCCCAGCACCTTAGTGACCGACAATGGTGTGCAATCCACCTCAGAAGCCATGAGAGAGTTTTTGATGAAGTGTAGTGTACACCATTTTAGAACGGCATTATACAACCCCTGTGCGAATGGTCTAGTTGAGAGAGCCAACCGGATGATTAAGGAGTGTTTGCAAATGGCATCAGCATGGCAGGTATCAGGTGAAATAGCTCTTAAACAGATGTTGTGGTCGTATCATACCACGCCGAACTTAGTTACGGGAAATTCCCCATTCCTCTCACTTAAAGGAAGGCACCCGGGTACCAAGCTTAATCCTAACTGGCTGAAGGGAGGGAAACCACATGCCGTTCAGCGTGAGGAGTCTGCAGCCAATATCAGGCAACACCAAGGGAAATACAGAAGGTGGTATGACTATCGTTTTGGCACCAAGAAGAGACTATAGAGGGTTGGGCAATGGGTTAAAGTTAAGCTTCCCGAACCCACCAGAAGAGATGGCAGCAGGTTTTCCCAACCAAAGAGAATCATTAAGGTGCAAAAGAATGTTGTAACACTGGAAGATGGCAGGGTATGGAGTATGGACAGAATTTCCTGCAGCGAGGAACCAACTGGTAGGCCAAGACAAGAATCTGACGGGAAAACAGAAGATTTGCTGGAACGCCACACCCAGAACAGACTCACCAGGATCACAAAGTGTCCAACAAGGCACAAAGACTTTGTTTTTTAATATTAAGGAAAGGAGATATGTTATAACTTACTGTAATTTATGTATATATACATATAGATTATTGTAACCTGTAGCATAGTTATTCTTATTGGATATCAAAATGTTTTAGCCACTTAATCAGCATATGTATATCTTATGTGCATTATATGGTCTCATACTTGTATTAGTGGTACATTCCGAGGAGCTCCTAAGAATGTTGGGCATTGGAATGCCCTGAAGCTTGCCTTAGAATTTTGGTAAGGTGCTATTTTCGTTCTGGAGTTGGTGAGACGATGTGTGAGGAGTTTCAGGAATAAACTGGTGAATTTTACTGAGCTGCGCTTTGCTCCTTCTTTATTTATGGCGCTAACTCATGGATTACAACAATATCTCTGAACTAATATTTCCGACTTCCTATATTTATCATGTTTGTGTTGTCTATATTACAAGTTGCAAGTGTTTGGCTACTAAAATATGTGAAGTGAATGAAAAGTATTGTTTTATTGCAACCAGTGTGCTTTTTGTGCATTTCCCAGCATTGAAATTAGATATATAACACTGGCAAAAATAATCAAATTACAATGCAATTTAAAAAGGTTTATTTTATTGATTCACATTAGATATACATTTATTCAAAAATGGCATGTAAACTGTAGTGTGTATAAAGATAGCTTTGGATTTTTAAAGTTTCTGAAGGCTTTCTTGTAAAAATTAGGTAGTGCATAAAAGTACTTAGGCAGCATGTGCATTTCACATCACGGTATGCTTTCTCTAGTTGAACCAAAGAAAGATAAATTTACAAATATTGCATTTGCTTTTAACCAATGGTGGTCATTATTCACACCATTTCAGGCAGCATTATAGATGATTTTAAGCAGCACTAGAGACAGCAAGCTTTTTCAAATGATCCATGAATACTTGTAGACTGACATCATCAGTGAGAATTGGTGCTCCAGACTCCTGGAATATGGAAAAGAGAAAAACAAATATTACTATGGCATAATTACACTAAAACTAGATAATTTTAATATTCTCAGTTGTAAATCACAAAACTACACAATACCAAAATGCTAGCTGTTACCTACCTGGGGGAGTCATAGTCAGAGGCTGAGCTAATTCTCGTACCAGTCATAATCCACACATCAGTAAACCTCATTTGTTTCAATAACACTTGTCTGTCAGGACAACAGTTCTAATAAGGAGATAGAGTGCTGTCCCGGCAAAATGCGCCAAACCATGGAGACGTGCTGGAGACCACCAAAAAGAGCATTACTGAAGGTAAGCAACTCTGGCCCTCAGTACAACTTCGGCGGTCTTACAGAAAGACCGCCGAAGCTGCAGGTGCCACTATACTGCCAGTGCTGGGGGTATTTGTGGCTCCCTATTGTGACTTTTCTGCTGGGCCAGCGGAAAAGTCCCATTAACATTGCAGTCGGCTCATAATAGAGCTGGCGCCAATGTTGATGTGCAGCGGGTGCAGCAGCACCCGTCGCACATTTCAATGCCCGAAATTCGGGCAGTGAAATGTGCGATGGGGCTGTGTCTGGGGGCCCGAGTTCCCCTTACCGCCAGCCTTTCCATGGCGGTGTTTACCGCCATGGACAGGGTCGAGGTTGCGGATTATGACCGCCTGGCGGTATAGTGGAGGGGCCGGCGGTATAGCCATGGCTAATGCGCCACATCATAATACACTGGCAGTACACCGCCAGCCTGTTGGCTGTGTAACCGCCAATGTACCGCCAGCCGCCAGGGTCGTAATGAGGCCCTTTGTCTTCTGATGCATACTTCTAATGGCAGATTCCTCAACTTTTGAACAGATTCACGAAGCAGTCCTCCCACCAGGAGGCAGGTACACTATTAGTTATACCAATAAATTCTGAAGCACTGAGTGGGCGAACTGACCTTCCCTCCTCACTTCAGAGTCCAAATAATAATGCTTTGCAAAGGCTCAGAAGGACGCCCAGGTTATCACTTTGCAAAAGTCTAAAACTGACACACCTTTCACCAGGGCAGAAGTGAAGCCTATGCTCTGGTGGAATGAGCATACATACCTTCTGGTGGCATCTTGTGTGCCATGGTGTAGCAGATCTTGATGCACAGAAATATCCACTTTGACAATATCTTTTAATGCTCTGCTGTGCCCTTCGAATAGATCCCAAGAACAGTGGTCATCCTACCAGAATTCAAGTCTTTCATCCTCCTTTGTGGGATGCAGAGGAGGATAGAAAGCTGGATGGGTAATGGACTGGGCTAGGTGGAAGTGGGTAACCACTCTTGGAAGCAAGTCAACCCTGGTTCTCAACGTCAGCTTGTTTAAGAAGAAGTAGTAAATGGAGATTCACAGATAAGGCTTGTAACTCACTAAAAAGTCTGGCTGATGTAATAGTAATGAGAACAACTGTCTTAAAAGTAGTAACCTTTAAAGGACAGCTACACAGCGGATCAAATGAGGAACAAATAAGGAATATAAAATCAAGGTTGCGGTCCCTCAGGTGCATAATAAGTGGAGTAGCCGGAAATTTGTTTGTGAGCCCTATTAAAACCTGACGACAAAAGATAACTATAAAAAGGACAGCTGGCAAACCTAGAAAAGCTGATAATTAATATTCAACAGTGCCCACAGCACAGCCCTGTCGGTCCAGCGAGAGGGCAAATTGTAGAATGTCAGATAAACAGGCTTGAAGAGGATCTTTTGAGTTATCAGATCACCATGTGAAAAATGTGTCCAATCTGCCTGATTTTGTGGATTGTTTCTATGAACATCTCCAGGCATACAAAAGTAGGCCCTGGAGGCTGAGGTGTAGAACCTATGACTGAATGTCTACTCTGTGAGGGTCATGGAACAGAGGGCACAGGGAAATCCGAATGAGGTCTATAAACCACACTCTTTCATGGCCAGTCCACTGGACAACTAGGATTGTTTAGGCACAGTCAAGATGAATCCTCTTCAAAATTAGAGTAATCAAAGGTATGGGAGATAGCACGTAGTAAAGCGGAAAGTTCCACCTCAAGCAAAATGCTTTCCCCAATGTCCCCAGCATCGGACACTGGAGGGCACAAAAGTTCATGCAGTTAGCTTTCCCTTGAGGGGAAATATGTCTATCGGAGAATTTCTTCACAACTGGAAAATGTTATGGACGACCTACAGAAGAAGTCGCCACTCGTGGATAGAAAGGTGACGCTGGCTGAGACTGTCTGCCCGCATGTGGAGCACTCTGGGTAGGTGATTTGCAACTAAGCAAATTTTACAGTCCTGAGCCCAGGGACAGAAATGCATGGATTTTTGGCAGAGAAGATGAAACCCAACCCCTCTTGTTTGTTGATGTACCAAATTCTGGTTGTGTTGTTAATCTAGATCTGAACCAACTGACCGTGAATGGAAGAGTGGAAGGCTTTGAGTGGCAGACGTATTGTCCATAATTCCAACAGATTGATATGTAAACTGTTTCTTTTGGAGACCAGAGGCCTCTGGTCGCTGATTCCTCAGATGGGATTCCCCAGCCTAGGGTGGAGCATCTGTGATCACTTGTCACCGGAAGGAGAGGGTGAAATAGCTTTCTGTATATAAGGTGGCAGTCCACACTCCACTAAGGTAGATCTACTGCAGTAGCGCTGTAGATTTTGTTACAGCTTTGGACATCTCTGTTGTGTTGGAACCACTGTCTGTGGAGACACCACTGGAGGACTCCCGTGTGCTAGCACGCATTAATGACCAACAGAATGCAGGAGACTAGGAGACTGAGCAGGTGTAAGACCATCAGGGTTGGAATGATCACTCCACTGAAACATCAGAATCATAGCCTGATTACCTTGAAGCCATGAGGAGGGAAGACTCTATGTGGTGTCCAGCACTGCCCCCTATGAACAGGATGTGCTGCGAGGGCACTAGATAAGATTTGGGTTTGTTGAGGGAAAAGCCCAGGTCGAACAACAACGTGGTTGCAACATGAAAGTGATGAAAAACCGTCTCTGGAGAGCTGGTCCAGGTAAGGGAATAATGGGATTCCTGTTTGCCTGAGATGGGCTGCAACCGCTGCCATCACCTTTGTGAAGACTCAAGGAGAGGATGTGAGGCCAAACTAAAGTACTGCAAACTGGTGGTTAGACCCAACCGTGAAGTGCAGAATCTCTCTGTGTGACTGCAGGATAGGGATCTGGTAATAGGCATCTTCAAGGTCGACAGACACCATCCAGTCTTCTGTTTCCAGTGCCCATAGAACCTGAGGTAGGAACATCATTTTCAACTTTTCCTTGCTAGAGGAATCGCAGATGGTCTGACGGGAGCATACACGGGTGGGGGTTGTTGTAAGAAAAAAAAAGGGTGTTTGTCAGTACAGTAGGACATACTTCCTCTACACAACTTGCGAAACCCTAGGGTCTGAAGTTATAGCCCTCCAAGCTTGTGGAAAAGAGGATCATCATCCTCCAATGTGCTATTCATGTTAGGGTAAGGCAAAACTATTGCTGTTTGAATGAAAAGCCCTATTGCTGTTTGAATGAAAAGCCACTGTAAAGCCATAAAACGTCCTAAACTGAGGGTAGTCCTTGGGTTGCATCTGGAGACCAAGGTGGCTTTACTGTCTTTGAATCTCTGTACAGATTCTGTTTTAGCATAGAAGAGCCGAGATCTGATGAATGGGAGGTCCATTAGCCTTATCTGTATGCCTGGTGAAAAACCTGAATTTCATACCCAGGCACCATGACATAGGGAGATGGATATCCCCATGGTTCTTGTCACTGAACCCGGTGTCCAGGCCAGATTGTATCAACTGCTTTGTGGCAGCCTGACCATCTTCAATCAGCTCTGTGAAGTGTGTTCGCAGGTCATCTGAAAGAGTGGGGATGACTGCCAGCGCAGAATCTGACAGTGCTTGCACGTATCTAACAAGAAGGCAGAAGGCACTAATAGATTTGAGAGCCATGCACTCTGCTGAAAACATTTCTTGCCAAATTGTTCAGCAGGAACTGAGTGAAGCTCTGATGAGTAGTATGGTATCATGAACATGCTGAAAATGCTGACCATCATATTAATAAATGCAGATGTATCCGTCCCAGAGTTTTGGTAACTCAGGGTATGGTTGATATGGCTGGGGCCTTGGAAAGAGCATCATATATAGCCGCAGGCACTGGATCGTCTGCTTTTCCTTCCAATGGTTCTCGATTAGATGCCAGATGAGGTGATGTCTAAGCTCACGGCTACTTACTGCAGCAGCAAGATTTGTGCCTCTTCTTATGCATCTGATAATAGGATTTTGATAAAGGTGGTGACTTTGGTGTCCTTGAACTTGTCGGGACTTGCAGCTTTAGTGACGGTCTTCTTCCGCCGTGACCATGAACATCTTGGCCTCCTGTTCTTTCAGTGCTTTCGGTTGCATCTTTTGACACAACGCCCAATCGCTGATTAGAGACCAGAGGCAGTTGCCATGAGGGTTCTTCATGGACCATTGTCAGTCACAATCCCAACAAGGTTTGAACCCTGACCGATTAGGAGGCAACATTTCAAAGGAAAACTGCACTTAATTGAGATTTTGAAGAGCAATTGGCAATAATGTCAACATTTCTGAAGAGATAAGGAGAGCTCCAGAAAGTGTTGATGGTACATAAAAATGTAAACTAACATCATCACGCTGATGGAAGTGCTTTAAAGCTTCAGTGCTATGGTGGATCAGGCACCCTTTTCCGGCATGGTAGAGTTTTTGACGAGTTTACGGATTAAGATTGGTACCTGGGATATTCAAAGGTGAGAAATATGAAAATAGACCCATCTATCATAAAACCATCTTTGAGTGGGAGAGTAACCATCAGAAAGGTGCTTCCTGAAGTAAGTTTTCCATTTCCACTACACCTTTAGGTATCTCCCCAGATCTTAAATGTCTACTGTTTACTCAGTCCAAATTAGGCAATTTTCTGCACTGCAGATGCTTTTTATTAAGGAAACAAACAGTCACTTTTCCATTTAATGAATATATCTTCCTGTAGAAGCTTCATTTAAAAAAAAAAAAAAAACGTCCAAAGCAGCAACCATGCAGGAAGAGCACGTCCCATTCGTGGTTGTAGAACTACTCCTACTGCAGCACCTACCTTGCATTTGTGTGCAGGGGCGGCTCCTCCATTAGGGCGGAGGAACGTCGCCCCCCGCCAGCCGCAGAAGCTACAAACCTTTCACCACAAAGGGATAATAACCTAGTTTATTATCCCTTTGCGGTGGAAGGGGCGGGGGCCACGAGGGTGATGAGCACCCGAGGGAAGTGCACTGTGCACTCTCCTCAGAGCGCATGTGTTTGGCCGGCCAAAAACACATGCAGTGTAGGCTATCTCCAGCCCAGCAACCCAGTTGCTAACCTGGACAGAGCCTGCAGAGGCTCCCAATCTGCCTGGTAGTGCCCAGCCACGGTGCTTTCAACCAATCCGGACGCTGTTCTGGACGGCATCAGAATTGGCCGCAGGGCAGGATGGGAGCCTGTGCCTGCCTGCACCCTGAGGAGATGGAGGAGAGGTGCAGTGCGATGGGGAGTGGGTAAGTTTTTATTTTATTTTAATTAATTTTTTGACCCGCTCTCACTTGCTGCAGCCCCCTGCCACCACCTCTGCGCGTGCCACCCCTACCCTCTCCTCAATAAACAATACGAGCTGCTACTGAACGTGTGCCTGCATACCCAGGGTTTAAATGTAAATGTTCCTTTTCAATTATAGTCTCCAGGTTATGGAACAGAGGTACTTTGGACATTTGGAAACTGAACAGCATGTCTGCCTTGCTTTCTGAAGATTGCAAACTAAGAATGCAGCTTCTGCCTCCATGACAACTTGGTAATAGAGATTTGGAATAAAGAGAGACCTGTTTTCATCAACTAACAAACAATGCATTCTTTCATTGTAATGAAAAATTGCTGTCATCTAGGTCTGCAGCTTTGACTGCAAGGCTTCAGTTACAATGTTTTGTTACCTATATTAAGAAACAGCATTGATCAAAATAATGAACAGATGAATACATCGTTGTGCCCTTTGAGAAATATTTAGATCTTTCAATTTTTGCCCTGGGGATGATTCCCTTTTTATTGTAGCTACAAAATTCCAAAATTCTGAACAAAGTGGTTGTCGTTCTGGTACTTACCCCCATGTAAGAAGGATGTAAGATAACTACTTATCTGAGATCGGGGCTGAATGATACTTGCCATAATTCAAGCTGTGTTTTTCACATACCAAGTATAGCTAATAGACTTCAACAGTTCACTTTTAAGTGTCTGGTCTCCCTACACATAATTATGATTTTCACGACACACTATACAGTGTTACATAGTGTGAACTATAGCTGCAATGCAGTCACTTCAATCATTTCCTAGGCCAACCAAAGCGCTGTTCATTTGTACCTCACTAGAGGTTTTACGCCTCAAAGGGGCCATCCAATAAACAGAAGAAAACAGTTCCTTTTAACCTGCTCTGCATCTCTAAGAATCATCAACAATAAGCTTGCAGAATGGTTCTTTGACTGATGATGTCTATTTGGGTTTTGAGACATACTATGACATCATTAATTCACTAGATGGCCCCCCTTCAACATAAGACTGATCTGAACGCCTATTTATTCCTTTCACGCTCCATTTCACTCGTTGTAAAACATTAAGTCATATAAAAAAAGAGATTGTATGATTTCTGAACTTGAACAGTAATAATAGTAGTGCAGTGAAACCCCTTATTTCCCTGTGCCCTAAACAACAAGTCAATCTCTCTGCAGTTGATTACATTTTATGATTAATCTGTTCAATGATCCACAAACACAGAAAGACCCTCACTCCTCTGGTTTGCCAAAAACATATGAGGAAAGAAAAGTCTTCAGATGGATAAGAAACAAATAGAGACAATCTCCCTCAGCTTCCAACTATCCCTGCTCCGGACCGCCATGTGAAACTACAAAAACATTTTTATGCTTCCAAGTCCAAATATATGAAAATGAGTTACTTACCTGTAACTTTAGTTCTCCAGTATTGGAATATTTCATAGATTCACATGCTTGAATCATTCCCCTTCGTCGACATGGGAGCCCCCGGTATATTTAATTAAGTAGTATTAACATAGGTTTAAACCTAAAGGCCCTTAGGTCTCTCAGTTTAGCACTCTATCAGAGTCATTTTAAGAAAAAAAGGACCAAACTTCAGGGTCCACTAATCAAGCGACACAACCCTTAAACACCTTCCAGAGATAAGCTCCAGCACCTCAGATTTCCTAAGCACAAGTGGGTTTAGGATATAAAAGAGAAAAGAGAGGGGAAGGTGAGCTTCTTCGGTGAGGTAGGCGGTCCCATGTGAATCAATGAAAGATTCCAATACTGGAGAACTAAAGTTACAGGTTAATAACGAATTTTCTTACTCCAGTATTGGAACTTTTATAGATTCACATGCTTGAATCAGAGTAGTAAGCAGTATTGATGCACATTGTATTACGCATCTATCTTGTTCAATATATACAATAATTGCATGTTTAAATACACATATACATAATCAAAAATTCTAAACATGGGCACAACTATAATGAGAATTTAGCATGTATTTCAAACTTTTTTTTATAGGCAATGTGCATACCTGAAATTAGGATGGTGGGTTGAAAGATATAGCTCACCTTTACTGGAAAAGATTCCTGAGGACTGCTTCGCCCACCGCTACCTCTCCATGAGATAATGCCTCCAAGCAGTATTGTCTTGTAAAAGTATGTCAGCTCTTCCAAGTTGCTGCCCTACAAATGTCTTGAAGCGGTACACCTGGAAACAGCACTGCTGAAGAGGAAACTGCTTGCGTTGAATGTGCACAGACCGAGGTTTGCAGTGGCTTACCCGCCGCCTGATGGCAAAATTGAATTGTTGATGAGATCCATCTAGCAATGTTCTGCTTAGAGAGCGGCTGACCCTGTCTGGGAGTGCTGAAAGCCACAAATAGTTGGTTGGTTTTGCTAAATGCTTTAGTCCTGTTCAGATAGAATTTAATACATCTTTAAATATCTAAAGAGTGTAATGCCTTCTCCGCTGGAGTGTAGGATTTGGAAAGAATGCCCTGAAAACTAAGGGCTCATTCAAATGAAAATCCGAGGGGACCTTTGGAAAGAAACGTGGATTTGGCCCAAGATTATTCTTTTTTATTTAATCTGTAAAAATGGATCCTGTATGGAAAGTGCTTGTATCTCACTGACACGCCTTGTGATAAGGAGGGCAACTTTCCAGGAAAGGAATTTCATAGAAGCTCTATGGATTGACTTAAATGGCTGCTTCATGAGTTGCGCGAGAACAATATTTAAATTCCAGGAGGGAGGAGAAGGTCTGAATGGTGGAAAAACTCTGAAAAGCCCTTTTAGAAATTGCTTAATCCACCTAGAGGACCATAACGAAGGTGAAGAGTCTGACCGTCTATAAGGCGGAACCGCAGCCAGGAGAACCTTTATGGAGGAATGTGCAAGCCCTGAGTGCGCTAAATGTAGCAAACGAGGCAATATCTGTTCCGGTGATGAAGAAAGAGGATCACTTTGTTGCTGATGACACCACAAATAAAATCTTTTCCACTTACATGAGTAAGTCTTATTGGTGCTAATTGCTCTGGCTTTGGACAGTATATCTCTGCACTCCTGCGGAATGTTTAGGTGTGCAAACTCAAGGTGCTCAGGAGCCATGCTAATAACTACATTGATTGGGGATTCGGATGTAAGATTTGTTTGTTTTTCATTGTTAGCAGATGCAGAGATATTCTCAGTGAGATGCAAGACTTCACTGGCAGGAGAAGAAGCTCAGTAAAGCAATGTTGACGAGGCCAGTACGGGGCTAGTAATATTAGCATGCATGGTTCTCTCTTCATCTTCGTTAGGACTCTTGGGATCAAGGGAATCGGTGGAAAAAGCGTATGCAAAGATTCCTGACCATGCTATTGAAAATGCATTACCGCATGATTCCCTCTGGTGATGCCAACTTGCTTAGCATTGCCATTTGGTGTTTGACTGGCTAAGGTAGAGGTTGGGTGATCCCCACTGAGAAAAAATGTGGTTGAACGTGGACTGGTCTAGTTCCGATTCGTGACATACTGATTTTTGCCCACTGAGCGAGTCTGCTATTCTGTTCTGGAAGCCTGGAAGGTGAACTGCTGTGAGGAGAATGCCATGCTGTACTGCCCTTTCCAAATCTCCTGAGCTTCCCTGGAGAGAGGAAGAGATCTTGTGCCTCCCTGTAGGTTGAGGTAATGCATTGTAGTGGTGTTGCCTGTTCTTTTTACCACTTCTGAATCAGCAATCTTTGGGAGGAAAGCCTGTAAATCTAGGTGGACTGCTTTCAGATCTAGCAGATTAATGTGCATTGTTTGCAACTCCAGTGGCCATTTGCCACTTATTTGTAGGTATTACAAAACCGCTCTCCAACCCTCCAGAGAGGTATCTGTGGTGATTGTCCACCGGGCTTGGCGATCAAGAAAAGATAGACCGGTAGAAAGATGATGTTCCTCAGACCACCACACCAGAGCCCTGGTGATTGCTGGAGTAATTTTGTATCTGATCTTCTAAGCTTCCTGAAACCTGGAGCCATTGCAGATTGATCTGCTCTTGCAGGGGGCACATTTTGAGTCTGTAGAGAGGAACTAGAGGTATGCATAAAGACATCCCCAATAAGGACTTGTAATGGTGTACTGAAATGTATTCTTTTCTTTGTATTGACTTTGCCAGAGATAGCAGTTTCTGTTGTCTTTCTACAGAGGGGCAGGCCATGGTGGATTGAGTGTCCAGGTTTGCCCCTAGGAAAGTGATCGTGCACGATGCTTGATGTTTGGATTTCTCCTAGTTGATAGTCAGGCCTAAGCTGTTGAGTAAGGCAATTCACTTTCTTGTTGACCTGCGTGCTGCCGAATAGGTGTCTGCTTTTATCAGCCAGTCGTCTAAATATGAGAATACTTGATGTTTTCTTCTCCTAAGAAAGGCTGCAATAGGAGCTAGGCACTTCATGACTATTCTGGGAGTTGATTTTAGACCAAAGGGAAGGACTCGAAATTGAAAAGGGCTTCCGGCTACCGTGAATCTCAGGTACTGTCTGTGAACTGGGTAAAGTGGGATGTGGAAATACGCATCCTTTAGGTCTAGGATAGGCAAAGTCTCTCCTGGTTCAACCGAAAAAGGACTCCTGCAGGGTGATCATGCGGAACAACTGTTTTCTCACTTAGGTGTTTCATTTTCTGAGATCGAGGATCGGTCTCCAGTCTTTCCACTTTTTGCGAATGAGGAAGAATCTGGATTAAAAACCTTTTCCTCGCTGAAAGGGAGGCACCCTTTCTATTGCGCCCTTGAGGAGCATCTTGTTGATCTCTCTCTTGAGTTGTTCTGGATACTTCGGGGACGTTCTGTGAGGAGGATTGGGAGGAGCCAGTTGGACAAACTCTAGTGTGTGTCCACACTTTATCAGCTGTAAGACACACTTGTCCGATGTAATGGTTTGCCATTGCTGGAGAAACAAAGGTATTTTTCCGCCTAGAATTGTGGACATATGGTTGAGGGTGGCCAGAGCCCTGTACACATCATGCTCTGCGAGCCAAGTCTTTAGTTGGACGAGCTGACTGTCCCCCGATGGCAGACCTACTGTACACCGCTTGTGGCGGCTGTCTTTGGGTGCAATGTTGAAGAAATTGCTGAGAGGAGGAAACATTGCTGATAGCCTCCTCTATATGAAGGCATTCCACACCCTCCCATGGCTCAAAAGGAAGGCTTCCGAAACTGGAATGTATCCAAAGATTTTGCTGTGTCAGTGTTGGATTTAAGCAACTGCAATGCCTCATTAATATGCTTGCCAAACAGCGCCTGACCATCAAAAGGAAGCTCTAGTATCTTATTCTGCACTTCCGAATGGAATGATGTGGCCTTCAGCCAACCTCGTCTTCGAAGGACAGCCGCACCTGCAAGCTGACGAAACGCAGTAGTGGCTATGTCCATTGCACAAACTATTATCTCCGCCGATGTGCGTTCTCCCTCATGCAATGTCTTTCTAGCCTCCGATTTAATGTTCCCCGGCAACTGATCAAGATATGGGGCAATGTCAGCCCATAATTGCCTATCATATTTGGCTAACACTGCCAGGGAGTTAGCCGCTCTTGTAGTGAGACTAATCGTCTGGCCTCTTTGTCCAGAGGTGCGGAAATTGGAGCAGAGGGATTTTTGGATCTTCTCTGGGCTGCTTGTGTTACTACCGAATCTGGATGGGGGTGACCAGCCAAGCATGCTGGGGCATCTTCCGGTGCTTTGTACTTCTTATCCAAGCGATGAAGTACTGCTGTGACTGTAGCAGGGTTTCGCATAACCTTCCAAACCTTCTCCCATATGTAACTGACCAGTGGCATGGAGCGTACTGACTTCTGAAATGGTTCTTTAAAATCATAAAAAACTGTCAATTAGCTTGGATCGCACTGCTCATTCCATAAGATTATGAAATTCTCTGATGTCATCTAGAGATGAATCTACTTTTGGATGTGAAGGAGAAGGAGGAGCTGGAATAATATACTCATCCCACTCCGACTGGTTGTCGAGGAGCTCACCTTCCTCTTGTTCGCCCTCCGATATGTCAATCTCATGTGGTAGGGTCATTTCTGACATGGGGTGGCTACTCTTGAAACAGGCGATGAAGGAGATTGAGGTTGCACATGTTCTGTAGCAGGAAAGTGCCTACTGTAGTCGGTTAGCATCGCTCTGAGGTCAGATAATAATGAGCCTGGCATATACAAATCCTCCTGATATTGTTGATCACTTCCGCAATACTGTGGATCATAAGTTGCGTCGTACTCCTCATCGTCATCCTGATAATTTATGTTCAACTGTGAGGGGCTGTGTGCTGTCCCAAATGGACCCTCCTCATCCGAGTCGTCATCGCCCTCCAAAAGATGTACTGGAATTAGGAGAAGTATGCTCTGGAGTAATTCTTGCTGTTTCCTGACTTCTGCAGATTTTTGCCCTCATTGACTGGGTCGTCGCCAAGATCGACGACGGAGTCATAGACGCCTTCGTCGACAGTGTAGTCTGAGAAGTCGTCGATGTTGTCCGCATGGAAATCTTAACCGTCAACGGCTTTGAGGTGGTAGCTACCGTGGACGATGAAGACGCCAATGAGGAGACCGTGGTTACTGTCATAGACGATGAGGACATGTAGGTCTTCATCGACGATGACGTCGTCGACTTTGTCCTCGTTGACAGTGGAAGACTTGTCGACGATGTTGTCATCGGAGCGCCGTCTACGGTATTAATCTAGAAACCGTTGTTGATGGTGGAATGGCATCACCGCTTCCGTCGTCCATGAGGATGTCGTCAGCGGTATAGTTTTGGCCAATGGCCTGTCAACTGTAGGAGCAGAGGAAGGCCTTTTAAATGGTTCAGCAGACTTAGATGGAGGCACAGATGATGATTTTCTAGGCCTTTCAGAACTGCTGACATATCCTCTTTCCCCTTTTGTGGAGAATTTGTGAGGTGATGAAGAAGGGCTGCGGCCTTTGTAAGACCCTTCAGTGGTCTTTTTGTAGGCCTTTCTTGGCTGCACTGAGGAAGATCTTGAATGAGATATAGGTCTCTTAGATTACTTTCTGGAAGATTTGTAAGAATTATTGCTGTCTGAATCAGAGACTGGGTTGTCTCTAGATTTTAGTTTCTGCAGCCATATTAATAATCTGCTCTCTCTATCTTTCAGGAAGAGAAGGTGCGACATACCTTGCAGTCCTTGGCAGAGTGGTCTGGGTAAAGGCAGTATATGCAGTCCTAATGAGGGTATTCAGAGTGTAATCTCTTTTTCCCCACAGGTCTTGCAGGATCTGAACAAACCCTTCTTTTCCTCGTCAGACATGTTGTAGGCTTTATCAGCAATCAGTCATGAATATGTTTTGAAGACTGTAACCTTGAAGTTGTGCCAAAAGATGTGAAGAACAGCAGAGTTCTGAGGAGACTCCCTAGTACGACGTGTGGCAGAAAATCTGAGGTGCTAGAGCTTCTCTCAGGAAGGTTCTAGAGGGTGGTGTCATCTGGTTGGTGGACTCTGAAGTTTCGTCCTTTTTCTTAAAATTACTCTGATAGAGTACTAAACTGTGAGGCCTAAGGGCCTTTAGGTTTAAACCTATGTTAATGCTACTTAATTAAATATACCGGGGGCTCCCATCTCGTCGACGGGGAATGATTCAAGCACGTGAATCTATGAAAGTTCCAATACTGGAGTAATCTGCGGTAAGAAGTAGCCATCCAAAGAACAAGTAATTACCTTTGGTAACATTCTTTATGGTGGATACTCTATATAACTGCAGATTCTTTACTGCCATCCTACCTGCCCATTCTGTAGAGTGACATCTTTTTAACATCGAAAAATGGTCCCAAATTTGTATTTAGCAAACTGTTACCAACAATTATTATGCTACCTGTTTGAGAGCACGGAAAGGAAACAGGCAAGAAACTGACGTCAGCGAGCAGAGGTGGCAATCATATGTGGCTCTGCTCTGTATCTTGCTGGGTGGCATGAAGGCATCATGGAGCTGCACGACTGCCATCTAGTGGTGCGGAGAAGCACTGATGTAAAATTCTCAGGATCCTGTCTGGCACATTTGTGACATTCTAGGATGAGGAATATAAGTTTTAGATAGCTTATCTACTAAAAAAAATAGTGTTACCGAAGGTAAGTAACTTCTTTGTTTTGATTAAGAGTCCTGCGTTATTGGAGCTTTTATATCAGAGCAATAAAAAACATTACCCTGAGATAGAAAAATAATGCTAATTACAAGCTTCCCCATGAAATTCAGGTTCAAAATTAGAGTACTAATATCCAGTTGCAAAATACTGGTCACAAACTACGACCAGTACAGATCTTGAAGAACAAATCTATGTACTAACAGGTCGATTCTTAAAATCCAAATCATAGTGAGTCGGAACCAAACCTACTCCATGCATATTAATGAGATAGACTGTAAACGGTAACTCACTATGATGAAGGCCACCACAGGAATGGTGGCCTGCTGGAGGGGTCAGAAAAATGTCATGCCTGTGATTGCTTTTTAATAGTTATATTTTTTACATTTTATAATGTAGCCCGATTTCCTTAAAGGAAATGGGACGGTGTAAAAAATTAAATACAAAAATAAATAATATAGACAAAAAAGCCTATTTGAGGAGGGAGTAGGGAGGTGGTCCACAGCCTCCTGCTAAGCAATTTTTTTTACATTCCCAAAGGGGATGGAGTCCCAAAGGGACATCTTTTTTTACGAAGGTTACCACCTCCTTTGAGGTGTCAGTGAATATCAATGTTTTGCGACCAGAGTTCAGTTGCAAAACATAGATAAATTAGACTCAGCATTTGGAAGGTATGCTTACAACACACCCATTTCAGGTACCCAATCGGTATCCATTAAGAATCTGATTTTAAGAGTCAGAAAAGTTTTATGACTTGTAAAATGAGATTAATACATTAGAAAAATCATTTTAACAATTACAAAAGCTGAATCAGAGCATTTGCAACCATTAAAATACTTCATACTAGCTAGCTGTTGACACTTGTGTGAACCTCAACAATTTCAGTAGCTCTACCGTCATCAGGAAGTGGTCCAAAGGAAAACAGAACTCTCAACCTGTGAAGATGGACAGCGACCACCGACAACACTTTTGTAAATACATGAAGGGAACCGGTGAGGCTGAAGGAGAACAAACTGTAAATGCTCATGGCCCACCATGAACTGCAGGTTACACCTGTAGGACTCCAGGGCGGACATATGGAAATATGTATTACACAAATCCCAGACAATATGCAGTCTCCTGGGTCTAGTGCAAAGATGTTCAGACCCAAAATGAGCATCTTGAATTTGCCCCTCAGCAGGAAGGGATCGAAAATACAAGATAGACCAAAGGCCCCTTTCCTTTTTCGAACAACTAAATAGCTAAAAAGAAACACTGCCGCTGTCTTTTTCCAAGTCCAATACCCTCTCATGAACAGGTACTATGTTGAAATTTGTTTCGGTGCGCGAGGGATAAAGGGTGAAGAGGAGAAAAAAAAACGTATGGAGTAACCTGTTTGACCAATTCGCAAGAGCAATGTGTCAGCTGTGATGACTCATCAACCTGAGAGGAACTGCTGAATCTGGCCCACCACTGTCTGGGCATGTGCTGCTGAGGGCAAATTAAACTGGTGTGTTGGCTGCTACAGCTGGGAAAGAGCAGGTGGGAGTCTGGTGCCACTGCTGGCCCACGTTTTGTCTGCTGGATCCGTATCAGCGGCTCCGAAAGGACTCCCCGCCATTTGGCTTCCCTGGATACTGGGTGGAGCTGTCACCTGTACAACTTGCTGGGAAGGCTGTATTTGCCCTCTGTAATAGCGCCTACATTTCACAAACGGGTGCAGACATTTTTTGGTAGGTGTCAATAGCCCCAAAAAATGTGCATGTTGCTCTGCTTTCTTTAAGGCGTTCCAAAGCGGGATCTGTCTTATCCCCGAAGAAAATAGAACCATTCAAGGGTATGCCCATTAGCAAAGTCTGCACACTGCCAGAGAATATTGTAGACCTCATCCAGGCATGTCATCCAAGGCCAACAATGATACCGACCGTCCTGCCTATGCAATCTGTGGTATCCAAACCAGCAAATATAACTAACTTTGCTGTGCCCTGCCCATCATGTATTATCTGATTCAGAGTGGCCCCAAGATCCTCCGAGACGAACAGCAAGATTTCGTTAACCATGTCCCAAAGAGCATGCATGTATGAATTGACCTACCAGACAGAATGGATTTACAGGTCATAGTGCCAAGCTGGCAGAGTAAAACTTGCTTGCCAAAAACATCAATCCTTTAAGATTCTCTATCAAGTGGATTGGTCGAAAAAGAGTTAGGAGTTTAAAATAAGATTCTTGGAGTGGGGTGCTTAATGAGAAAATCTGCTAGTTTATGAAGTCTAGACACCTACCTTCTAACAGGTGGGCAAGAACATGGTTTCGACTGGGTAGCCATGAGAGTATCTATGCATCACTAAATATGAGCAAGGGCTCAGATGTTTCCAGCACAAGCTGTAGAATTTCCACCAAAACGTTTTAGTCTCAATGGATAACAGCTCTAATTCTAGCACCACAACTGCCCTCCGAACCACCACTGCAAAAGAAACACTTATAATGTTCCTGGCTCATGTGGTGATTCAAGCTCTGTCTCAGAGGAGATAACAAGCCCACTTGCATTTTGTAAATTACGGCATAAGGCATCATCACTGCACTGAGGGGGGAAGGGAGCAAACACCCTCTTCACCATCTTCATCATATCCTGGGGTGCACCTTGCTCCGGCAAAAAGTCAGAATCAGAGCCAAAAAGAGAATAGAATGGAGACTATGCTGATAGCTGCAAGGTGGCAGAGGCACAGGGTTAGAATCAGGGTGTATGACAGGAGGTTGCGCTTTTGTAAACTCGGGGCAAGAAATTGGTCGAGCTAGTGCAGGCATCAGTTAGGGATCCGACATGGGTGTCAGCACCAGTTCATCCATAGATGCCATTAGGGGTACCCAGTGTGGATCTTGGGGCTGGAGTGAAATTCTGTTCCAGAGTCGGTATAAAACTGGTAATATATCCTAAGGTAACAGATATGAGGGGGAGGAACCTGCTGCACTGGTGGTAACCTGATTACAGGCCGTTACGGTTCCAAGTGAAGTCCAAATGCACGCCAGAGAGAACTGAAGCACAGTGAAAATTTACAGCATGGTCTCTTTGAAGGTTTGGATCTGCTGGCAACAAACTTGTGGTATGCTGGGACCAACTAAGGAATTGTCTATGTGGCCAATGGAGTGGGGCTGACAGCTTGACACCCTTGTGCCTTTGTTTCGAGTATGAGTTGTGTCCCGCTACACTTCTTATGCTTGCATTTGGACTTGGAACTCAATTTACTGGAATGATCTGAGCTGAACATGGGGCGGTCCGGGAACGTTTCAGTGATGGGACTGCGACTTAGAAAGAGCTGCACACACCCTGCAACAGCTTCTGATGCTCAGCGGCATACAACTGTGCCTCCCCGTCAACACAGCTACTGGGTGTATTAGAGTACGTTTATCACACAACCTTGTAAAGTGTCCTGAGCCCAAGCACCGAAGGCATACCTTATGAGGGTCTGTGACTGACATCTATTTCCTGAAGTTGTGAAACTTGAATTCTGTTGTCTTTGGTAGGGCTTTTATTCCCTAGCACACTGTGAAAAAACACGTCTGGAAAGGAGCTCCAGAACTGTGTCAGAAGCAGTGGAAAGAAAGCAACGGACATCAGAATACATAGGTGATTATTGTATGCGCCTCTGCTCCTCCGTTACTTCTGAGGAAGCTTGACACCACACAGAGGCACGCAGGACTTTTACAAAATTCTCTGGGCCCAGTCCCGCACCCTGCGGATATTTTAAGGTAAGGAATATGTAGTAGGAAGTATCCAGCAGAACTAGGGCTCCAGAATCCTACACCTGGGATAGACTTTTCAAATATGCATGACCATCAATGAAAATGTAAAGCTCAGTATTAAAGTGGGTACCAGAAAACGAAACTGTAAAAAGGACTTCGGCTTTGGTACTGCTGCAGCAAAGGAAAGAACACTCTTATCTTGTCCCAGAAAGTTGTGCAACACCTTGGATGTTACTTTCTTGTTCTGGGCCAAAAAGATACAGTCAACTTCAGTAGGTATGTGGTCTCAGTAACATCTCTCTGTTTTGTACATCAGTAGAAACATGGAACCTGAATTTTTAAGTTTCCTTTTCTGCATATGGCTGAGTCTTAGAGGATCTCAGATTATTCTCTGTACAGTGGGGATGGGAATAACAAGATGGTGGGGTTGCACAAACAAGTAACACATGCACTGTAAAGAAAAGTAATGGCAAAATATTGTGCATCACACAGCTTTACTACATATCTGAAAATCTTCAGGTATCGCTAAGTTATAACTAATATAGTGTAGTACTATCAACTCTATATATGTAACCCCATATATTTTGCATAAACTAGACTCAAACATGCCTGATAAATGCCCTGAATGCAATTCAAGAAGAGGGAGTGGCAGATCGATATGATAGGGCTACACAATAGAAATACGCAGTGAGTCCAACGACATGAGTGCTGGTCATGTCCACATTTAAAACGGAAGTAAAAAAAACAAAAATAATGTGCAGTTTACTGTATCTTCTGGACGGAGAATTACCAGACCCTATATATGCATGCTGAACCCCCTAAGCTAGAGGGATGGCTGTGAGATATAGAAACGTATCTGCTAGTAGAGATTTGTATCAAATTGTCTGTCAAAATGATAATTTAGCAGAAGACCTTGCAGACTGGAGGACATACATGCAGAACTGATATATTCCCCTGAAACGCTATTAGAATCAACTGGTATGTAGCCAGATTTGGGACTGGTGGCACACTTGTATCCGAACCCAGAAGAGATCCCTCCATTTCCTTTGCTAAGGACATTAGTAGGACAGGCAGTACTCAAAGAAGAGAGTCAGAATGAGTTCACCCACGGGCAGATGTAGCAAGATCCTCCTCTGCCCGTCAGCAGTGGTATCGCCGGAAATTTACCCAGATGGGAAGATACATAATCAAATGAGAAAAGCCCTTCTGCGTACTGGACTGGGGACCTTATTTTACAATGTTCATAATAAGTTGCAATAATTTTTTTATACTTAGTTAATTCCTTGTGATGGTGTTATGAAGAGTGGAAAAAAAAAAACTAAAAAAAGACATGTTTTTAAAAAACAATCATGGAATATCTAACTAAGAAAAAAGAAAACACACAGAAAAGACAAACAAGCATGAAAAAAAAAGATGAGGCTCAGGTAAATGGAAGAACCCCATAGGTGTGATAAGAGAAAAATGAAACTGGGTGAATCAAAGTCTGAACTTCATGTTGCATTTCCAAAGCAGCTTGAAGTATTACTGTGTATATGCCTTCATTGGTCACACTGAAAATTTTTATCTCAGACGTTTTATAATTAACCAACATAAGTAAAATTACCGTCTTACAATTTAAAAAAGGTGAGTTATACAAGGGTTTATACTCTTACCTGTCCCCATGCATACATGTTATTATGCGTTTGTGAAGGATTCACTTTAGAAAGCAAGAATCGTGCCTGAAAAGAGAAAAGCAAATATAATGCTTGCTTATCAGTATTCATTTTGAACAAACTAATTTTAGCACAAATCCTGCATATTTTGACAGCACAGCCTCCTTGCTTTAGTTTTTGTGACAAGGTTTTCTTTCTATCCACAATTAAAGGAAGGACTTTATTTCAATGGCTTTTTTGTTTTGTGAATGCTGCTTTGCTGACAGACACTTAATAGGTTAGAGTCAAAGGCTGCACTTTAGGATATGGAGTCCCAACTGTGGTTAATCAGCCTATCATGAATATTGCTAACTAATCCTTAAGAACACGTTTATCACCCATGATTCTACTTATCTAAAATATTTAGGCCCTCATTACATCTTCGGCGGTCTTACAGAAAGACAGCCAAAGCTGCGGGCCCCACTATGCCGCCAGTGCTGGCGGTATTTGTGGCTCCCTATTATGACTCTTCCGCTGGGCCAGCGGACGGAAACAGCGTTTCCATCCGCTGGCCTAGCGAAAAAGTCACATCAACATTGCAGCCAGCTCATAATAGAGCTGGCGGCAATGTTGATGTGCAGCGGGTGCCGCAGCACCTGTCGTGCATTTGGGCAGTGAAATGCGCGATAAGGCTGTGCCTGGGTCCCCTGCACTGCCCATGCCAAGTGCATGGGCAGTGCAGGGGCACCCCGAATCCCCCTTACCACCAGCCTGTCCATGGCGGTGTTTACCGCCATGGACAGGCTGGCGGTTGGGGATTATGACCACCTGGTGGTATAGTGGAGGGGCCGGCGGTATGGCCGTGGCTAATGGGCCGCAGTCATAATACACTGGCGGTACACCGCCAGCCTGTTGGCGGTGTTACCACCAATGTACCACCGGCCGCCAGGGTCGTAATGAGGCCCTTAATCTCCTTATCCAAGAGACCATTCTGTTTTCTGTGTTAGGCACCAAAACTGTATGAAAAAACATCAATAGTACATCTGAAATTGGAGGACAAAACAAGAAATAATTTTTCCTCCTAATATTTATTCACTTGAAACATTGTTTTTCCAGAATGAATATTTTCACTAAATAGCATACAGAACTACAGTAGCTGTGGACAAGAAAGGTGCTGCACATTCAACAATAACAGTGAGGGTATGGTCAAAGATTAACAGTATGTACAGACAAGAAGTGGTGCTACCACTATGCCAAAACACTCAGGGTGTCAAAAAAGCTGACAGCCAAATGGCTCCAGCTCCCATAAGATAAACAAAGATGGCATCCGAGCTCTCTAAGAAATAAGTTACTTACCTGTAACTGTAGTTCTCTAGTATTGGACACTTTCATAGACTCACATGCTTGAATCCTTACGAGTCGCCGAAGTCAGAGTCCCCGGTATAATACAGAAGCTATGCTCAAGGGCATATACAGATTAAGTGCATTAGGCCTTAAAATTAGAAACATATCACAGTTGTTTTGTAAAAAAGGACCAACCTCCAATGTCAACCAATCAGATAACACCGCCCTCTAGAACCCTCCTGGGAGGAGCTGACTTCCCTCAGATTTTCCAAGCACTAGTGCTGCAATATAGATACTACTGAGAGAATGAAGGTGAGTTCCCCCGGGGAGGTGGGTGGGTTGCATGTGAATCTATGAAAGTGTCCAATACTGGAGAACTACAGTTACAGGTAAGTAACTTATTTCTTAGTCCAGTATTTGAAATTTCAGAGATTTACATGCTTGGATCAGGCTAGTAAGAAGTGAATAACACATTTTCTACATGTTCATTATCAACATAGTATTCTCTATGTGAAAGCGTGTGACAAAATTCTCATAAGCTTTTCTTGCAGTCTATAGCCGGGAGAGCATAAAGGTATTACTTTTATAGAGAATGTGACATAATACAAAAACATGCAGATGGAGGGAAGAAAAAACGGCTCACCTTCATTGGAACAGATTTTTGAGGACTGCTTGTCCAACCGCTGCATCTTGATGCGACTCCGTATCCAGGAAATAGTGCTGCGTGAAAGTATGCGCTGTCTTCCATGTTGCAGCACAACAGATGTCCTGTATTGAAACACCTGCGAAAAGTGCTCAGGATGTGGATAGTACTCTGGTGGAATGTGCTCACACAGTCGTATGCAACGGTCTACCTGTCTTCTGATGGCAGAAAACGATTGTGTCCTTAATCCATCGAGAAATAGTCTGTTTAGTTACAGGGTGCCCTTTTCTAGAGGTACTGAAGGCTTCGTTCTGTCCAAATAAAATTTGATACATCTTTTAAGATCGACTGAATGCAGGGTTCTTTCCGCAGCAGTTTGGGGCTTCGGGAAAAATGACTTTAGCACTACTGGCTCATTTATATGAAAATCCGAAGGCACCTTAGGGATGAATTTGGGATTGGTGTGCAGTATAACTCTATCATTTATGAATTGCAAGAAAGGCTCCTTTATCGTGAAAGTTTGGATTTCGCTGACCCTTCGTGCCGAAGTAAGGGCGAGGAGGAGAGCCACCTTCCATGTGAGGTACTTGATGTCTGCCCTGTAAATGGGTTCAAAGGGCTCCTTCATGAGCTGGCCGAGGACGATGTTAAGTTGCCATGCTGGAGGTGGGGCTTTCACCGGATGAAAGGATCTGAAGAGACCCTTCAAGAATTGTTTTTATTAATCTCAGAGAACATAGGGATGGTTTGCCTGGTATTCTTCCATATCGGGAGATAGCTGCTAGATGGACTCTGATGGACGCACGTGCAAGCCCTGAGCGTGCTAGCTGTAAGAAGTTTGGTAACTCTCTTTCCGGGGCGGTGGAGAGAGGGTGTTTATTCCTGGCTTAGCACCTCAAACAAAATCGTTTCCACTTCAGGCGGTATGTTTTATTTGTGCTATCTGCCAGTGCTGTAGCTAGTATGTCCCTGTAATCACTTTGTATGTCTAAGCAGCCGAATTCATTGAATTCAGAAGCCATGCCGATAAGCTCAGAGACTTGGGATTCGGGTGTCTTACTTGTCCCTGGTTGATGGTGAGCAGCTCCAGAATTTGTTTCTTTCTGATGGGTGGACAGGAGGATAGCAGAAGTAACTCTGTGTACCAAGGTTGACGCAGCCCACGTTGGAGCTATCAGAATTATCTGGCAGGGTTACGACTTTATTTTCCTGATTACCCTTGTGAGGAGAGGAATTGGAGGAAAGGCATATACATAAATCACTGACCATGCGATCCAAAGTGCATCCCCCCACAATCCCTGTTGGTGATGCCAACTTGCGTAATATTGGCATTTGGCATTCTGGAAAGTTGCGAACAGATCCAGATTTGTTTTCCCACTGGTCGAATATTCCATCCAGTGTCTGCTGGTCTAATTCTCACTTGTAAGGAGATGTTGTCAATCTGCTCAACAAATCTGCGATGGTATTTTGTAGGCCTGGGATATGCTCCGCAGTTATGTGCACTGAGTGCTGGATAAACAAACTCCAAATGGTCTGCGCTTCTCGAGGTATTAGGTGGGAACGCGTTCCTCCTTGCTTGTTGAGATAGTGCATTGTGGTGGTATTGTTCATTCTGACAAGCACCGTCGATCCTCGAATTCTTGGGAGGAAGGCTTGCAAAGCATAATACACTGCTCTCAGCTCGAGAAGGTTGATGTGAAAGAGATTGTGAGAAGGGGGCGTTTGCCGTTCACTCGAAGGTCCT
The DNA here is from genome assembly GCF_031143425.1 of Pleurodeles waltl. Taxonomy (NCBI): domain Eukaryota; kingdom Metazoa; phylum Chordata; class Amphibia; order Caudata; family Salamandridae; genus Pleurodeles; species Pleurodeles waltl. The sequence continues at coordinate 1,010,598,594 of NC_090448.1, forward strand.
GCAGGCATGCACCCCATCCGGTCAGTGATGTGTCCATCCTTACAGTCAGTGGAGGAATCTGTGGTAAGAAGTGCAGACCTTGTGAAATGTTTTCGGGAACTGTCCACCAATCGAGAGAAGGTATCATGAGGGGCGTTATGTGGATCGTGTCCTCGAAGGATCCTTGTGCTTGCTTCCATTGTTAGTCCTGCTCCTCTTGAATTGGACGCATGTGAAGTCGACAGTGAGGAATGAGGCTAATACACAATGACATGATCCCTTGTAAGGATTTGTACTGACAAAATGAAATAAACTTTTTTCTCTGGTTTTGCTTCGCTAGGGAGATTAACTTGCTTTGCCTGTCCAGTGTTGGATAGGCTTTGGTCTGTTGCGTGTCCAATATAGCCCAAAGGAAGGCTAACCAAGTCGAAGGTTGGAGCAATGATTTTTCTCAGTTTAGAGCAAAGCCCAAGTCCTTGAAAAGGCGTAGGGTCGCCTTGACAGACTTGCATGGTGACTGGACGTCAGGAGCTTTCACTAGCCAGTCGTCTAGATAAGGAAAAATCTGGTGCTTCTTTCTTCTCAAGTAGGCTGTGACTAGAGCCAAACATCTGGTGAAGATTCGTAGTGCCGATCGTAGCCGAAAAGGAAGGACCTTGAATTGGAAGTGTCTGCTGTTCACCACAAATCTTAGGAACTTCCTGTGTAGTGGATGAATGGGAATATGGAAGTATGCATCTTGAAGGTCCAAGGACGTCATATAGTCTGCTCTGTTTAGAAGTTGTAGGACGTCTTGTAGGGTGACCATTCGGAATGTTTGTTTTTTGAGGTATTTATTTAGCTCCCGCAAGTCTAACATCGGTCTCCATAAGTGAGATTTTTTCAGAATGAGAAAAAAGCGGGATTAGAAACCTTTCCTTCTCTGGGAATATGGTTTTTTGCTCAGCATGGCTTCCACTTCTAAGTTGAGCAGACGAAGATGTCTTTGTCGAGCCTGCGATGGAAGCATTAACGGGGGAATCAGAATTAACTATAAGAAGTGTCCAAATTGAATTACATCTAGCACCAATTTGTCCTTGGCTATTTGCCGCCAGCGCTGGATATGATGTTACAATATTCCATGGAAGACTGTAGGGGAAGAGTAGGGGAGAACCGGCTGGAGGCAGTCATTGTCTACAGGCAGTTTCTTTAGATTGTCGTCCAAGTTTACTTTTGTGATAGGGTCTGGTAAATGCTGCTGGGGCGGCTATCTCTGCTGATACTGTGGTCTAGAAGCCTGGAAAGTGTTGGAGTACGATAGATATGTATAGTGCTGATATCCTCCACAAAATGAAGGTTGTCCTCTGCCCCTGGCTCCACGAAAAGGCACGTTCCTATACTGCAGAGTGCCTAACTATCTGGCTGTCTCAGTGTCTGACTTCATAGCCTGAAGCACATTATCGACATGCTTCCCAAAGAGCGCCTCTCCGTCCTAGGGAAGATCTAAAATCTTCATCTGAACTTCGGGTAAAAAATTAGAGGCTCTGAGCCAGCCCTGACGTCTTAAAACATCGATCCAGCAAGCAGCCTAAAGCTCATGGCGGCGATATCAAGTGCGCAATCAATGATTTCCGCCTAAGAACGTTGTCCCCCAATGAGCACCTTTTTTGCATCCATCTTAGAGCTCTCTCTGAGAGTTCCTCCAAACAGTGAGGCATGTCTGACCAGAGTTGTCTATCATATCCATCAAGGAGCGCTAGAGAATTGGCAGCTCTTACCACAATGGCAGACACTGAGGAAAAACACTTCCCAATGTTATCCAGGCGTTTCCCCTCTTTATCTGGCAGTGTGATTAACGGTGCAGAAGGATTCCTGGATCGCCGTTGGGCTGCCTGTGAGGTTACAGAGTCCGGTTTCTGGTGGCCTGTGAGGGAAGCAGGAGCATCATCTGTGGACTTATATTTTTTGTCTAACCTAGGTAGCACTGCAGGTACCGTTGCAGGGTTCTGTATTATCTTCAAACCTTGGCTCCAAACATGGTCAATTATTTGGATAGCCCTAACCATTTTTCTGTGAGGATCATTGAAATCGTACAGGAAACAATCCTGCTGAGTCGCAGGCATTGGTAGATCAAATCGCATGACTGCACTTTCTAGCAGTCTGTGAAAGCCACGATATCCTTCGGAGGAGACTCCACAAAAGGTGTTGCAGGAGAGGCAGGTGTTGGATGATATAGTCATCCCATTCATCATTCATTGTATGGATCTCTACTTCCTCACCATCTTCATCCGAAGAGGCTTGTCCCTGCACACGTGTAGACTGAGGAGAAGCTTGAGGCCTAGGAGGAGTTATAAGCTGCGGTTGTTGAAACTGCTGAGGGGTTGGTGGTACAGCAGGAATTGTCGGCTGATGCACCGATGTAGGCATTGGCGGAAAACGCTCCCTATAATCTGCTAACATTGCTTGCAATCCGACACCAAGCCGGGAGGGAGACCTACCAGCCCCGGTTGTTGCTGTTCGTAATAGTGCTGGTCAAAGTAAGAGTCATCATCATCCGAATACTCCGGACATTTGACCCGTAACTGGAGGGACTGCTGGTCACCCCATAGAGGCCATCCTCCTCCGAGTCATCTTCATCCAACAGATGCAAAGGTAGTAGGCTCGAGACTTTACTTGGAGATGTAATCGAGGAGGGTCAAGTGATGCTTTTTGACTTTTCTTTGACTAGCCTGGTCCGTCGACGAGAACAGAGCTAAGGTAGATGGTATCTGTGTCCTTGCTGTTATCTTGATCGACGATGAGAGGTGAGATGACGGTGGCGGTGTCAACAAAGTGATCGTCGACGGAGGCATCACCGACGAGAGTGCCGACGGAACAAGCGTTGTCGACGGTGGGAGTGTCAATGGTTGAAACATCGTCGACAAGGCTGTCTTCGGTAAGGTCACCACCATCGGTGGAAACGCCGACAAGTGTTCTGTCGATGGATGTGTGGACCAGAGGATCGTCGACAAGATGAGCCGTGTTGACGAAGACTGCTGTGACGGAGAAGAAATGGGGCACGCCGTTGATGAGGATGGCCAGACTGTTGTTGAGGATTCCGTAGTTGCCATTGACATAGAGATTGTGATGAAGGTAGATGTTGCCGTTAAGGCATGGGCCGTCAATGGCGTTACCACCAATGATGATCCAGTCGACGGTGCAGAGGCTAGCTTTTTGAAGGTATGTTTAGCCTGAAAGGTGGCGCCGGGGGCTGAGAGATAGTTTTCTTTCCAGATTTCAAGTAATCTGAAGCCCTAGATTTCCCCTTTTTTGATGGGCTACTTATTTTTGAGGACGCCTCTGATGACTTCTTTGAAGCTTTTTTAGGTGGTTCCTGAGTGCCTGACATTTCCTCAGCCTGTCTTTTCACAAGTGTCTTGATGATAGACACAAAAGAGGAGTCACTGTCCTCATCGGAAACCAGATTGTCTCTGGATTTTAATTTTTGTAGCCAAATGAGAAGACAACCCTCTCTGTCCTTTAGGGTTTTAGTACAAAATGTCGTACATAGCTTGCAGTCTCTAGTTTTATGGTGGGGATAGAGACAGTATATGCGGTCCTTATGCTGGTCATCCACATGTAGCCTCTTCTTCATGCAGGTAGCACAGGCTCTTAAAAGCCCTTTCTTAGGTGTCTCTGACATGGTTGTCAGGTTGAAGCACCCACCTGGAAGAACTTCTGAAGAGAAAAATAATCCAAATCTCCTCAGAAAAGAACATCTGAGAGAAAAACTGAGCAGAGCTCAGAGGAGAGTCCTAAGCACGACGTGCGGTGGAAAATCTGAGGTAAGTCAGCTCCTCACAGGAGGGTTCAAGAGGGTGGTGTGATCTGATTGGTTGACATTGGAGTTTGGTCCTTTTTTACAAAACGACTGTGATATGTTTCTTATTTTAAGGCCTAATGCACTTAATCTGTATTTGCCCTTGAGTATAGCTTCTGTATTATACCGGGGACTCCCATCTCGATGACAGGGAAGGATTCATGCATGTGAATTTATGAAAGTTCCAAAACTGGAGTAAAATGTGATTAAAAGTTAAGTCCAAGGATCACTGTCCTATTGTTCAAGCTGCGAGTGTTTCGGCCATTCAATTCTTTATTGTTTAGTTAATTAAAACTATAACTATATACTCATTACATTCAAATATAAAAGTCATGATAAAATAATTAAATTATTAAATTGAAATTCATACTAACAAATGTGCCTCCAGTTAATATTAAAACACAAAAGTGCAAGTTTATAAACCATTGCTATCATAAAAAAGCTAAAATGCAAATTTCTAAACAATTGTCATCCTATGAGGATAAGCAGTAGTTAAATGGCAAGTATAAACCACATAACAACAAAATATTAATACAGCAAAATAGAGCCAGTATGTAGGAAGTTGGCTCTGTATATACTATCTCAAAGTGAGAGATAGTGTGCACAGAGTCCAAGGGTTCCCCTTAGAGGTTGATAGTGGAAAAATTTGATAACAGTAATGCTCTATTTTGTGGTAGTGTGGTCGAGCAGTACGCTTATCAGAGGGTAGTGCTAAGCATCTGTTGTACACACACAGGCAATAAATGAGAACACAGACTCAAAGACAACTCAAGGCCAATAGGTTTTTATATAGAAAAATATTATTTTCTTAATTTATTTTAGAACCACAAGATTCAGAATTTAGGTAAGT